>NW_026294503.1:7367813-7675313 GCF_007827085.1 Peromyscus californicus insignis
ATAGCTCCTTTGGAAATGAATCTAGCAGTATCTAAAAAGTTACATACCCATTTAATCTTTGCACCAGCAATCTTACTTCTAGAAGATACTCTTTTATATTAGGCACATAATGGAACCATAAAGATGTTCACATGCCAATCCATAGTTTGTTCATACGCTACCTGATGTAGTAAAAGGGACCTTACAGATGTGGCTAAGAGCCTCTAGACGGGAGGCCATTCTAACTTGATGGAGTTGGCTCAATGTTATACAAAGACCCTTAAAGTGGAGGAGAAAGACAAGAGGCCATCCAGAATAGTGACATGAACAGTGCTCACTCCAGCATGGTTGGCCTTAAAACTTCCAGAAGGTGGGAGCCCTGAGCTGAGGAAGCTGAGCAGGCTCTACCCCTGGGAAAGGTAGGGAAGGGGCGTGGCTCTCCAGACACTGGGCACTCTGTCCTCTAGAACAGCCAGATAACAAGGTCATGTTTTAAGTCACTAGTTCGTAGCAATTTCTTACAGAGACAATAGAGAAACCACGCCTTCTGCAAATACTGAATGGTCTCTGCAGAAGGTGACCTCTGTGGTGGCCTCAACAGACCATCAGTGGAGGTTTATTTTAATAAACACAGTGGCATATTCCAGACCTTCAAATGAGAATGATGAAGTCCATCATCCTCGAAGGGCTAACCTCAAGGACAGGACATATTTTTAACAGAAAAATCAGCAAGAGGCAAATACTAACATGGTGGTTTTTTTTTTTTTTTTTTACGAAGGAAAAAAGAAGAAAAAACCCAGAAGATCTAGATAATTTTACTTTTTAAAGAGAAACTGTCCACTTGAGCCAGAAATAAATGTACAAAAAAAAATATTTCTTATGGGATATGACGAGGAGCTAGAAGGAAGTAAAACTTCTTGGAAGTTTTTTTGTATATAATTTTGAAACTTGGACTAGCGTAAAATGGTAAACAGTTCCCACACTCAAGAAGTAAAATTGTATTTAAAACTAATTTAAAATAAAATCAAAATCCCCATTACTTACGATGAATAACTGTCTTTGGTCCCTAGGTCTTTATAAGCTAGGCTCCTAATTGAATTTTGTCCGCCGATAGAACAAATACACACTGTCAAGAAACAGATTCCAGCCTGAACTTTCAAAATCATGTCTTGATGGTGGGTTAAGACTGGCATTTCTGCAGATTTTAGTGTTCACGCTAGCCTAACACTGTGTGCCTGGTGCGACCCAGAAAAGCCGTTCCACAGAGCTGGCAACATCACCATCTGGTGGAGGAAAGTGGGAACTGCAGCTTGGGTTTTTCAGCTACTTTCTGTTCTTGTTTTGGTGAGGGGCGCGAGGGGATTCATGCAATCCGGTACAGGTGGGGTGTGGCAGGGAAGGCCAGCAGTAGTTCGTAGTAAGAGTTTGTGAGCTCATTTGAAATTAACCTTATTCCTAACACATGATATGGCGGATTACATTTTAGAAATGAACACGGTTCACAAAACCCTTTCTAAACCTTCTTGCAGCAAGTAGTTTTGACAAAACTTATTTTGGTGCCTATTCCAAACCTAAGAAATCCACTTCATGGTTTTTAACACGGTACATTATCCACCTGCTGTCACTCACAGGCGGGAAATCAACAGGATGACTCCTGATGTAGGATTACCTGTGTTTCTGCCAGGGCGATGGAGGCTCCAGAGAGACCTAAAGTCACGGAAGGAAACGCACATACGTGGCTTTCACCCAGCTCTGTCCAGTACTAGCAAACAAATGACTTTTTTTCTTGGTGCAGGGACAGATTTTCTTTCTTTTGCATGGCTATAGTCAGACTGAACCAGAGAATTGAGGCAACAATCAATTTAAGGTTAAAAAATAACCTTCAAAACAGTAATCATTAAAATGCTTTGGGGGATTACTGCTTCAGTTGACCCAACATCCAAGGTGCCGTCAGACAAATTGATTCGATTCAAAAACAAGTTTTTGAGCATGGACTCTGCCCTGGCCCCATCAGGTGCTATCAAGGGTGAGCTGGATGATCAGGAGATATGGAAATCGCTGCAAAATTAGCTTTAACATTGAAATTCACTACCATGTTTTAAAAAGCGGCTGCTTATGGTATTGAGGGACAGATTATGGGTTTGAAGTAGTTTGAAGTCCTGAGCATAAGGAAGAAGTAACCGGAAGGGAGCGAATGAGCCCTGAAGATAATAGAAAGGATGAAAGAAATAGACATGTGTAGGGATGAGGATGGCAGACAGAAACACAACTTCCTCATGCGCTAGGCTGGAGAAGCATATGTGTCCTGCTAGCTCGTTAGCCCGAGGCGGCGGGGTTCCACTGAGGATCACCTTCTCTCTTTGCATCGGCTACCACCTTTGCTGCGGACTTGCTCATCACGTGCACGACGTAGAGAGGACAGTTCACAGCGCTCGCTATGGTGATGGCCCTCAACGTGGCCTCCGCCTCCACTGCTTCGGGACGGCACAGCTCGTGCCCCTCGGGGCCTGTTATCCCCAACGCCAGCATCTTCTTTGCCCCCTAAAAAGGCAGCAAAGATGTAAAAAGATAGCAGGAAGGATTGCTAATGGCAAGTGTGATTATCTTTTTGGAAATTAAAAGTTCTAGCCGGGCGGTGGTGGCGCACGCCTTTAATCCCAGCACTCGGGAGGCAGAGCCAGGCGGATCTCTGTGAGTTCGAGGCCAGCCTGGGCTACCGAGTGAGTCCCAGGAAAGGCGCAAAGCTACACAGAGAAACCCTGTCTCGAAAAACCAAAAAAAAAAAAAAAAGTTCTGATAGACTTTTAGATCTGCCAGCTGTAGGTGTGTAGAGGCAGAGTGCACATATGCGTATGGTATACATTAATGTATCCCCTGTGCATCCTTTTACCGTTAGCATCTTTTGATTTGAAAAGGTGGGGGAAGGGAGGGGCGGAGGAGACGGCCCAGTTGGTAAAGTGCTTGCTGTGTGTGTAACCATGAGAATCTGAGTTTAATCCACAGAATCCATGTGAAAAAGCCAAACATGGTGGGGGGTGAGACGTTAATGCTGGGGAGGCAGAGACCGGTGGAACCATGGGACCCACCGCCGGCCAGTCTGGCGTAATTGGTGAATTCCCAATTTAGAGACCTGTCTCTAAAATAAAGTAGACTGGCTCCTGAAAAACGACATTTGAGTTTGTCCTTTAGTCTCCACAGTCTGTCTGTCTCTCTGTCTATCCCACCCCTGAAAAAGATGAAGTTTGTTCTCACATTCTGTAAGAAGCACTGCCCAGCACTGTCCATACTTGAGCCTTAATATCTTAATTCAGTCAAACAAAGTAGAACTACTTCAGACCCTTGCTGAAGTGAGTCCTTGTAATATATTGTTTAATTAGTTTTGTTTTCTGAATCGAAGTCTCCACTGCTCCCAAGTCAATCCACTAATAATATTAGATCCATTATTTCTTCAAATTTTTCTTTCTTTCTTTCACAAAAAGGGCTGCAAGTCAAGTTTCAGAGGAATGAAACCACTTGCCCATGTCACACAGTGAGGAAGTCACACCGTCAAGTTTAAACTCTGGTCTGTTTGGGTCTGTGGCTCACACTCCCTTCTCCTTCCTCCCACTGCCTCCTGGCTGCTGGGCTGCAATCTTACTTGCTTTAATGGGAGCTAAGCCTGGGGAAAAGAAAAAAAAATCAGCTAATACAAAGGGTTAGAAACAGCTCCTTAAATCTTGCAGATGGCATACCCTTTGGGCATTAGTAATGGAACTAACCTGAGAAATAAATATCCTCTAGATTCCTCCAGAGCACATTTTAATACCCAGTCTCTGGAAAGTGTAAAGCTTTAAAGTACCATCTGCTCACTTCATCAGACCGCACTGAGGTCCACACACTAGCATTCCGAGCCTCTGAAAACCCAGACCAGTGCTCAGGGATGTGAAGGAAATGATTTACAGTGTCTGGAGAGGCGGCTTAGCAGTGAAGAGCACTGGCTGTTCTTCCAGAGGACTCAGGTTCAGTTCCCAGCACCCACACGGCATCTCACAGCTGTCTGTAACTCCAGTTCCAGAGGATCCAACGTCTTCTGACCTCTACAGGCATCTACATGTATAGGGCACATATAAACTCATGCAGGCACACATGCACATAAATAATACATAAGTCTAAAAGAAAATAACTCACCTTTTTATGACAGCACGTTTTAAAAATTTAATATAGGTAGCTGGTTGGAAAAGGGGACTTCTTCACCCAACCATGTAGACCCACTGCATAAAATCAAAGGCAGTGGCCAAGAAAATCAAGTCAGGTATGTGTGCAACACAGACAGAGAGCAACTTGGGTTTCTGCCCTTCCAAGTGCTGAATCTACCTTCTTAGGGCCCTGTAGTGATATTTGCTCCGCCCATGACCTTGGGCTCTGAGGCCTAAAGGAGGCAGTGCTTCCTGTCCTTGTAAGTGACCTCTTATAAAGAGAGGTTAAGAGCACTGACTGATGTTCCAGAGGAACTGGGTACCCAGGTTCAATTCTCAGGCTGTCGGGAGTGCAATCATGCCAGGATAAAAGTAAATAAATAAATAAAAGGAAGAAAGGACCACATGACCCCTCTCTCCTCTCTTTATAAGAGGTCACCGTACAACCTCAGGAAGCACTGCCTCCTTTGGGCCCGATAGCCCAATGTCATGGGCGGAGCAAATACCACTGCAGGGCCAAATGTCCTCGCTTTAAGGCACAGCTATTTTCCTGTCTGCAGAAGGGTTGGGAGGGGAGTGCGCACCTCTGCAATCAAGTCTCCGTTTTCGGCATGCACCTGAGCTATTGCTCCGATCTCCTTGCACTGGGAGAAGGCTGCATACATCTGCTCATCTTGCACCATGTACACACCCTTGTAGGCCATGAACATCTTGAAAGAGTTAACTCCTTTGTCTTGGGCAAGGGTTTTCATTTCTTCTTTCACCTGGGGGAGGGGCGACAGGTACAACAGCACATCCCTCACTGACGTAAACGATAATTTTAGTGTCTCCTCAAAAGATTGTATTCAGAAAAGAAACAAGCAACCTGAGGGTGACAGTTTCTTTCGGAAACACACAGTTAAATCCACAAACTTCCTCCCAGGTCACACCCCATTTTACCTGATAAACTGCTGCTATGATCCCCTTAAATCACGGGAAATTAACAGCGTCCCCCAAAGTACTTCATTACTGTTCTCGATTATAAAATTTTCTGCATCTATCTTCCAATTAGGAGGTTGTTCCAGAAACAGAAGATGAAACCACATGGAAGCCAGAGGAGCAGCTATGAATCTAGAGGGAACCAAAGCTTCTGTGCGGTAAGGGCTGGGGCTCAAATGAAAAGCTGTAGGTTGAGTTCTCGGAGGAAGGTAGTGGACAGACCAGGTTTGCCTGAGGAAGCACAAACTGAGAGTTGTGCCCTGACAGCGTGTGTGGGAGGTGAGAGGTCACTGCTGGTAAGACTCTGGACCAGCCACAGCTTGGGGGATCTTCAGGGTTCTCAAATATCAGAGGCAAACTGAGATCAAAACTACCCAGTAACAGACTTCGAAGGCCAAACTCAAGTCTCAAAATAGACTAAGACTTGCAAAGAAAAGTGGTTTGAACTTCTATAGGTTAATACACACATACATACACACATTTGCACACATACACACACAGATGCACAAACATACACACACAAACTCACATGCACACACATACACATGCTGTAGAACAATCCTTTTCTATACTATGAATATGTATTACCCTCATTGGTTAATAAAAAGCTGACAGGCTGGTAGTTAGGCATGAAGTTAGGCAGGAAAGCCAAACTGAGGATGATGGGAAGGAGAAGGGCAGAGTCAGGAGTCACCAGCCAGATGCAGAGAGAAGCAGGATGAGAATGCTGTACTGAGAAAAGGTACCAAGCCACGTGGCTAAACACAGATAAGAATTAATATAAGCCTCCGAATGATTATTTAAAAATGCCTATGGGATGGGACGGGACGGAGAAAAACCTCCATTTACATATACACATATACACATGCACACACACACACACACATGAGCACACATGCACACACATACACACACACACACACACACACACACACAATCGAAAGTACAACAAGCATAGCTGCTGTGGGCTGTTCTGTATGCTGTGAATGTGTTGCTCTGATTGGTTGATAAATAAAATGCTGATTGGCCAGTAGCCAGGCAGGAAGTATAGGTAGGATAAGCAAACAAGGAGAATTCTGGGAAGTGGAAGACTGAGTCAGTAGACACCAGCCCGCCGTCTAGGGAGCAGCATGTAATGGCACACAGGTAAAGCCACGGAACACATGGCAACATATAGATTAACAGAAATGGGCTGAATTTAGTTGTACGAGCTATTCAGTGGCAGGCCTGAGTTAATGGCCTAGCAGTTTTAATTAATATAAGCTTCTGAGTGATTATTTTATAAGCAGCTGCAGGGTCCATGGGGCTGGGCAGGACCACAGAAAACTTCAGCTACACATAGCAGGAGTGTTGCTCATAGCTAATAAAATCTCTTCCAACTTGGTGGGGGGTGGGGTGGGGCAGCAAGCCTTGGCACAGAGGGGAGACTCAGAGAGGATGAAGAGACAAGACAGCTGTCCACAGCCAGCTGGCTCTTCCGGTGCATTGAGACTGGACTTCTGCCTTCAGGCTTCAAGATGTAAGTTCTGTTATTAACCCACCAGCCTACAGCACACTGTTATGGTAGCCAGAGATGACAAACACACATGTCCATCTGCTCCTTCATCCTCACCCTGGTGATTAGTGAGATCCATTTCCTCTATAGGTCTAGTTCTCAGAGCATGAGGTGCCTAATGGGTGAAGAGAAGGTGGTCCAGATATACAGAGGAGTGTCTGACTCCAGCCATCTAGTTTTTGAAAAATGGACATTTTTGCTAAAAGTTAAGAGTCTAGCAAGAGCCTTTCTTTTGGACAAACAATAAACTTGGTTTATCTCTTTAAAAAATTGCTCTTTAAACTATCCAGACAGCTATATACACCTATAATGTAACAGAAAAAGAGAACACTTCCCCACCCACAAAGAGAAACCTTATTAACTGAGGTAGAAAATATTAACAATTCGTGGAGTAAGTACATAGACAAAGGTTAACTTTCTACTCATTAAAAAGCACAGCTGGGCAGTGGTGGCACATGCCTTCAATCCTAGCACTTGGGAGGCAGAGGCAGGCAGATCTATATGAGCTCCAGGCCAGCATTGTCTATACAATGAGTTCCAGGAGAGTCAGGGCTATGTAGAGAGATCCTGTCTCAAAGAAACAAAAAGCAAATAATTAAAAAAAAGCACCAAGCTGGGCATGTCCACACACTCTGTAATCTCACCTCTCAGAGGTATAGGCAGGAGGCAAGTTCAAGGCCAGCATGTGACTACAATGCAAGCCCCTCTCTATATTAAACATAGCAGTGTGGATGATACTCCTGCCTACTATTACAAACTGACTTCCCTGACTCAGACAGATAGATATGGTTGTTCAGCCATCAACAGAGAAGCTTCCTCCTGCAGCAAATGGGAACAAATACAGAGATTCACAGCCGGACATTACACAGAGAATGAGGGACCTTGGAATAGTCAGCCTTAAATTGGATGCCTCCATCAAATTCCTCTCCTCAGAGCTCAGAGAGCCCTGCAGGAGACAGACAGAAAGAGAGGGTGGAGATGCCAGGAAAATAAAGCTCTCTAAACCAACATGAGCAGAGATCATATGATCTCACAGAGACTGAAGCAGCATGCACAGGGCTGGGTCCTCTGTGTACATGTTCTGGCTTCCAGGTTAGTTTTTATGGGATTCCTGAGTGTGCAAATGAGAGGGTCTCTGATTCTTGTGCCTTCTCTTGGGCTCTTTTCCTTCTTTTGGTTTGTCTTGTCCAACTTCAATTTGATAGTTTTTGTTTTATTTTATTATACTTTATTTTGTTGTATTTTATTATTGTCTCTTAGAAGCCTGTTCTTTTCTAATGAGACAGAGAGGGAGTGGGTCAGAAGGGAGGGGAGGTGGGGGGAACTGGGAGGAGAGGGAGGGGAAACTGTAATCAGGATATATTATGTGAGAAAAAAACTATTTTCAATAAAAAGGAAAAAGGAAGACTACAAAGAATCTTCATAAAAGGGGGAAAAAGTTTTAGTAAATTGCCTTGCGTGACCCCTAACCCTTATGTTAAAAGTCCTAAGCCTAGCCAGGTGGCAGTGGAGCACGCCTTTAATCCCACACTCAGGAGGCAGAGGCAGGCAGATCTCTGTCAGTTCGAGGCCAGCCTGGACTACAGAGTGAGATCCAGGACAGGCACCAAAACTACGCAGAGAAGCCTTGTCTCGAAAAAACAAAAAACAAAGTCCTAAGCCCTTATTTAGAAGCAGGCTCATCACAAGTGTGGTTAGCTATAATGATGCCATTGACGTGCGTTCTAATCCTCAAAGATTGCTGACCTTGAAAAAGAGGAACCTGAAATGCAGGCTTGTACAAGGAGATGGAAGCAGAAGTCAGAATGATCCTTCTTCAAGGCAAGGGTCACAGAAGATTACCACAGAGAGCTAGAAGCTTCTAGAAAAGCATGGGACAGAGCCTTTCACCCTTAGGACAAACCAATCACAAGATACCTTGGCCTTCTAACCTTCAAGACTGAGAGACAATAAGTTTCTGTCATTGGAGGATGTACTGAGCGCTTGGTCATAGGAACGCAACGGAGCCTGTATTGGGGGATCTCTGTACTGTTTAAAGTATGACAGGGACTGGTCAAAGCTACCACCATTGCCTCTGCTCTCTCACAAAATAAAAGAGGGAAGAAAGGAGAGGGGGAGGAAGAAAAGAAGGAAAAGGGAAGGAAGGAAGGAAGGAAGGGAGGGAGGGAGGGAGGGAGGAAGGGCTTGCCTTTAAAGGTATGAAGTAGATTTAACTCCTTCCTCGATTAGAATATTGTTTGTGGAGAGAAATCCACTTGAGCCGTGGACTATGACCCTTGAAATGATGTTTGCTGGGTTACTCGTTACAGACTGAACTCTTGTTTTATATTCAGTTGGTGTCTGAAGCAAGTTTTAAAAGGGAGGTTGGTGTATGAGTTACTCAAATAGTATCACCCTGATTCACTCCCACCTCCTCCCTCTCAAATTTCTGAATGAAGTCCAACGTGAAGAAATGAGTTAGGGTTTAAATCCCAAGAAAAATTTCTTCCAAGGCATACACACAAGTTTTCAGTGGAAAACCAACCTATTTTAACGGTTCTCAAAGTGATCTTTTGTATCTAAATCTTACTGTTTTCATCATGGCCTAAATAATGATCGGGCACGGAAGGGTGTTTTGAAGTCTGTTGTAAATGGTTGTCAGGACAGCAGGAGCTGAGTAGCAAGTAGCGTTGGGAGAGCTCAAGCCACCCCTGGACACAGCTCGGGGGCCTTGGAAAGAATCCCAGCTTGCCTTCCCCTGTCAGGAATAGGCATGGAGGTCTTCCATTTGAAGGAATTCTAAACTTAGAATTTCTTTGATGTTTTTCTCATACATTAACATTTTCTAATACATTTTAAAAAGATTCTAGGCATGTTGAAGTTGGGAATAAGAGGTATAGGCACTGTGGAAATTAGAGGGAACATCGACAATTCCTGGATCTGTGAACAAGCAGGGGTGGTTTCCTTGTGTGCTTTACATGATGTTTTTACATTTCAATGTTTTGATTGTAATCCTCCTCAGTACTCAGAATTCAACAGATTCAGAAGAACGTGCAATGGAGCCTCACTCCTCCAGTCCCTGGGTCACCCCAAAGATGGGCATCGCTGGGGGTTGCTATAGACATTGCCAGCTTCTTGCTCTCATGCAGAGCAAAGGAGAAGGGGACTAAATGGACACGTTGGAAGCCAGCTGCCTCACCTTGTCACTCCACCACGTCACCGCCACATGCAGGCTGTAGTCACAGCAGACTTTGGGGTCCGCCCAGCTGCGCCAGGTCTCAAAGGCCTCGACGAGGGAGCTGCCCTTCTGAGGAATGGCGAAGTCGATGATCATGGTGGTACCTCCAGCCAAAGCGGCCTGCAATCACAAGAGGGGTCTGGCCAATTAGTCATCCATCTCTGGTCATCTGTCACTCTGTGAAAGCTGCACATCTGTAAGCCCCGGAGTCTATCTGATGGGTCCAGGAAATGCCAAAGATGTTGCTTTTATAAAGACCCAAGAGGCATGAAGAGATTCCCCAGAAACTAAAATTCAAAGTCTGAAAATGTCTGGAGCCACTTCTGAAAAAGAAAACATGGCTGTAAGGAAAAATGGCAATGGGTGGGTGTGCTGGCTCATGTCCCCAGTCCCAGTCCCTGGGTGAAGCAGAATGGCTGCTGTGAGCAGGTGTCCAGCCTGGGCTATGAGACTATTTCTCAAAAAACAACCAAGCAGAAACCCTCAGATGGGAAAAGTAGGAAAGATATAAGCAATTAAAAATAAAAAACAAAAAACAAATAACAGCTATACTCACTGTTGGAAATCCCATTTCCTTGGGGTCCGTTTTAGGGAGTTACATCTCCTGCAGTCCTATGATGCACCCAGAGAACCCTGGAAAACTGGCAGGGCTAAAGCCTCTGCACCCTGAAACTGCTGGAGACACTTTCATCTTTCTTTGATTTACCTCTGTGGTCACCGCCTGCTCTGGTTTTAGCTCAGAACCTTTTCATCTCTAACTGTGGACTATTTTAGCAGGTTCCTAGTTGGTCTTTCTCTCTCTAGTTCTGCCCTAAACATCCACTCAGGGACCCTCAGTGCGGAGGGCATTTCCAGCCCGCAGATGAGCCGCTTGGCTCAGAAGGTTAAGGACCAGGGTGTGGATCACAGCTGCAATTAGATAAGGGGACGACCCTCTGGTTTTGACAGCACAGTAGAGCGACGGAGGGGAACACATTCAGGTTTCCATAGCACAGGAGAGCAAACATCAGTAACAATTGTACTGTGTGTTTCCTGCTAACTAGAAGGGAAGATGTGGAATGTCCACACCACAAACAGATGCTAAGTATTTGAGGCAATGGACATGCTAACTGGCCTGTTTCGACCACTACACACTTCTTTACACAGGCAACACACTGTACTCCGTAAGCATGTGGTTATTCTGTGCCAACTGAAATTTTTAGAAAGTTAATGCTTCTTGTTGCCTCTGCAATGAGGTTCAATCTTCATAAACTTGGTCCCCAAGTCCCTGTATCCTGCCTCAACCCTCGATAGACCTGGTGGCATATTACACTACATTACAAGTAATTTAAAAACTATTACAAAAACAAATGCCTTTGACTCATTATTTAAATAGATTTGATTTAAACGAAAATCACAAGGTGGTTAATGTATTTTTAATTGCTGTACTCAAACAATGTAGGTGAAGAAAACAAACACAATCACAGAAGAATGGTGGCCCCGTGTCAGAGCGGGGGCTCTGGGGGTTCACTGCTCTACAGCACTCCACTCAGATTCTGCGGCTGCCTGGCTCTCTGGAGCAGTTTCCTCTGTATCCTTTGACTCTTTATCCCAGAAGGGAGGGCAATGCCCGCACCTGAACCCTGGGCTAGTGAGGGGACTCGGCCAGGACAAGCCTTCAGCACGGTCGCATCCTGAGAACTGCTCTACGTCAGGAGCCTTGCAGTATTTGTTTAGAATTAGGAGTTGTTCCACTTTTCTTACATGCGTCACATCTCATTTCCTGATGATGGTAATCCAAGAGGGACCGCGGCTTTCCACCCGCAGCCCGGCCCCTTTCCCACACCGCACCCCGGTGCAGCCAGGGCTCTCATGGCCTGGGATGTCAGCTCTGTTCTCTCTCTGTGTGTGTGTCTCTCTTTACTTTATGTAATATTTTTATTCTTCCTGAAGTCACTTGGTGCATTTCCCCTTCTTTCTACTTTTAACTGCCTTACTTCTTTATATAAGATTCTACACTTTGTTACCACCTTTAAATAACATTGTCCTTATTCATGCAGAAAATACATATTTGCATTTCCTAAGAAACTCCTTTTGGTACAATGACAAGACTTGGAAAAAAATTCAGGTTTTGTATTTTTATTTGACTAGAGATTAATCTCATCACCTTCTTCCTTTCTCAAGTGCCTTTCCAATACAAGAAAGTGTCCCTCAGGGATGGGGAGCATTTTTCAAGTAGAAAACAGTTCATTAAAGTGTTAGAAAAAAAAACCTTTTCTAAGTCTACAGATAGAGAAAACCCACCACATGTGGGATGTACAGAAATTAGATACAGCGCTCCCTCAGAACCTGGGGAATTGGTGCCGCCACTCATAGTGGGGTAGAGAAGATGGGTGTGAGCTTAATTCCTTTATATACAATGGCATGGTGATGGTACATTCTGCAGGCACACCCTCCTGTGTATACACCTAGATCATTCACATCATCTCATACAGTGCAAATGGTCTGTAAACAATTGTTTCACTGTATGGTCTCAGCACATGTTCACCATGAATCCACTACAAAGTGTTGTCAGGGTGTACAGCAACGGCTCCAGGTGGTGAGAAGATAAAATGCTGTGGACACTTCGGGAGTTCTTAGAAAGTTAAACATAGCGAGCATGACCCAGCACATCTACTCTTCAGTATATACGCAAGATCCGTGAAAATGTGTCTATCTCAAGACCTGTACACTGAGAGTCAGGTCAACAGTAGAAAGTTCCCAAGTACCCATCGGTTGATGAATAGACAAACAATGGGCCGGTATTTGGCCTTAAAAAGGGATGAAATAGTAACCTCTGCCACAAAACACAGATGAACTCTCAAAAGCATGATGCCGAATGAAAGGAGCCAGTCACGAAAGAGCGCTCACATTGTGCAATTTGTGGAAAATGTTCTGGAGAGAAGAGTCCATGGGGACAGACAGGAGAACAGAGGTTGATTGGGCTGAAGGACATGTTGGAGAGGAGGATGGTCCTAAGACACAGTTTGGCAGGTGGAGAGACATAGACAATAGGAATGTTCTAAAAGAGACTGGTGCTGTCCCCACGATTCTGTCCATATTCCAGAAACCATGGCACCGCACAGTTAAAGGCTGAGTTGTATTGCATCTGAATTATTTCCTAATAAAAATGTTATAAAAAAGACACTATCACACATAGCCGTTACGTGGAATGGAGGGAGCCAGGAAGGGCCACGCAAATGACCATACATTCTTTCTTCTGCTCTCAGGGTGTGGATAGTCTAGGGCAGTGGTTCTCAACCTGCCTAATGCTGTGACCCTTTAATACAGTTTCTCATGTTGTGGTGACCCCCAACCATAAAATTATTTTTATTGCTACTTCATAACTATAGTTTTCTACTATTATGAATCATATTTTTGGAGATAGAGGGTTGCCAAAGGGGTCACAACCCACAGGTTGAGAACTGCTGGTCTAGAGGGAGAGACAGAAATACAAGTATGTAATTATAATACAATATACTCTAAGAACAGATAGCCACTTCTATCATCAATAGTACTACAGAAAATCCTAAGTGTGGGAAAATTTTACAAAATTATCTGGAAGAGTTACAGAAAAGGCTATTGGGAATTCAGAGGGGGGAATTCAAATCAGAGATCTGGGCAAGTTTGGATCTAAATTCGAGTAGGACGTACATATGGAAGCTGTCAATAATTAAGATGGTATCTAGCACACAGCACATGCTTGCCGTGTGCTCCTCTCAATCATCTCTCCAGCTCTTCAGCATTGCTAACCTCATTACAGATAGAGGAGACTGAGCGGAGAACGCTAATTAGAATTCTTGGCAATAGCGGGTAGGGAAGAACCATTGTGCTCCAGAATGCATGCATGTTCCTGGGGGAAGGGAATGGGGAGAAGAGGTAGGCACCCGGAAGAAGAGTCAGAAACTCAGCAGGCTGCGGTAAAGGACAGAATCAAGGCCATCCAGGACCATAGAAAATGGCAGTGTCCAGAGGAGGAAGACAGGACAATGGTTGTATGCAGGGCAAAGGGGGTCCAAAATGGGACTTGATGGTGACACTCAGAATATAAGCACTGGCAGGGCAGGGGAGGAGCACCACCGGGCGGGCACTTTGGAGAAGCACTTGTTCAGGATGGAGCACCCTGAATGTGAGGTGCAGGAGACAGGAAGGGAAATCATCTTGGAGCAAATGCTGGAGAGGCTCTGGGAGAGACGTGCAGGAACCAAGACAGAAGTCCCCAAGAGAGTGAGCACCAGAGCCCCAGCCAAGACAATTGTCTCCAGCGGGGATTTCTGGGTGGTATGGGGATGGGTCAGGTCCCACTTCCTCTAGTCAAACATTATTTTTAATGTCTGCTAAATTTTCTATTAAAAGCCTAAGTGTCTTAAGAAAAAACATTTTGCACTTATATGACACAGAGGCAAACAGACAGGTTTATGATATATAAATCATAGGCAGGGACGTGGCTGATGGTCTTAGGAGGCAGAGGATCCTCCACTCCTGGAAAACTAAAGCAGATCTCAGCTTCCGGGGCTAATGGTGCATCCTCTAATTAACTAGAAGCAGGAAAGAGAACAGAGAGGAGCAATCTCGTCTGTTTCTTCTCCACTCTGTTTCCCCTCCCCTCTTCCTCTCTCTCCTGCCTCCTCCCCCTAGACAGGGAGACTCTAGTGACCAGGGAGCACAGTTCTCACTGGGGAACCATCATTTCTTTTGTCCTTACTCCTGATCGACAGCACCTTTACTTGTCAGCCAAGCAAAATGCTTTAACCTTTTCTAATCTTGGCTCATAAGTCAATTCTCCCAACTCCTAACTTCTTTGGCCGGTTGCCCTGGAAAGCCTTCCAATTTATCCAAACCCCTGTTTGGGGGACAAAAGAACCCAGCATGTCTCCAACGTAAATACAATAGAACTTACCTAGAGATAAACTATCTCACACTGGGTCATAATGTCACATAACCCAAGTTCTTATTGAAGAATGTATTAGGTTGTAAACCACTGCTGAAAAGTCCCCAAAGCATATTCTTCTGTTTTATGGTGTCAGCCATTTTCCCTGTCTAAACTCATCCTGAAAAATGTGTGACTTTGGTTCCCTAAAGTCTACTACAGGACCCAAATAAAACAAAAGGAGACCTCACAGTACAGCTGGGCCTTAGGGAGGAAAGCTCTGGGCCGAACCGGCAGCTTTCTTATAGTCACTAAGATGTACGAGAACAGATTTTATCATCTCAATTTAAGTCCCAACCCCACACGTCTGTTTGGGGTTTTGAAGGTGTCCTGCACACGCTCGCCCTCCTAACTCCACAGGTTTGAAACACTGAGGACGGTATTTAACCCTGTGCACTAGACACTCGGGCGTCTCACTTGAGACCTACCATCCTTCTTCCCTAAATCCTTAATCCAGTCCCTAAACAACCCCCAACAAGGCCACCCTGATAAGTTCCAGGTGTCCTTCTGCACTGCCACCTCCCATGCTCTGGGTCACTGTTTCCTTAGCCTAACTAGATAAACTAGAGCAGAAAAGAGAAGGGGGGGGGGAGGAGGAAGGAGGAAGGAAAAGAGCAACACATGGGCTGTGAGCAGTTTGAGCTCTCCCCGCCCCCCCCCCCCGCGGCCCCCCCCCCCCAGTGCTCAGGAGACAACGGACTCTCAACTGGAAGATAAGGGGTCTCCCTGCCATCCACGAGACAGGGGCTTCGTCTTTCCTTGACCTTGCTCTGCTCTTAAGATGGAGAAAGAGCAGCTGTTGCACAGTCCTAAAGGTCCTGGTGGGTCTCAAGTCTTACCTGTTTCTCCAGCTTACTGCTGTCGTCTCCTCCCAACCTATCCACGCCTCCCTACCAGGGCTGTCCTTCCTTCTCTGACACACAGCCCTTTCCACCTCAGAGAGAAAGACCGTTCATTTTCTCCCTCCCCTGACCCCTTCTCTACCTTCCCTACTGATTGATTCTCAACCTTGGTCACAGTCTAGAGACCTCCAGGGAACTTTGACCCCACCCTTGAGAGTTACTGATGTTGCTTCATTTCTGTATGCCCTGCACCCATTACAGTGCTGGGCTCATAAATATACTCTGAAGTGTTTAAGGAAGAAGGAAGGGAGGGACCAAGCTGCTCAAAAGTTTTGAGATGGAAGAATGATGGTTGACTTTTCCATTCACAAATGAGGAAACTTATGCATGTTGGAAGTTAGCAGGAAATGCTATCTCCCAAAACTATGGCTATCCCTAGTCCTGGATCCTTTTTGTGTGAACGTGGAAGGTCTGGATGCTCAGTGTTGTGTAAAGTTTCCCAGATCAATGTGCACCAGGGCTCTAAGGATGCCACAGCACTGTCTGTTTCCCCTCCCCCGTCCTGGTTGCCTCCTAGTACTTGAGGGTGAGACCCTGTTGTTGAAGATGCCACACACTTTGGATACAGGACTTGGAGCAATCAAGCTGAAATCGACCTGGAAGCCTCCTCCTTAAAGACTCTCTTACAGTATCAGAAGGTTCTATGAAAGCTGCCAAGAGAGAAGAGCAATCGGTAGTCCCAGCCAGGTGTAAAGAAATGGACCTCCACAATGAGAATGACTGGGTGCACAATAGTGGTACTTTTGTCTTGAACCAACTGCTGTTTAATTGGACTTACGGCTGCTCAAAAGGAGGGAATTCATGCTTGGGACTGTAAACCAAGACAACTAACTACTCATGGCTGGAGAATCATAGACCCAAGAGAAAGAAACCTACCACTGCCATTTTGCTAAACCAATATAATTTCTAAATATAATCTAAAGAAATTGTTGATATTATTAGTTGGCAGCTAGGTATCCAAAATATGCCACAACAGTATAAAAATTATTTTGAGCCAAAGACATTTCAGGATAGGTATTTTCTGCACTCTCCCCTCTGCCGTCAAATAGAGCCATCCCAAAGAACCCAACTACCCTCTCCAAGAGTTTTGCATCCAGGGATGGATGACTGGCCTAGAAGCCTAAACAGACATCCCGGCAAGACTGTTCTTTTCCTCATCTGCTTCCTTAGGTCCAGTTCTCTTTCCTAAAATTCATTTGTTTTTCTATGCATGTGTCCTTCCTCCCCATCTACCCTTGTCAGGAAGTCATTTGTATTCTGGTCAGTACCTTCTCTTCAGATGCTACATAAGCCCCAAGTTCTAAGCACTTGCTGGAAACACATTTCTCCACGAATCCCCACCTACATGCATGAATTTTCGTAAAACCGAAATCTGTCTTCTCTGACCAAACTAACGTTTGCTGTTTTAACTTTCACGTTCCCAGTTACTCCCCAAGATGGCAAAGGAGTTCTTCCTGACAGAACCAGGGAAACCTTGGTTTGTTAAACATTGAGCATTCTTCAGTCAGGCGAATGAGGAAGAAAGCCTGGAAGTAAAAAAATACGAAGTGTTTGAGCCTGAATAGGAGAAGGAGGCAAGTTCTGGACTTAGAGGGTTACACACACACACACACACACACACACACACACACACACACACACACACTCACACACACACACACACACACACACACACATACATACACACACACACACACACACACACACATACACACACACACACACACACACACACACACACACACACACACACACACACACACGAACACACACCCGGATAGGACAAAGCCCTATTCAACATCAGAGTTCCAAGTTCATCTTTGAGATGTTATTTCTCTTTATTTTGAGTAGTCCAAAACTAACTGTGATCATTAAATAGACATTTTTAAAAAGCACAAAATTACAAATGCTCAGAGCTGGGACAACCAAACATTAACACAATACAAACATTCAACGCTTAGCCTGTCTAGTAATTAAAGAAATAAGATAATTTTAAAAATAAAGCCAATATGTGGGAATGGCCAGGATGCAGAGTGAGGGCTATAAAAGAGCCACAAACGATGAATATTCTGAGTGTATCAAGCTCCTTTAAGATGTGTCTAACATTTACTTGTCCTGGCAAGGCCTCCTAAGAACGACTTCCCAGGCAGCTAGAGAGCATGTGAACAATGGCTGGCCTATCTGGCTAGCTGTTACATACTAGCAAACAACAATAACAACAATGAAATCCTTAGTAACCACCATGGACCCACCATGGAGAAGAAGAGACTGTAGCCATCGATAGCTGGAAAAACAGAAAGAAAAGCCTGGAAGGTGGGTACAATGCCCTGACTTGGAAGTGCTTCTGAGATTTCCAAGTTGTGACTTCTGAAGACTGGTAGAAATACACCTTGATATTCAAGAAATATAGAGGCTAAACAGAAAAAATTGAGACGGTCTAAACAAGAATGATGGGCCACAAAGTTGTATATACCTGTGACATTTAATGACATAGGGAAGCATTTAACCCCCACCGCTAGCTCTGTTAAGTCCATAGAATAAACATGTGCGTGTATGTCTCTCTACAAAGAAAAGTCTGAATGGATAAGTAGAAAATCTTAAGATTGTAGGTCATCTAAATACTATTTTTCTTTATTCTATTGCATATTTTTATTTTTTAAATGCAGTTTATTATATTAATACATACTGAGTGTCTATAAAATCTCCAGCAACTTTCTAAGAGCTGGATGATAAGTATATATTTGGTTTATAACAGACATTAAACAATTTTTGTTAGTTGAATTATTTACCTAGGGAATGCTAACACCCCAAGGGAGGAGGTGATATGCGGAGGTCACTGGGTCAGCCTCCCAGCTCTTTAGCAAAGTCTAATTCAGGCAAACAATAGAAAAGGGGATTTCAAGGTTTCTTCTACAAGGTGAGGAAGCTCTATAAATACAACTGTAAAGATGCTTAATCACACCCCTTGGAAGTGAGCGTTCTCCTGGCATTTCACCAAGACATTCCAAAGCGAAGCAGAACTTTCTGTCCTTTAGAAAAAGAGGAAGGAAGAAAAGAAAAAGAAAGCAACAAAAGAAAACAGAAAGGAAGAAAAAGAATAAAAGCATGCAAGGATGCTTCCCTAGTTATTAGAAGAGGAGGTTCACTGGCAGCTGCTTAGTCTATTTGCATTTGAGTACGTGTTCACCCACCCAAGCTGGGCCTTTGTCTCAATATAAATACATGTATTTGAACCCTTGCAGAATGTAGTTAAGAGCCAAGATGTAATTCCTTCAGGTTTATTGAATTCACAGTACCCACTAAATTAAAAATCACATTGTTCTTCTTTGTAGCTACTGGGTTCTTGGAAGATCACTCTACATCTAGTGCGGAGCAATGACAAAATGAAAAAGACTCCCTCCCAGCAGAATGCCGTGTCCACTGGTTACATCAGACAGAAAGCTTTTACCTGTAATTAAGTAAGCCCATTACCAGCTTTAAACCAGTGCCTGACCTGACATGAATTAGAGTCACAAAGCACATCACCTTTAGTTGGCCTCTATTTCATTCTTTAAATTGGGCCCCATTACAATCAAGTGATCAGTAAAAAGAATACCACAAACAGTATCCCGTCTATTTGTCAGATATTATAGTTGATCATCCTTGTGGCTGCAGAAAGCAAGAAGCATTACTCTAACCTTTGGGTCCATCTTCTGAAAGCACAATATATCATATTTACTTTATGACTTTCTGTGCATAAGGCACTTACTTCTTTCTATGCCCTCGAAGATGGCATGGCTATAAATGTATATTCAGATGCCCTACGAATATAATACCTGTGATAAGTATTCCTTTTGATAACTTTAACTGCCTCCGGCTTTGTGGAGGTGAAGAGCAGGGCAGCCGTAGCTCCTCAGGATGACTGTGCTTTATTTCTGAGAATTGCAGCTCACATTAACACATCAGCTGCACAGCCCTCTCATCCATCATTGGCCACTCTGATAGACCAGAACATTGGATGTTCCCCCAAAACACAGAGCCTACTAGAGCAGAGCTCTAGAGATGGGGGTCAAGCTGCGCTGAATTTTGAAAAGCCATTAACTTGGACATTTCTGTGGTGTGCCACCTTAGGAAGATAACTTGTTTCAATTCTTTATTCAGTTGTTAAAAATGTAGATAAGGGCACCTATGATTGTAAAGGATAATGCATAATTTAGCCCAATTGGTATACAGTGTGGTCTCCATGGGATAAATGCCAGTTAAACAGCACTAAAATGGTGTTTCTCTAGACCTGAAATATGTAATACAGTTCTCTACAAACGATCTCTTTGTTCCTAATTTCACAAACCAAGGGCTCATCAACACTCCCTTGAGAGCTGTTGTGAAGACTGGGAGGGGAGACAACAGGACCTCCTGGCATCTCCTCCCAGAACTCAGGCCCCTGCGTGCACAGCTGCTTGTGTGGCTCTGGCCCTTCCCCACCTGGTCCCCTTATGGAGCCTTGTCTCTTTCTAGGCCATTCTGAACTGCTATCCTGAGAGCCATCAACCATTTTCAAGGTCAACACTGGCAATTCAGACCCTCTGTGAGTACTCCTTGGCATTGTGTATTTACAAAACCTCCGACCTTACTCTCTCTGCTCATATCAATTCCTGCTTAACGTACTCGGCTCATTAAGAAGTATGTTTTGTTTAACATTTGACAATCTTTAAATGTAGAAATAGCTAAAGAGGCAGCCGCTGGGTAAGTCCCTTCCTGCTCTGCAGCATTCTATCTCATGTTGCGAGGAGACAGCTTCTCAGGAGGAGCTATAAACCTCTTTGCTATAAAAATTCCAGAATGTCCAAAGGAATGGGTATAAGACGCACACAGCTGACCCCAAAGAAGGCAGGATGTGTCCCTTGTCCGCGGCATTCCAAACTCCCCTGTGCAGCTGCTTCATCCGGAACCCTGACCAGAAACAAAGGCTGGAAAGTTACCGCTTGGCCTTCAAGAGGGTGCTGAAGTGAGTCTGGAAAGTGGTAGACAGGACAGCTGCTCCCTGCCCTGCAGACGGGGTTCTCGAAGTCATGCCTGACTTTAGCAACCTGTTGACAGTGATGAGTCTGAGATAACAGAAAAGGCTAACAGTGCCAGTGACAACAGCTGGTCACAAAGCTTCATTTGCAGGTTACATGCCCACAGTCACACACACACACACACACACACACACACACACACACACACACACCTGCCCCAAATGGTATCAAGAATCTACAGTATGGGGCCCGGCAGTGGGTGGCGCATGCCTTTAATCTCAGCACTTGGGAGGCAGAGCCAGGTGGATTTCTGTGAGTTTGAGCCAGTCTGCTCTACAGGACAGGCACCAAAACTACACAGAGAAAACCTGTCTCAAAAAACAAAAAACAACAAGAAAGAAAGAAAGAAAGAAAGAAAGAAAGAAAGAAAGAAAGAAAGAAAGAAAGAAAGAAAAGAACCTACAGTATACAAAATTAAGAAGCAAAAGAGAATACACCTAAACATGGGGGGGTGTTGAGAAGGTGCTTGGAGATACTTTTCTTTTTCTTTTTTTTTCAGAGCTGAGAACTGAACCCAGGGCCTTGCGCTTGCTAGGCATGCGCTCTACCACTGAGCTAAATCCCCAACCCCCCCCTTTTTAAAAACTTATCTGTTATTATTCTACTTATCCATAATCATGAATTGTTCCAATAGCTGACAGAATCATTCCAAATATAAAAATGAGTTCATGACATTTTGTAAAAAGGGAAAAAGATACAGTCAAAATACAGTACTCTAATTTTGAAAGGCAACAGCTTTCCCTGCAAAAGAGATATTTATTATCGTGTTGATAGACATTGGTAATAAGTAACTAAGAAGAAGCGTTCCAAATGTTGCATTAGGCAGACTGCCCCCTCTCCCCCCCCCCCCCCCCCCCCCCCCCCGCCCCACCCCTTCTCCCTGGGTCAAATCTGCCTGCCTTCCTCCTTTCTGTGAACTGTTCTGGTTAGTCCTGGAGGACTAGGGAAGTTGGATGGGGGCAGGTGTGAGGAGGGTCAAGGGTCACAAACCAGGTTAGTAACTGAAATAAACAACTTGTGGACTGCTCTGAGAGCCTGTTGATCTATACTAGGCCTCTGTGGCTGGACACACTAAGACACAGTCCAGAGAGGAATCCAGTGAAAAACCTTGGCTTTGAGGAAATCAGTGTATCTTCCCTTAGGAAGAAACCTCTTCTCTCAAGGCAGCTTAGGGCAAGACTTAAAAACTGTGTGGGTTTAACATCTTCAGCCTAGGTGCTGAGGACTCAATTTTCATTTCCTGTAACCTTGCTATCCCCCTGTTGGCTTCCGAAGCTCAGAGGAAACCTTTCTGACCCATTTCATTGGTTGGAGCTTCTGGGTCTTCCTTTAGAGACCCCCCAAGCCTTCCTCTCCTGGGATCCAGATTTGGCTGCGTCCTGCACATCCCTAAGGGCAGGTACTTAAGAAGCAAGAACCCACATTAACTGTTGTCTGGAGCAAGTCGGTGGGAGAAGGGGCTAGAGAGGTCACCCTGGAGTGAGTGAGGTTGGAGAGCACGCCTAGAATGCTTAGCTTCAAAATCATGGTCAGGATTTTCTACAGGGTTGGGCTGGGTCCAGTGTAGACGCTATGGGCTTCCAGATCACCCAGGCCTCTCCAGCCACATCAGTAACTTCAAGGTCAGTGATCTCAACCTGTGGGTCGCTATCCCTTTGGGGGTCCAATGACCCTTTCACAGGGGTCACATATAATATATCATGCATAACAGATATTTACAATACAATTCATAGCAGTAGCAAAAATTACAGTTATGAAGTAGCAACAAAAATAATGTTATGGTTGGGGGTCACCACAACTTTAGGAACTGTATTAAAGGGTCGCAGCATTAGGAAAGTAGAGAACCACTGTTCTAGGTGAATGGAGTTTTCACTTGTTCGGGCTGGAGGACTGGAGAACAGGGAGAAAATGCTAGTAGGGCCTATTTGAAAAACAGGCCAATCATATAGACGGTAGGCACTTTCGAAACCTCCATGCACTATCATGACCAAGAGGGATTTCAGACACCAGGAGATGGCGCCCAGAGAAAAGAATGCAAGGGGAGAGATAGCTTCCAGAGTGCCAGGTTACCCAGAAGTAGAGGGGCCCTATGCTGGGCTTGCACCACAGACCACAACATACAGCTTCTCCACCCCAGATGGGCGTCCTTTGCGCCCACAGCTAGTTCAGGGGACTCACTCCACTCCAGTCCCTAGCGCTGCGCAGGAGCGAGCGAGGTGGGCCCGCTAGAGACCCCGGGGTTATAGGCCTGTGAGTTGGGTACCTTGGTGCCCTGGTAGAAGTCGTCTACTGACTGAGAGCCCATGAACGGGAACTGCATGTGCGTGTGTGTGTCGATGCCTCCGGGTAGGACCAGCTTGCCCGCTGCGTCCAAGATGCGCAGTCCCGGGGTTGCTTCCCCGAGAGGCAGCAGGTCCTGCCCCAGCGCCCGGACCACGCCGTCCTCCACGAGCACGTCGGCCACCTGTGAGAAGTCATCATTGACCACGCGACCCCCGCGGATGAGAAGTCTTCCCTGCGGTGCCATGGCCAGGGGCGCTGGGGATCTATCCACCCGGGACTGCGAGCCTCCGCAGGGGGACTGCGAGCCGGGGAGACTTTCCTTTGAAGTCTCCACGAACTGTGCCCAAACTCCCGCTCCCGCTGGGCTGCAAGGGTTTAAGTGCTGGACACAGGTGTGGCTCCACCCCAGGGGAGGGCTGGCCTGCCACAGCCCTGCACAAAGTCCTGAGCACAGCCCCAGGCTGTTGCACTCAATCTGGGTGTCCATCGAGTTTCTGAGTCAATAGAGGGGAGAGGTCTTGGAATTTGAAGACTGCAGGGGCTTACCTTCCTAGGGAAGGTACTTTAGTGACAGATAGAAATTGACTTGGTTCCTTGGTGAGGACTCTACACCAAAAGACAGAGGGAGCCCGCGTGAGTCCACAGCACCAGCAGCAGTAACACCTCAGAGCAGACCCACGTGGACCTGGCTCCCCCTTCACAAATCCAGAGCAAACCACCGCAGTGTCTGTGACTGGCAGGCTGTGCCGGCATGTTTGGGATTCTGGTGTCCAGATGGATAAGCACAGGAGAGGATGGCGCTGAACAGAGGCAGACTCTAAACAGGGAGGGAAGGCCTGAGAGAGCTGACCAAGGCAAGGGCGTGATCTACAATCGCCTGAGAGACGGACCTCTGGGCAGGCTTGTGTCAAATTTCCCCAAGTATCAGCGTATCCACGCCTCAAAATGATTAAAAACCACTTGGCTGTCAAGCCAGGGGGGAAAAACACCAAAGCCTCAGAAAGCTTATATAATTATTATCAAGAGACCTTTGTGTGCTGGTGAAAGGGGTAATTATACACACAAAGAAACTCCTACGAGCTGTGTGAGTCAATACCCCCCAGGAGAGTGCGATTGGATGTCCCTGCCACAGTGACAGTCTCCGAAATTGTCCAGATGAATGATTTCAAAGGTTTCTTTACCTTGGACACTTTGTATCATGACACAGCACAACACAGACTCCCCACATTTGATTAACTCGAAGCTGGTGGGGTGTCTCAGAGGTGGGAGGAAATGGCTCATTGAGATTCTCAGACAACCGCAGAGGAGGAAAGAGAGCGAGTTTAAGAAGGATGCTGGCTGCTGGAACAGGAGGCTGTCGCTGGTCTGGAGGCACCCTTCCCACTCAGCACCTTCAGGATGGAGGCTGAGCCTGGACCAATGTGTTCAGTCTGGGAGCTCGGCCTCCACACATGGTCGCCTCTGTTTCTGCTGACACTCCAGGCCCCTGACTCCCTACTGGGAGAGAACTTTCTGGCCTGATAATGAGCTTCTCCCTGGATGGGTGATGGAAGTGAGATTTGGGGACACAGGCAGAACCGAGGGTTGGAATGAAAATGAGTGAGGAGTTAGGATTGGGACTCTGGCTCGGATATGAACTGCTGTGGAGCTTGGGGCAGACACTCCAGGGCCTCGTCCTGCCTACGTGAAGAGTGATAGCTAGGACAACAAAAGGTTACAAGCCCACCCTTCTGCATCCTTTTACATTCTGAGAGGCTTCAAACAGAGGCTGCTCGGTATTTCTAGAATTAAACTCTCCTGAAGGCTTCAGCAGCGAGCTGGAGACTAGGTAGGGTTTGTTTTATAGACTCAGAACCATTTTATCTCTGGTTCTTCAGGCTGGGTCAAGAGTCTCGGTTGGGAAGGAGCTGTGATTAATGCCACAGTGATGCCAGGCAGCCAGCCGACAAGTATCACGGCTTGCATATTTGTGTCTTGTGTTTTGAACGTGAAGTGTCCTCCAGAGGCTCCTGGGCTTGGACCTTTGGCCTCCAGCTCATGGTGGGTTTAGAAGGCCGGAGCATCTTTAGCAGATGCAGCATCAGTTTAGAGGAAGCAAGTCACTAGGGGCATGCCTGGAGGTTTGGGAGCTGTCCCACTTCCTGTTTCTCTCGGCTTCGTGACTACAGCTGCAGTGTGACCTGGTTTGAGTTCCCTCTGCCATGCTTTCTCCAGGACACACTCTGTCCCCCTGACTGAGACAGAATAAACCCTTCCTGAAGTTGCTTCCTGTCAGGCACTTGGTGAAGCAAGAAAGCCACTTTCTAATTCATGTTGACCCAATTCATACAATTATATTAAGGCAGAATACACTGGGATTTACTGCAACTTAGAGGGGAACCCTGGGAGTCTCTGGCTGGAGACAGGGGAGCAGGCTCCGTTTCAGAGTCATTACAAGGCTATGTGTGTGTGTGTGTGTGTGTGTGTGTGTGTGTGTATGGTTTTTTGAGACAGGGTTTCTCTGTGTAGTTTTGGTGCCTGTCCTGGATCTCACGCTGTAGACCAGGCTGGCCTTGAACTCACAGAGATCCGCCTGGCTCTGCCTCCCGAGTGCTGGGATTAAAGATGTGCGCCACCACCGCCCGGCCCTATATTATCTTTATAAAGACAATAGTCTTGGGAAGACTGGTCACCTGGGTGTGAATCAGAGAAGTGGCACCAGCCGTGGGCAGACAAGGCATGACCTCCGTGCCTGAAGATGTGTGTCTCATGCCCCTCTGCATGAGACATACAACTCACATTACATCTGTTTTTGCTGGAATAAAATTACTCTTGTGAACTGTTGCAGACACAGTGACTGTGTTGCTGTGGGGGAAATAATAACTACTTGTCTATGTGTTAAGTCACCAGCCACTCAAGGCCACTGAGCTGCGAAGTTCTGGCGAGCAGAAGCCCTGTCATACGTCATTTGGGATGCAAAGGTCGATTGTAGAGGGTTGCGTAAGGCGAACTTTATAACTTGGTGCACTGGGACTCTATGAAGGGGCGTTTAGTCTGTATTAGTGATGTAATCAAAACTGCCTTTTAAACTCTTTGGAGTTCAGAACTCAGCTTTAGCTTCTTTTACATTTCAATTCTCACTTTTTACTTCAAAGTTTGAAAAGTTGTTGAACCAAATGACTATCAAAGCAACGGTAATGCCGATGTGCACCACTAGATGGCGCTGCGCCTTTGTAGTCTTCTTGGCAGGCTAGGCCACTGTGCTGCCGCTGACCCAGACCACAGCCGGCTTCCTGAAACCTTACCTGTGTGTTTGGTTTGCTCTCGTCCTTGGAATTGAGTATCTACATCGATACGGAATTGTTAGTCTTTCCTCAACCTTGACTAGTACATCCTTTCGTGGACATCTGTAAGTCATATAATAATATAATAAATGTCATCATATAATAAAATTGTGACATTCTGGATTTATATGATAACTTTCTTTTTCATTGAGCAAATTTTCCATATTATGATAAAGAAAAACTGTATTGAGAGTGATTATTCACCTAAAAGAGATTATCGTTGGGACTCCTTCACATAATGAGCCCCTGTCTTGCATCTCCAACATTATGTCCTACCTTTGATTTTCATAATCTTATTTGGGACTTAGCTTTCACATCAGCTACAGTGTTTATATCAAATATAGTTGACGTGTGTTTGAACATCTGCAGAAAAGTCAAGCTGTTGACCCCACAAACAATGAAGGAAAAAAGTAATGAGATAGATTCCAGCAATCTGTAACTCTTTGAAATTCTTGTGTCTTCTACCCATTGTTTCTCATTCTTTATCATCTAGTTGTTCCTATCAACGTTTACCTTTCTCTGTGGGAACATACCTTGGCATATGATACATGAAAAGTCTGAACAAATGGCCTTTTGGGGGAAAATGTGTTTTTATTGTTATAATCTAAAACTTTGGATGTTCTTGTGAGAAAACAAAAGCATATTGATTATGAAGGAAGTGTAAGTACACACCTTCTCAAGGCACTGATTCTTCATTTATAGTAATTTTAAAAATGCAAGCAGCCTTTGTGAGTGACAGAGAAGTTTCAGATTCATAGCCACACACTTAGGAGTTTAAGAGGGAAAAAAAAGGCAAATGGACTGTAACTCTCCTTCCAACTCCTTCCAAGTCACGAGCCCGTGCCTTTCACAAGATTCACATGTGTCTTGGATACTCCATCCCCAGTGACAGACTTGGGAAGGCTTATGGACAGTGTGCCTTTACTTTCCCAGCCAGCCCAGTCCTGTCCCGGGAGAGGCCTGGTGCTCTTTTGTGTGGATACACAGGCCTGTGGACACTTTATCCATCTGCAGGGAAGACAGACCAAGCAGAGAGGCCAACCAGTCTGTACTACATGTCAGCCATTTTGACAGAAAATTCTGGGATTGTAGGTGCCAAAAAATTTGGTCTACAATTGAGTGAGGTGGTAGCCTGGCTCCCTGCTGCCATGTGTTCCTGTCCCTTAGGGAAGCCTTTGATAGATATCAAAGGAAGATTGATCCAAGGCAGGTCTCACGGTGTCAGACAAGAGAAGGGCCAGTTAGAACAACACCTGGCTCAGAACAGGCCCTCCATAACTATCTGTGAACTATTTGGTGACATAATTGAGAACTTGAGGCATGGGTTTAAGCCTTTTCATGTTCTTTCATTTCCACAAGAGCTCCATGGGGTGGCGGCAGCTGGGAGATGGTCCAGTGCTCGAGATGCCAGTGTGAAGACCAGGATTTGGATCCCCAGAGTCCACCTCAATGCTGAGTGGGCACTCCAGCATGGGAAATGCAGAGACGGGGGATTCCCCACAACAAATGGGCTAGCTAGCTCAGTCTATCCATGAGCTCCGGGTTCATATAGAGACCATCTCAATGAGTACAGAGCACAGCAATCAAGGATGATTCCACACACAAGAGCTTCAGGCCTCCACAGGCAGGTGCACACACATCCGTCATACACACTGGCATCCACACATGCATGGACACACATGTGAAAAAAAAAATGAACCGAATCAGGTGGGAAATACCACTTTCACTTTACAGGTGAGAGCTGCGACTCGGGGCTCCAGCCGAAGTAACAGACTGCTTTGATCTGATTTTAAGGCTGTAGGAGGCCACGATCATCGCATTAAATCCATCACATGGTGATGTGCAGTATTTTGTTGCTTTTAATTTGATAAAGTCTATTCTTGCAGGATAAGTCAAGTTCTTTATAGAACAGCTTTGGAAAAACAAGCAAAAGGAGGACATTATATCTGTGTACACACGCATGCGCTCTCTCTCTCTCTCTCTCTCTCTCTCTCTCACACACACACACACACACACACACACACACACACACACACACGGCTAATTCTTCGGTATTTTAAGTTTATTGTGATTTAATTGACGTACTGTAAAGTTGACGCATTTATAATTCAATGGTGTTTAGTGTATTTACAGAGATTTGCAAGCTTCTCTTGCCTCTAATTTTAGGACAGTGTCATCTCCCAGAGAGCCTTATACTCCCACACTCAAGACAGCCTTACGCTGCTTTACCCTGGAACAGTCATCGACCCCAAGCCCCTCTTAGAGCAGCACTGTAACTGTAAAATCTTCCTTTGCCCAATTCAATGTGGTTGTAGCTTCTCACAGCCTCTTGAAAGCTACATAACTTCGGACTGGCTCCTCCAGGGTCTCAGACCTGCCCCCTTGAACACATTCGTAAGGGAACACAGTTTCTCAACCCCATAGCCTCTGTGGAAGGAACAGACCAGGCACAGTAAACCGACCCTATTGGCTAGACTCACTAATGTCCTCCAGCACTTTATAGCTAGCTCACTCTGACTTGACTTTAGGAGGTATGGATGACCTGTCCTCTAGGGCATCAGTCTGTCTTGCTTGTCCTGTGTAGTTTTTTTGTTTGTGTTTTTTGAGACAGGGTTTCTCTGTGTAGCTTTTGCGCCTTTCCTGGAACTCACTCTCTAGCCCAGGCTGGCCTCGAACTCACAGAGAACCGCCTGGCTCTGCCTCCTGAAGTGCTGGGATTGAAGGCATGTGCCACCACCACCCGGCTCTGTGTAGTTTTTGACACCTTACTTCTCATTTCTCCTTCCTAAGCCCTAAGCAACCACTTAGAAACTTTGTCTCTTCATAAAGTTGCTCCTTTGAATGTTTTATATCAATGGGACCACACACATTTGTGAGCCTTTTTGGTCATGTTTATTCTTTTATGAAGTTGATGAGCTTTTAGGTTTTCCACATTTTGGCTTTAGAAATAATGTTGGTATGAACATTTGTGGACAGATTTTCTGTGCGGACATGTTTTCGGTTGTATCTAGGAATAGCATTTCCGGCTCATGTGGTGGCTATGTTCATTTTTGAGGCTCTTCCAGACTGTATTTACAAAGCAGTGGCATGATTTTACATCCCCACCAGGAGTGTGTGAAGCGTTCGATTCCACACCCTTGCCAACACTTACTGGTTCTTCTCTTCAGCACAGCGGTCCTATTGATTGACAAGTGTTTTCTACACTTACTTACTCCATCAGAAACTTTGGTTATGTGGCTATTCAAATCTAAATGGCAAACCAGTCTGTGGGTCTGGAAGTGAAAATGCAGTTCAGGAAGAATTAATTTGGGTTCTAAGGTTATCCTGCATTGGATTCTGATGACAAAGTCACTTGCTGGTGCCCATGGTGATGTTTGGAATGCTAATGCTGATAAATCTAATAAATTATATAAATGGGCTTAAACAAACAAAACAAACAAACAAACAAACAAACAAAACACACAAGATCATCTCAGCAGATGCAGAAGATGCCTTTGGCAACAACAACCCTACATATGTTCTCTGTGATGAAGTGTCTTGCTAGGTTGTAAGGAGAAGGAAAGGATTACAATCTAGACAATTTGGCTCTGGACTTTAAGCTACTATATTGCTGCCTCCAATAAATTCTAAAATATCGTGTAGAGACAGAAGTTATTATAAGTGTAGTTGAAAAAAAAAACTGTGCATCATTAGTATTTACAAAATGCCAAAGTGTTTCTCTTAAGTTGCATAAATGATGTTTGGTTTGTGTGCACGGTGGGGAATTGAACCTAGGACCTCAAATATGCTAGACAAGTATTATGACAGTTAGGGTTTCCATTGCTGTGAAGAGACACCATGACCACTGCAACTCTTATAAAGGAAAACATTTAAGTGGTGCTGGCTTACAGTTCAGAGGTTAGTCCATTTTTGTCATGGCAGCGTGCCGGCAGACATGGTTCTAGAGAAGGAGCTGTGAGTTCTACATCTTGATTCGCAGGCAGAGGTAGAGATTGTCCCCTCAGGCCTAGCTTGAGCATGTAAAACCTCAAAGCCCACCTCCAAAGTGACAGACTTCCTCCAACAAAGCCACACCTCCTAATAGTCCCATTTCCTATGGGCCAAGCATTCAAACACAAGAGTCTGTGGGGGTCATTCCTATTCAAATCACCACACTTAGCTACATCCCTATCCAATGATGTTTCATTAAAATTTAATTAATAAACGAATATAGGATACAATCAATACACTTAGCACATGAGGGTGGAGCTGATTTGATATTCTTTTAGCAAACAAGCTTCTTGTGGAGACAATAAAACTGTCTTTCTACTTAAACATAATAGCACTTCAATGTTTTCAATGCGTCAGTATGTGACATGGGTGGATGTCACAAACCCTTTGCTGTTTCTACTACTGATTGTGGAGTTGATTTCCTTCCCTATTGGATCTGGGTTGGCCTTATTGATTTAAAAAATTGAATGTGGCAGAATATTCTAGAATGTCTGTCACTCATTTCTAAGAAGCCTGCAGCTTCTGTAGAGGTCCATTGACTATTTCTAGATCCTACTTTCCATACTGGGACAGACACCCCTGCAGACCCCCAGGCTCTGCCAGCTCCTGAACCCACAGCCAGCAACCAGCAAGGAATTCCCCAGCCACGTTTCTGATGTGCAGGATTGTAGTGGTCTTCAACAGAAAGTTTGGGACAGTCTGCCACACAGCGGTAGATGGCATGGGACCTTGACAAACGTCTGTTCCCTACAATAACCTCATGATTTAGTGCGGATTACGTATTAGGATGAGCCCCAGGTTCCAAGAGCCTTCATCATGATGAGCGGGAACCAGTGTTCTCTCAACTGATAACTTTAACTTCGCTTGTGATTCATCTTTCAACTGTTGAGTGAGAGATGAATGAGGTTATATCTTAATCTTGCCATCATTGCTAGAAAAAAAATAGTGTTTTATGTGTCATAGGACTGTGGAGGACTTGGGTGATGACAGGCACTTAAAAATGGGTTAATTTGCTTTGAAAATTCTACCCCATAAGGAAGAGCCAGCAAAAAAAACCCTCTGAGTGCTCTGTGATAGTGTGAACCTGGGGTTCACATCACATTTAGGGGCTGGCACATGTCAAAAGTTCCCAGCATTTTAAAGAGAAAACACCATGTATCATCACAGAACAGTGGCAAATCGCCATGCATACATGGATGCAGTTTCATGTGTGTGTATGTGACAACATGAGGATACAGATTTGAGGCCAAGAAAATTCTAAAACCCTGTAAGATTTCCTTTCCAGCACCTTGAAGGTAAGGTCAACTTTGAATCCAAACCAACATTCCCATTTGACTTGCCGTGTGTGCTTCCCTTGAGTTTGGGGACTCTGGGAAAAGGCTTCTTTCCACTGTCTTCCACTGGGCCTTAAACAGGCCCTGACCAATGGAGTCGGGAAGTTATCTTTTCTTTGGAATTCAGGGAAATGGTACCAGAAGCAACTGGGCAGGTTGCTTGGAGGGCAGCAAAGCATGAACACGTGACTGTGGTGGGTACCCTGTACGCAGCTAGCGAACTAACTGTACTCCAGCTTAGGCAGGGATGGTGGGAAGCGACAGTAGGAGAGCTGCTGGGACCCTCACACCCCTGGGTACGATCCATCACACCCTGGGTGCGCCCCGTCACACCCCGGGGACGCCCCGTCACACCCCGGGGACGCTCCGTCACACCCCGGGGACGCTCCAGCACTTGTGCACTGGAGCACTTGAGGGCCACAGGACTTCCTTCCCATACACTCTGTTTCTGTTCTTTCCCAACATCGGTGCTCTGATGATAAACCTACCGGTAGGGCCAGGTGCATAGAAAATCCAAACAACAAATGTACTAGCCATTCAAGCGCATATTATGTAAAAAGTCTTTTAAAAGTACCCCTGGGGGGATAAAAAAGAAAAAAAAACTACCCTGGGAATGTTTAGAGAATGTAGAGAGGCAAGTTTCCCAGATTATTACATATTGTTTTTAAAGTCTTAAAAGATGAAAATTCGACATGAAACATAAAACAAATAAACAAAAAAAAAAAAAACTCTGGTGCTTCTAGAGACTCAGACTGAGAGGTGCTCAGCGCTAGGTCCAGGCTTCATTTAATATATTTGTGCATATATAAGTAACTATAATAATCAAATAAAAATAGGCTTCAATTTTAGAGTTGGGGGCATGGGAGGGGCAGGAGGGAGGAAAGAGAAAGGGATGATATATTTTAATTGAAATATATTTTAAAAATTAAAAAAATAAATGAATCATTGACTCAGGTTAGGGGAGAGCAACAAACTAACAAAGACAAAAAACCGGGAAATATATTGAAGTGGGAATCAAACTATTAATTAAAAAGCAAACTATGTCACAGGACATACGACATAGCACACACACACAATAGGCAGACTTTCTAATGTATAACCCCTTACCCCATCCCAACCCCCTTTTTAAGGGCATGATTTTGTTGCGTTGCTCAGGCTGACTCAAACTTATGGACTCAGCTGATCCTGGAACTCGGTTTCCTGAGTAGCTATGACTACAGGCATGTGCCCCAACCTAGATGAAGTAATTTACTCAGGAATGCAAGGATGGTTCATGTTTGGACTGAAGGAGAGGAATTAGATGTGCTTCCCCCCGGAACATGGATGTCGAAAGGCAGGTGATAAAGCTCAGAATGCATCCTTCAAACTGGTTTAAAACCGGGCTCAATGGGCACTTCTTCAGTAGGATCACCTTTATATAAACCAAGTTCAGTGGTTTAAAATTGGGCTCAATGGGCACTTCTTCAGTAGGATCACCTTTATCTAAACCAAGTTCAGTGGTTTAAAATTGGGCTCAATGGGCACTTCTTCAATAGGATCACCTTTATCTAAACGAGTTCAGGGCAGCCCTGAACTTAATGTTAGAGGTATTAAACCATCCAGTTAAAGAAGAGCTGTGTTAACTGGGAGAAAATTGCTTATCAATGTTTGTAGATGATTCTGTAGCACACACACACACACACACACACACACACACACACACACAGCACGCACGAATTTAACTGAATTACTAATGTGATCTGTGAGGAAATAAAGAAAAAAATGGTGACTGGTAGGAGACTGACCTAACAGATCATCAACTAGTATGTGCTGGTTAAAAGGAGAGATGGAAAGGATGCCATTGATAACAGCAACATAACCTGATAAAATTTGTCAACAATTCTAAACAAAATGTTCCTGTAAAGTAAAATGCAAAATACATCAGAAAGACGTAACACAAAGACTTCAATAAACAGCTGTCGTTTGTTTTTGAGAAGGCACTAATTTAGATAAACAATTTAACATAATGATGCTGAATTTCAGTTAATTGCAAAATTAAGGTTGTCTAGGAAAGAGTAAAAAGAAACAAGTGAAAACAAGCAAAGATAACTGAACTGTACATAGGAAATTCTCAAACTTTTTTATTTTTATTTTTCTAAGAAATCAGAGAACTGTGTGCAGGTGGCTGGTGCATTGGCACAAAATGAAGAGAAAAATGGCAGTGACTACCACAGCAGAAACCACCAGGGAGCTCGGCCAACCACGGTCCCTTCTGATACTTCTGCTACTACAGGTCATCTTAGGAGGAGGAAGAGGGCGGGGAGTGGGAAGAGGAGGAATACTTGAACTGTGTTTTAAAATGGCGGTTGTCAAAAATAATGTAGTTAGTACTGGTACAGAAAGGCAGGCAGACCAACTGGAGAGAACAGTCTGGAAATGTACAGTGTGGCACTGTTCTTTATAAAAAGTTCTATTTCCTATTAGTTAAGGGATGATGATTAGCAGCTGTGGGAAAAGGAGGCAGTTGCCTTAGGGAGGGGGGATCAGTTTTGAACCCTTAAATTTAGGATGAATCATTGATTTAAAGGTTAAAAAAAATCAAATAAAAGACATCCAATTTTGTGTATTCCAACTCTAATGATGAATTTGCACTTGAGGAAGGGCATAGGATGTCTACACAGGGCAACCCGCATTATGATTGTTGGAAGTTAATGTACAGATGGGTACCGTATGTACAGCATGTGATATTTCTGGAGAGATGCACAAGAAACTGGTACTGGTATGTATCTTTTTAAATAGAACTAAATGATGGGTGTCAGGGTAGGAGACAGACTACATTTTTTACTGCTTGAACTAGGAAGTTATGTAAGTCAATTAAAAAATAAAGTAAAATATATGCCAGCAGCATGGACAAGGCTTGATCCCCAGAACCACAAAACCAAACAAAACCTGAAGCAAAAAGAAAATCAGGAAACGAACCCCAGAGTTCCAGCAGCTAGTAGCATTATTAGGACCTAAAGAAGGATAATTTGCTATGTTGAATTCTTGGATCAGTAGACTGGACAAGAGTCATCAAGCAAGAGGCAGCTGTCTTAAAGGGGAAATGCGCCCACCGGGGGGATTTTCCTGAAGGAGTGGCCCGGAGCTCCGGTGACTACAGCTTCAGCTGGATTCCCTATGGCCTGAATCGGTGTATGAACTGACGGTCACCACAAATGACAACAACTTTGATTTAAAAAGTACCTCAAGGCAATAAAAAAATTATTTTAATTTTTGATACATAGTAAAACATTTCAGTCAGGTCTTCCTGACACCATAACAGGACAGATGCACGAGACCTCAAACATGCTTTAAAATGACATTCAGCAAAGTATCCAAAATGTAATAAATAGCAGTAATCACACACAAACACGTCTTCATACTCAGTCATTAAGCTACTAAAACAGACAGCTAAAGAATAAATAAACAAGAACTGACACTGAAAAAAAAAACAAATGAGGTTTTGTAATCCACTCTACTTAAAGAGGGGGGGTAATCCAAACAATTTCTTAATTTGCTTTTCAGTATTATACTGGTGACTCCCCCAACCCCAAGAATAAAATATACTGGAAAAAAAATCACTCTTACAATAATGTAGTTTTTAAATACAACAAATAAATATGAAACCAGCAAAGCAAGTTCAAGTTGTAATAAAAATGGTCCCCCACCCCCAAAGCTATGGAAATATATAGTCACTGTGGTAGCAAATGATAGCATCTGAAGTGACAGTGCCTGGGCACTGAACTCGTCTGAGAACTTGTAGGACTTTAGTGCAAATCCCTAGGGTCCAACTCGAGCAAACCCCTGTACTGGAGAAAGACATTACCAGGTGGAACTTAGCATGTACAATTTCTGTACATATTTTATAAAGTTCAAAATTTAATGCATAGTAGAGTATCTTCATCCGCTTAATTCTGTCCCTAAATCGAGATGAAAACAGAAATGTCTTGGGATTTTACCATTTGGTCTGTACCATGTTAGAGTATTAAAGTCAGCATTAGAAAATCTATAAAAGTTTGTTTTCTGACAGCAATCTATCTAACTCTACGTAAGTTTTACATCATTGTGTGTTAAACGTAAGAGGAAGTTCTTTTCCCTTGGACAGGTCTGTATGATGAAATCCAGTAGCAGACAATGTTACGCAAATAAAGAGGTGATTACAAGGGTTTGTTTTCTCTTTTTGTACATTAACAACCTTAGCATCTAGTATAATAAATTACATGGTGTCAAAGAGCATAAAAGATTCAACTAAAAGAAGGTGCCATTTTGTACAAGCAAACCTTTTAACATAAGATAGATAAAATGACAGTGAAATAAAGCAGCCATATTTCTACTATTAAAGTACCAGGATTTAAAACAAAAACAAAGTAAGTAAAAACAAATGGAAGAACGTGATCGAGGAATACAAATACATAATGCATTTTTAGCTGCTAAACCAGTCAACTCTAGCTCATAGAGTTACACGTTGTTTCATTTAACCATGCAGGCTAACATATCATAAAAAAATCACCCTGCATCTTTTCATTTTAAACTAGTTTAATTGTGAAGTTACAAAACAACGAATGGATATTGCTCCAGCTTGGATACAGTCTCTCCGAGGAGTCCACCCTAACACAGTAGCAAAGCCTCGTCATCGCTCGGTTCGTTTTTCATTGTGGCTTCTAAGCAAGTGTCTGGGATCTGGGCGGTGTGCACAATGCCACAGCGCTCGCAGGGGCCATCGCGGTTACTTGTTCTGACTCCAGGGTTCGGGGCACTGTATGGCTGCCTAAACCCTTGCACTTGGTCTGAGGCAAGATCAAGAAGAGGGCGAGAGCAGTCACTGGCGTCAATGTCTGAGGCTCCATCAGAAACTGGAATTAGCATTTCCACATCGTCCTCCTCTTCTCGACCACTCACCCCGCTATCGAGCTGTCTCAAAGGACTCTGGTGCTGAGTTGAGGAACTCGACCGACCTAATGTAAACCGGACCCAGCGCAGGCCCTGAGTCATGCGACTTAGCGCACTGGTGAGCTGGTGCCGGGCTGGGCTCACACTCGGGCCTTCCACACCTGCCGCATCCCTTCCGTCCCCGTGGCCGCCGCCGCGGGCGCTCTGGGCCGAGGAGGAGTTCGCAGCGGCCCCCACCGAGGCTTCCACGGCGGCGGTGGGGGGGACCTTCTGCGGCAGGGGCGCTGCAACCCCCCCAGACGCTCCTGCCGTATCCCGTCTCTCACTTTCGGTGTCGGTGTCGTCGGACTCCACGGAAAACAGGCTTCTGTGAAGGTGACTCCTTTCCGTTTCTCGGCTGCTGTTCTGACTCGGGACCACCTCGTCTCCATCGGCCGACACCAAAGCCAGCGATCCTGAATGACGTGATCGTGCGAAATTAAAAATACGATTCCAAATGCTGCTGGATCGGCCTGTCATAGGGAGCCTGATGGATGTAAATCCCAGCTGAGACCGGACAGCTAGCCTCAGGTTTTCTAAAACCGAAGCCTGCAAAAGTTAAGGGAAAAAAAAAAAGTAAGACCACTAAGAATGAAGTATCAAGATGACGAACAGTCTTTGACTCAGTGTTACTAGGGGCAGGGATGAAGTAAATCCCCCCAGCTCTACAGGTCCACTCTAGAGAACCTAATCTAACTTAAATTTCAACTTTACAGTGATAGTTATGTCAATTACAAGTTATTTTATTTCAAACCTCAATAATAATCCAATCCTAAACCTGTACCAAGTGTAGAAAATAGTAGTATCTTTACAACCAAAAAGACTGACAAATCCCTACTGTCTGTCACTAAGTGACCTGGTATCATTTACGTTAAAGATCCTTTATCCTCTTACACAAATACAGTTAGCCTTGATTTACAAGGCTGAACTGTCCTGTCAATGTGGGAATTACATTTCACAAAGCTGGTTTCCAGAACTGGGTGAACGAATGAATACTGAGGATTCAGTTATACTGTCACGCACAAAAGACTGAACCTACTTGTAATATAGAATAGAAATCAAAAGTTTATATTAGGATTCCTTCTCAAGTTTAAGAACTAAGCTTTTTTTTTCAGTTTAGGATTAAACAAACCATATTAGTCTTTAAAACTGATTTAAAATTAAAAAACATTTACAGACTTTAAAATATGGATTGCTTCACTAATTAATTAGCATATAATAAAAGTATCTTGCTCAACTAAAAGAAAACCTAGGGGCCAGCGAGACAGCTCATCAGGTGAAGGCATGGGCCACCAAGCCTGGAGCCCACCACTCATGTACGCTGTCCTCTGATCTCCCCAGGATGGCATAGTGCAAGCATGCACCCTCTTCCAAACACAATAGCAAAGAACTGTAATTAAAAGGTAAACTCTTTTGTTCTAGAAGGAAGTGTTAGATTACTTTTTAAAACGTGCAGCATTTAAACAGTCTTTAAGCTCCACCTAGTGGTTATGCAGTTGGAACAAACATAGCTCTATGAACCTGGATTGAGCATTTAAAACACTATGTATCTCAGCAAAGATTAGTTGACCCACTCCTTACAGAATGGTCTCCCCTGCCAAGGCCCAGCTTCTGGCTCTTCCTCTCACAGAAACAAAAGGGAAGCGACCAGGAAGATACGCTAGCTCCTGCTCTCCACCTGTGTCTGTCAGGTCCATACAGTTATACCTGTAGAGTCTGAAAACAATCCATCAAATGCTAGGAGGCCACCATTACAGGAGCATTTCCTAGCCTAGCTTTAGGAAACTACACACCACCTGTAAGAAATTTGGCTATCCGCACACATGGACTTTCAGTACAAAAGGTGTTAAGATTTTTCTCACCAATTAAGTATCTAACTACAAAATTAAAACAATAGTCGTTCAAGTTTAGAAAGAACTTCTCAGACCTAGTGTACTCAAGCCACAGTCCAGTGAGGCAGGTGAAAAGACACAGCGGTGAGCGGTGGCCGGCACATCCTCGGCACACTTTATAGCAACGCTATCACAAAGTCTGCACAACCAATCAGGAGTCACTCTCTACTTAGTTGAAAGCCTGTTAATAAAGTTGCCAATTTAACATTACATTCTATAAGGAAATACCATGGGCGTTTGCTGGATGGTTGTCCACAGCTTAATTTGTAGAGCAGCAAAAACTCCCCAGGAAGCATTTCTTATTTTATACTAGATGGCAAATTACAAAGTTATTTTCTTTTAAAAACTTGTGGAAAGATAATTTGTTGCCAGAAATTTGAACCTGGGGAGAGTCTGGTCTCATCAAACAAAGTCTAGTTTACTGTTCAAGAACATATTTCATTTAAAAGGTTCTTTAAGCAGACTCCTCTCACAGAGATAATTTATAGCTCTAGAGAGCGGAGCTCTGTGGAACAAAGACCTCAGCCTTGCTTGAAGCCTCTGTCTGACTTGGCTTCTGAAGGGTCATGGCTGAGAGAATAAGGCATCTATCTCCCTGGGGACTGGCAGGCAGCTACAATACTGTGACATGGGGTGGGGCTCTGGTGAGCCTGGTGAGGTGAGTTTCAGTAGGGCTACCACACAATTAATCCTGACTGGGTCCTGGAAGGGGCTCAGGGGCACGAGTGTGCTTGGCTGGTATATTGTCACACAGGTGTAAACAGAGCTAAGCTCTGTCACTGGGCTGCCTGAACTCTGCCCTGGGCAGCTCTTTCCTCAGTCTCTTTTAATCTGTACCCTCCATGGGCAAACGGTTCCCAGCGAGCCCTTCAAATCCTTTCAGTGAGCTGGAAAACCAGAGGGAGGTGGGGAAGCCTGAACTTGCAAATGGTCCCGGCAGTGAGCAGTCCCGTGGTCTGTGCTCCCACCCCTTCAGGAGCACAGTGGGGAGGAGGTGGATGGGAGCAGTGGACTGAGTCAGCCATGGTCTGCCACCTTCCTTCAGAGAAGCTCTGACTGTGGCAGGGCCACCAATAAAAAGAAAACTATAATTTAGTTTTTTCTATTTTACACCCCCAATTTTGGCCAGTATAAATTCAGAATTTTAAATTAAAATGTTCAAAACCTACAATTTCTCACCAAGGATTTGCTAAACACTCAAATGCAGTGACATGTGCCAGAAGTGAACTGGTGTTCTATTTTTAGAGTTAAGTCACTGAGAAAATATCAGTTTTTTTTTGTTCTAATTCTGAGAATCATTTTTATAAACATTTGTGAATACATTTGAAATCTAAATGCATATAAATCCTTCTGACTAAAATGAACCCTGGGGCCGGGCGGTGGTGGTGCACGCCTTTAATCCCAGCACTCGGGAGGCAGAGCCAGCTGGATCTCTGTGAGTTCGAGGCCAGCCTGGTCTCTAAAGCGAGTACCAGGAAAGGCGCAAAGCTACACAGAGAAACCCTGTCTTGAAAAAAACCAAAAAAAAAAAATAAATAAATAAATAAAAAAATAAAATGAACCCTGGTATATTTTCACAGCTTGGAAAGTTTTAAAAAATTTCCTGAGAAATTTGAAGAATCAAGAAACTTGAGTTACAACCCACAGACAGTGGACCAAATTCTTAAACACTGTAAAACTCAGCTTGAAGTTGTCCCTCAAATGAGGGACAAACAACTTCTCTTCGGTTACTTTTACTTCACACTGGTTAAGAAACACTGTTAGTACATTAATTTTAGTATTCATTCTTAAATCTCTAACCGTTCGTTCAGTTTAATCAGAAAACTGGTCGAAGTTTTTAAATTTCATTGCACTCACTTATTATCAAAAGCAAAATGTCTAATGACAATCATATAATCATAAATTTAGAGTTTTAGAGATTCTGTTTAAAATATAATAAAAATTTATAAATTCAATTCTCTATTTAATATTTTGACTGTGAAAATTCCTAATTTAAGGGTTCCTGCTTTACTACACACAGACTTTAAAAGACGGTGACACAGAGATGAACTCTGCACTGTACCTGATTAGGTGAGCAAACCGGGAAGTCCTCCACGGGCGGGATTAAGCCCTGAGCAATCAGCTGTCCGTAAGAAGGAGGGGCTTCTCTTCGCAGCAGTTCCGCCTCCACTCGTGACAGCTGGGTCTCAAACGATCTTTGTAGAGGGGAAGAAAAGGTCAAAAGAAGGCAAGCGGCAGTGTTCTACCATCAGTACTGGGGACGACCGGCTGAGTCTTCAACCCACTAACTCAGCTGCACACTCCGCTCTGGGAACACTACTCTCAGCAAGGCTGAAGCGGACCATGTGTCCAGGGAGCTTTATGCCAGCAAGGACCTACATTACTATGTTTCAATAGACTGGAAACCTCTGGAAATAAAGTAAATAAGTAAATAACAGATTTTAAAACCCGAAGCCCCTAAACCATAGGAGACAGTTGTTGAAAGGTCGCAGAGACACCTATCTATCAAGTCTAACACATTTTTTTCAGGTCAGAGAGAAAGGAACCCCAACATACTCCCTGCAGTAGCTGGACGGCTGGAGACCTGCCTCTCCATTGTGTTCTTCTGTTGAGTATGGTAAAGTTTTCAGCTACTTATATTTGCTCAGAGGAGATGCAGTGATGGCTGTTACGGCCTGTACATCTGTGCACCATCTGTGATCTTTAGCTGTTTGGCGTGTTCTGTGTTAATTGATAATTTGTTAGGACTGAAGGCAGCTGTCCCCACAACAACCTCTTGGGAGACGTCTCTGCCATGAACTTCTCTCAATTTATCTTATACCACACTGGAAGCTGCTCTCCCTGTACTCCATCCTCCTTGTGGCTAAACCGAGAACCTGTCTCTCACTGAACTGCACGTGGCCAGTTCATATGCTGTTAGTCCTTCGTGTGTTTCCACGGCTCCAGACCAAATGAACCATGTCCTTATTTTTGGAGAAGGCCGGGCACCCTACACACTTCCCTGGAGAAAACCCCTCCAGTATTTCTTCTCTACATCCTATTCAGACTTCAAAAGGCGCCTCTGGAGTAAGGACTTCCGCATGCCGCCACCATGAGGGCTTCCACACTGTTTCAGAGACTTTAGGTCACTCATGGCTCTCAGCTTACCCCACCCACCAATTCCCTCTTTACTGTGAGCCTGCCTTGTGAAACTATGACTCACTCATTTTCTTCTCTCTTGTAGAATGCCACAGACACTGGAGACTCTCTGATATGTGGAATTATTGAATATTTATAAAAACAAGATAAAACCGTAACTGAGAATAACAGTTTACAAAATCCCCTCAAGGCAGGAACCTAGTAAATATATTTCTTATCTCATAAAGCTAAATAATATTCTGTACTATGTTTATCTTTGATTATTGGGCTTTTCATCCTAGTTTTTTATATTCTGAACACTTACACATCTCTAAACCACACTGAAAGGACTTACGGCAAACATTTGGGCCACACTTAAAGTCTTTTCTCTTTTTAGTGTATGTATGTGTGCATGAGTTGAAGTTGAAGGTGGAGGCCAGAGGTCAACCTTGGCTGTCCAGTAACCATCCACCGTGTTTACTGAGACAAGGTCTCTCACTGAAACCTGGAGTTTCAAATTAGGCTAGGCTGGCCGGCCAGTGAACCCCAGGGGTCCTCATGTCTCTACTAGCACTGGAATTACACGTGTGTTCACTACCATGTTTAATTCTGCGTATGAATACAGGGTATCAAATTCAGCTCCTCATGTTTGTGTGGCACGTGTTTTACCGACCGAGCTACCCCTGACCCCAGGGTCATGTGTTTACTGCAGAAATCATAAACTACAGTTTGTCTTGATACTGACCTTCGTTCAAACATTCTCAGAGAATAAAGCTTACACGTGCACCCCAACGCAATGACGAGGAGCAGGCCACAGATGAGGCTCCCTATGACGGCCGCCGTTATGACTCTGGTGGGCACAATAACCGGGCAGTTCTCCTCATCGCTGCCATCACCACAGTCATCCTGGGAATCACACACCCAGCTTTCAAACACACAGCGGTTGTTTTTACAATGAAAATTCCCTGGCTGGCAGAAGAAGCAGTTTTTCTCATCTGACCCATTGGGGCAATGGTTTTGGTAGTTACAGCGGTCAGAGCGAGGATAACAGACACCATTTCGGGAACACGGAAACTCTTCCTTTTGGCACATGGTACAATTGATTTCATCCCTTCCATTCGGGCAATGCCAATACCCATCACAGCGCTGCTGCTCCGTGTAACACCCCCAGTTGCCTCCACAGGGTATTTCCCACGGCAAGCAGAAGCCATCTACTTGGTAAGTGGCATTAAAGCCCCTGGCAGCATTGACTTTGTCAGCACAAAAATGCACTCTTATCTGTCCAGAGGAAGAAACGACCGTAAGAGGGGCGTGAGAATCGAAAGCGGTTAACACACGCAAAAGCTTCCGAGGATTCTCCTCTAGTCCATCATATATTTTGACATAATCCCCATAACCAGTACCATCAAGTTTAAAGTCGGTGAAGCGTAAAATGACTTTCCGATGATCACCAGTGTCTATCAGCCAGGTGCAGTTACTTCCGGGAGGATAAAAGTCTGGGTAGTTTGGAGAACTGAAAGTACCATAAAAGTATTTCAGCCACTGTCCACATGTTGGCACGTCGCAGTCTATCTCGTCGCCTAGGTCCAGGCAGTCGATGTTGCCATCACATTTCAAAGACTCGGGGAGGCAAGTGTAAACTTTGGTGTAGCGCGACAGACACTGGAACTGGCTGTAGGCACAGGGCTGGAACGCGGCAGCTGTTGGGGGGTTAGTGTCCTTGGCACAGACCTCCTCGTCAGAACCATCTCCACACTCATCCATGCTATTACACTTCCAGGCTTCTGGAATACACTTTCCATTACCGCAACGGAACTGGTCACAGGCACAGTTTGGCTCCTCAGATTTCCCTGGGAAAATGTGGGCAAGGGAAAATGGAGAGGGAAAAAGAAAAATAAAACAGCCACACCACAAAAGACAGGGAATGCATGTTTGGATAATAATGATAATTAAGCTCAAGTTAAGGCTTTTTAAAGCCTTGTTAAAAGTATGTTACATTCTGGTGAGAAATTAGCACTGGCATTACACACTCAACAATTTCATTCAGTAAATGTCTGCTCCTTTCCCACCAAGTTCCCTGCACTTTTACCTCAAGATGGAAGGGATCCATTCTGTTCTGTAGATATCCATTTCACTGCAGAACATTTACTGAAATGATTTACGACACATGAGCCAAAGGATGTACTGCCTAAGAATTTAACATTTTGTAAACATAACTAAAACAGGAGACATGTTTAAAGCAAGAAAAACCGTCCAGGCGACCACTCTGCAGATATTTTCCACATTCTCCTATCGTTCTTTTCTCTGTCCTCATACTCAGCAGTATTTTGCTACGCACACTGCAGTGTATTTTACAATTTAGACTTGCTTTCGATAAACTGTCATCTTAAAGTTGTTTATGCTTCATGTAATCATGATGAAATACTTCCAATTTTTAGTTTTATTTTTAAAACAATTGCAAGTAGTTCACGAAATGACGTGATGATGAGCACCAGCATCTATTACCAGGTGCAGGGGCCTTCAGGAGCATGAAAGTCTGGGTAGTTTGGAGAACTGTTCATTAAGGACAGGAAAAAGAGTACTTAGGGAATTCTAATTATTTCAGTATACCATGCCAACTATTCCACAAGAGCAAGAGAAACGAGCCGGACCCTAGCAGATCCTACGGCCCCCGCTGACAACAGGCTGAGCTGAGCTGTTGCTGCCTGTCCACTGACAACTCACTTGTGGATAAGGAGGCGGCAGACATATTCAAGCTGAGTGGATGTTACAAAGGCACCCCCCAGTGCTCTAAATTGTCCACGTGTATGACCTGGTCATGTTTGGAAACGGTTTAGGAAGAGAAAGATTACAAAGTCCGAGACTAGTGTTAGTGGGATGGGTTATATCTTTTGCTTAAGATGTAGTGAAAATAGTAATTCACACACCGAAAACAGACTCTGATGTAATGTTGGAGATATGGGCAAAAGCTTTGAGAACAGCCTACTTTCAAACAACTATATTTAAGATGTTTTAAAAGACAGGCCTTACTTTATGAAATTAATCATTTCATTATGGTTCTATAAACATTGGATTGGATACTCCACCTTAAGACAGCTGACAGTCTCTACTCCTCATCTAGTCGCCTGGAGGGCTGACACGGGTCTAAGTGGACGCTGTTCAGAAAACTAAGTAAAGGTGATCGGGCAGTTAACACCACAAGATGTGGGTCAGCATGTTTCTTTACAAAAACACACCTGAAAAATACGCCAGTCTGAAGCCTTTCCTGGACACGCTGTCATCCGAATGGAACCTGATCCAAACGTGGTCTTGGGAGGAGATGTACGGAGGTGGGACTGTGGACCCACAAGCTCTGTAACTTTCAATATTCTTGTACGTTTCTATTGTCAACCAGTCCAAACTGCACCTTCTGGACCCCTGGATATCAAAGTCCTGAAAACTAAAACAAGAGAACACCGGAAGAGGTTTTAAAAACTTTGACGAGGCTGTTCATAAAAATGAGATGTAACCGAAGACAAAACTCCAAGTCCCTGCTTCTTCTGCCCCAGCAGACAGCCACAGCATCAGCAGTCATACACCGGCTTCTACGGTCCTTCTGCCTGCATCTCTCCCTGAGCTTCCAGAATAGTATTTCTCTTCATAAGGAGACAGCAGACTCCAGAACCATGCTGAACACCAGGAGCCAGCACATGCTCCTTGTTTATCTATTCAGGAAACCCCTTTCCAATCCTGATCATCCTGTAGTTCTTCATGCCTAAGCCAGAAATTCAAGCATGGAGGAAGTCTGCGGGAGATACTCCTCCTTCTCGCCAGTTAGACTGGGTCACCCACTTCCTTAAAGCAGCTCCAGCTAACATTTCCAGGACAGCAAATCAGAACCACAAAGAAAGAGAGGGGAAGGGGAAGGAGGAGGAGGGGGAGGAGGAGGAGGAGGGAAAGGAGGAGAAGAGGAAGGAGGAGGAGGGGAAGGAGGAGAGGAAGGAGGAGGAGGGGAAGGAAGGGGAGCAAACAAGAGTGCCATCTTCTCTGAAAGGTCCTGAGTTTGGGAATGCTCTTTCATATAGATCACTTTATAGCTAAACATGATCATGTAGTTCCTAAAATAGGGCACAAGTAAATGGTAAAAAAAAGCCAAACAAGAACAGGAGAGCAGCCTTTATTTAGTAGAAATGAGAAATCCAATTTTGCTTCCAACATCTGAACATGGCTCGCTAACAAATGAAAATTTGGCTTTAACTCTCTGCCTTTGCTTTGAATCAAGTGATAAGGAAGTTAACTGCAAGGATTATGTTAAGCTATTTTCTCTTTAAACACTCTGAATAACTAACTCAGGCTGGTACTTGTCTCTGGCCTTCCATTAGCATGTACAACACTTTCAGAGATCTCTATGTACATGCATCTCTTACAAGAAGTCAGAGTTTCATATTACATTTCAGTTTTTAATAGTCTAAAAATATTGTTTGCACTGAAAGTTATTAGAACTGTGATTTGTTTTAGTCAACATGTCAATAAACATATATTACTATATTATAAATATTCAAGCATACCCAGTAGTTATATTTTAACACTCTGTGATGTGATGTGTTTTATAAATTAAGAGACATTTATAGATTGACCAGACTCCAGCTCTGGCGGTGTTCCTGTAGACCTCAGCAGTGCATACCTACTGTCAATCAGGAAGTCAGTCACAACGAAAGTTCCAGGAAAGGTGCCCTGGAGAGGAGGAGACTAGAGAGAAAAGGCATGTACCTCACAGCTGTGGTTTGGTCTCCACAGAAGAAACATGGAATGGAAGGCAGTTACATTTCTCAAGAGACTGGTTCTCTTATTAGGTACAAATATACAACAAGCAGACCAAGTTTACCCACTTTATTTTAAAAATTTGAAAGGAGGGATTGGAGGCTATGTTCTAGAAAGCACCTTCTAAATCTAAAAGCTTGACATCTGCAAGGCTGTTCAAGGGTCTAGGCTCCTGCAGAACACTGCCTCTGCAGGGAGGGCACCCTTCCTGTGTTTCAGCTTCCACTGCAGGTCTCCGCTTAGGCACATTCCTTCTCCTTTAGACAAAGGGAGTTTCCCTAACAGTCCTGACATATGTCAGTGAGGCAGCACTAAGCAGCCACCCTCAAATATCTTACTCTCACACGGTTTTTCTCTATTTTAAGTTAATTTAACCTTTTTATATAATATTTACATTAGAAACGAGGTGATGGTGACTGTTCATAGAAACGTCTTATATGGGAGCTATAGAGACAGCTCAGGAGTTTACGAGCACTTATTGCTCTTGCAGAGAACTGGGTTTGGTTCTTAGCATCCACATGGTATCTCACAAGCACCTGTAACTCCAGTTTCAAGGGACTGATGACTTTTTCTGACCTCCCAGGGCACCAGGCACACACATGGCACACAGACATTTATGGAGGCAAAGCACTCATACACATAAAAGGTGTCTTTCATACTTGTGTCTGTTTGTCTACAGTGCCAGGGTCAAGCCCACAACCTTACCTGAGCAAGCCCCTTACCCTGAACTGCCCTGCAGCCCTCACTTTAGAGTCTTCTGCGTTTTAAGTTAGTGTATAGCCTACAAGTAATGGGTTTTCAATCACTTTCTCGATGTGTGTGTCGCATGTGTATGCACATGTTCCTGGGGGTGCATGTACACATACATGTACATGTGGCCAGAGGTCAACTTCACTTGGGGTTTGCTCTTTCTGAGAGTCTCTAACTGGATTGGAGTTTGTCAAATGGGTGGTCTGGCTATTCAAACTCGGGGTTTTCATGCTCATGTGACACACACTTTCTCTGACCGAACAGTCTCCCCAGCCCTCACTTTGTATTCTTCAACAATGTCACTTTGCTTCTAAATTATAAAGGGGGCTGAGGAGATGTCCCTGTGCAAACATGAGGACCTGATGTGGACACCCAGAACCCATGTGGGCACGGTGGCACATGTCAGCAAGCCCAGCACTTAGAGGGGTCAGGGGGACAGGCTCATGCCCAAAGCTCACCGGCCACTAGTCTAGCTAAAAGACAGCTCCAGGCTCAGTGAGAGACTCTTCTAAAAGAAAAAGGTGCAAAGTAATAGAGGAATACATCTAACATTAGTCTGGTCTCCGTATGTGCAAATGTGGGTGAACACACCTGCAACACACACACACACATCACACACCAAAGAAAGCAAGACAATTGAAGATATGCTTGATAGTGCGTTTGCAGTCTTATGAGCACACACATGTCCACCTACAATTGTATTTAACTTCTGTAGAGTAGGAGTCAATGAATGAAGTTATGGCATGAATCTTTGAGTTGGTTGGTAGGTTTTGTTTGTCTACACACTGCTAAAGGTCATTCTTGACCCTAATAAGCTATTGAGCAAATTATACTTTTGTTAAGAATAGTTACAATAGCTGGGTGTAGTGGATTATATTTTATATGATGTGTTTATCCTGGATTCGGATGAGGGAATCCAGCACTCTGGAGGCTGAGGCAAGAGGATTCCCAGCTCAAGACAGCATGCTGTCAGCAATAGAAAATACTGAAAACACAAGTTAGTTAGGGCATTGCTTACTTTTAAAACTATAACTCATCTTATGTTCTGCAAGGTATTTTTATATTACTGTACCTATGGCAATGACATAAATGAAATGACATAAAAAGAAACTTTATATTTTAAATAAACGATTAACAACATCAGAATTACCTTATAGTAATGATTTCCCCTGGGTTTGCCCTTATGAGCCAGCTACAGTTGACTTTGGCAGGGTACTCAGAAGGCCAGCCTGGACTCGTGATTATTCCACTCGGTGCTCGGATTTGTTCTGGAGTCTCTCCACAAGCTGGAAGACAGCCAAAGCGACCTTAGCTAATCACTACATCCCAATGAAAAAACAGTATTTCTTCAAAAAAACAAAAACAAAAAGCAAACACTTCAGAAGTGAAATCGCATGCAGGACGATGTGGTTCAGCTCAGAGAGCCTCTCTAGTCCACTCTGCTATTTTATTTTCTTCCCCTTTAGAAAAAGAACCTTATCCGTACTTGGGTATTACCGGCAGGCAAGGGAATTTTCCAATTAGATCACTCAGGCATCAGAGCTTTAGGTTTAAGTATAGAGATCAATCAATTCCCCCATCGATCTTTTCTCAAATTTATCTTTTAAATTCATTTTATTTGTGAGTTACCTAAAGTCCAATACTTATTCAGTAATGTACTTAGATCTTTAGGATCATCCAGTTGTTTTCTGTGAGCTTTAAATAACCATAAGATACTGAACTGCAGTTTTTGATAAAGTGGGTCACTGGATAAAGACAGTAAGACAATAAAACACTGCAAAACTGTTCCTGCACTTACTCCATTAATGATCTCAGGCATAGTCACAGGGCTGTGATTTGAATGAGAATGCCTCCACAGGCTCAGATGTACCTGGTCCTGAGCCTGTGGCATTATTTGGGGAAGTTCAGGAAGTGCGCCTTGTTGGAAGAGGAATGTCACTGAGTGGGACTCTGCGATGTCAAAAGCTTTGCCAATCCCAGCTCACCCTTTCCTTCCTGTTTGTGGAGAGGTGAGCCCTCAGCTCTCGGCCTGCTGCTCCAGCCACCATGCCTCCTGTGTCCTTGCCACCCACCCTCATCCCTCGGAACCACATGCACCCCAAACCCTTCCCTTCTCTAAGTTGCCTGGGTCATGGTGTTTTTAATCACAATCAGAGAAAAATAATGAAGACGAGGGTCTTGAAAGAGTCCTAAATGATTGAAAAATATCTGAACAGCACGAAAGAAAACATTCATGCCTATACAAGCTTTTACTTAACCAGAATCGTGCTGATAACCTGACAATGTATTCTTTCCCACTAAAAACACTTGGCTAGACAGGAAAGAAAGACAGAGAAAGAACAAAAGAAAGGTTTCTGTAGAACTAAAACCTTGTAAACTATTATTTCATACAATTTTAATCAATTATATTTGCTGATGTTTAAAGTAATAGCTGACAAGGCCACATAAGGAATTATTAGAAATCCTGGGACAATTTTCAGAAAAAAATGATAAAAATTATATATCAAATTACAAAAACCCTGATGAGTACTATGCTCCAATTAATTAATTAGTATACATACCTATAAAAAGCATTGCTGAGGGATGAAATGAGTGAGTGTAAGCAATGTACTTGGTATCACATACAGCCTGAACTCTGACAGTTTAAAAGATCAGGCGGTCAGACTTGTAGACAGCCAAATGCCCTCACTGCAGCTACAACTGGGTAAAATCCTTCCTTTTAAACAGAGGTTGATGTCCACTTAATTTAGCAAAGGATGATAGGAAACAGTAGTTAAAGAAATCTCATTGATGGTGTTCAACTGTCAAACTCTTGTTCTCAGAATCCATTGTCTGTAGAAAACACACATCCATGCTTTAAAGTTATGTTCTACTGCAGAACACAGGCTCCAGCCTAGAGGAAAGCAGAGTGCACTGCCCAAGGGTCAGATGCAAACCACTTTTAGAACGTGGAGAGTCACGGCTCAGAATACGGGGCTCTTACGCCAAGGGCTCTGCCTTCACGCCCAGTCACAACCAAGGCTGCTCTTCCTCACTTACTGACTGATCAGTGAGTTACTGACTGCCATCACTAAGTTTCATTACTACTACATTTCTTGAGCTGGGCATGGTGGAGCGCTCCTCCAATCCCAGCGCTCGGTAGGCAGAGGCAAAGGGTCAGTCATCTCCGATGACACCAAAGAATAAATCCCCTCCCTTACAAGAAAAAAGACTGATTTCAATGAATGATGTTTCAGAAAAAGACAATTTCTCCAATGTAATTCTATTATGAAAACTTATCGAAAATAAAGTACAGCTTTGTTTCCATTTCACTAAGACAGCCACAACAATCTCATGAAAAAAAATTCTAAAGACCTTCTTCCTGTTACTTTTTACCAAAGCATTCTGGAACTCTGGATGGAGTCAATTGTGACACAGCATTAAAACCTCCAACTTTGAAATAAACACCAGACTAACTTTAGGGAAAAACTAGAAGGATTATTTTATTATTATTATTAAATTAGATTTTAAGAAAAACAAAATCCAAGTACATGAGAAACCAATAGGTGGTGCTCACATACCAAAAAATTAAACTTTTGTGTGGACACAGGACACATGTAAATACGTATAAACACACACAAACACATGTGAACATGCTTGAGTAGACCTGAATGCACAAGGCTGAGCCACGCCACCGAAGACAGGATTAATTATTTTAATACTTATTACACTTATACGTCTATCCGTATTCTTAGTGACATTATTTTAAGGCATACATCGTTCCCCTCAGTAAATACAAAACGAAATTACAATATCAAAGATTTTCCTTGAATTCATTTTGGATACTCTGACTTTGTTTTGCACATTTCCAACACGCCAGAATTTGGCATTTTGTTATAGCGGCTTTAAAAGAACCTATGTTAATGAGATTCCATGTAAATACACATACCATTATATAAACTTTAAGTAGGCGTTAAAATATCAGTCTCTTCAAATATTTACCATTCTTTTTGGTGATCCATGCCATTTTAGTAAATTCACTCAAGTGTGTGCATTGGGTACATAGATAAACTCTAGCACAATCATAACATGGCCTCCTATACCTAAGAAAGAATGCATTAAATTGCTAAAACAAACTATTAAAATCTTTCTTTTTGGTTTCGGTGAAGAGTTTGTACTGCACTGGCAAACTGGAACGGCTCTCTCTCCCTCTCATCTGCCATACTGGCTTGGCTACAGTATAAACTACAGTATAAACTGACTTAGTTTGAACATCTCCTTGTTAACAAGGAGCTACTCCTTGACTGCCTTACATCTACTTCGGCCCTCTGGCCCATCTCGTTCATCTGTGGTGCATTTCCAAAACCTACCCAGGATAAGCAGAGCATCTCTTTCTTTCCTTGTGTCCCTCTGATCTATTAAAATCAGACTTTCAATCCTAACCTTGGCCATAGAAACGACACTCACACACCACTCACTGCCAAATCCGGTGGGTCCCCAGTCCCCAAGATCTTTCTAGAGCACCTGGCATTAACCATTTGTTAGGGTCTTGTTAGGGTCTACTCCCTTGACTGGCTGATACACATCTTCTGTAGGTTTTCTGGGATTCCTTCCCCTTCCCGGCCACTCTGATCAGGCAGTGTTCATGGTGTGTCCAGGGCCTCTCTTCTCTTCACTCGGCACATTCCACACACTCCTACGATCTCAGCTACAATCTACAGGTTATGGCTTAAACTGTAGCCAGGGACTCTGCATGGTCAAGTGCTCACTGGACGTTCCAAGCTCACATTCAACACGACCAGAACTGTGTGTTTCCCAAATCCTCTTTACTCTATATTCTACACCTTCACTTGGCTCCAGCATCACTTGGTCAAGAGAAAAGGCAAGTGAGTAAAACGAAAACTCATTTAAAAAATACCACAGGTCATCTCAAAATTCAAAAACAAGATTTGCTAATGAGAACTGAAGGTTTCAGCTGGGAGCCAAGCTTGCTTTCACGACCTGTCACCAAAGCCCAGCCTCAGAGTGTCTTTCAACCCCACTTCCTTCATTATGTTAGCACATTATAAATGCCCCCAATCCTTTCTCATCCTAACACTTCAGCTCTGATGTTTAACCTCAACTAATTTGAAGTGGTTTACTGTGTTTAATGTGATCAAATTTAAGCTGCTATTTTCTTGCTTTTAAATGGCTATTTAAACAACTGACACCAAGCAAAGTATACTGAAGGAGTAAACATAATTATTTTGATAAAGGAATTCTAATGCTTTGATTGGCTATAGTATGGTCAATGAATAATATCACAATGCCAACTCAGACTGATGAACAGTAAAGCCTGGACTGCTCCAGGAGCTGGGCTTGGCTCAGCAGGAAGGAGGGCAGAGGGAAGCTAATATGTTGTCCACAAAGAATGAAAAAGTACTTTGTAAAGAGAGTTGCTGGATGGAAGTTGGGATGAGGATGGGGGCAGGACACATACCCCCCTACTTCACATTTATAACTTTTTAAAAAAAATTTATTCATTTTTTAAAAAATTTCACATACATTGGTGTTTTGCCTGGATGTCTGTCTGTGTGAGGAGAGTGTTGGATCCTCTGGAACTCAAGTTACCGACAGTTGTGTTGCATGTGGGTACTTGGAATTGAACCCTGGTCCTCTGGAAGAGCAGCCAGTGCTCCTAACTGCTGAGCCATCTCTCCAGCCCCCATTTATGGTGATATTTTATTTGTATTAAAATGTTATTTTTATGCTAATAAATAAAGTTGCCTGGGGGTCAGAGCTATTAGCAAGCCATAGGAAAGCAGGGCAGTGGTGGCGTACACTTGTAATCTCAGCACTTGGTAGGCAGAGCTGGGTAAGTCTCTGTGTGTTCAGGGATACAGCCATTATTGGATACACATGCCTTTAATCAATACCAATCATGGAAAACCTGGAGGCCTATACAGACAGGCCGTGAGGAGACAGTCATGTGGTTGGGTTTACAACCAATGAGAAGGCAGAACAGGAACTCTATATAAAGACTTTAACACAGGGGTAGCTCTGGTTTGGAGAGGTAGGACTACTGCAGGAGGAAGGGTAAGGTTTTAACTCTTAGCTCTGACCTCTTGGCTTTCTTCTTTGCATTGGTTCTGTGTTTCTTATTTAATAAGAAGGTTGGATACATCTACATTTGTAACTTTTTTGTTTTAAAACAAAAACACGTGTATTTTTAGCTCATTTAAACCTTACCTTTCTAGATTTTGATAGAACTCTCAATTTATATTTCAATCTTGATCTTCTTTTCCTATATTCATTCAATCCATGCCTTCTCTATTGCTTATACATAATTATTTTAGCTACAATCTAGTTAATTCTTCGATAAGAGTGTAATTAATTGGCATACAATAAGAATGTATGTAACTGGCAATGGGAAGAATTTTGTTAGTATAATGTACAATTGTATGAAAAATATCCTGGCATGCTAATGATCTGAGAAGTAGGAGTTTTTAGTTAAGAAAAAGTATTAAAAAAAAAAAAAAAAAAAGCTTAGAAGCACCTTCCTTTATTAAAGAGCTGCCTGGTTTCTTCTGGATGCTCATCCTGGGAAGCTGCAAAGCCACCACTCTGTGAAAACAAAGCGCCTTCCCAGGGAAGGATTTGTCTGAATCATATTTGTTTGTTTTATTATATCAGTCTCTGAAACAAATGTCTTGAAGAGACACGCATGAATCCCGGCCTATGTGGCTGCCCAAAACAGACCAAGTCTAGGTACAAAATGCCCTTGGATATTTGACCACATGAGTATTCTGACTGGTATTTCATTTGTTTTCTATACTTATAAAGTTAAATAGCTCTAAAAGATCTGTACCAACAACACTTCCCAAAAGTCCTGTTATTTTAGTGTGTGATTTGTAAAGCATGAGGTGTCCAAGAACATACACACAGACACACACAGCAAAAATTGCTATATTTAGTCTTTGTTCACTTTGCTTTCTTTCTTTTTCATTTTTCTCTTTTTTTTTTTTTTTTTGTTTTTTCGAGACAGGGTTTCTCTGTGTTGTTTTGGTGCCTGTCCTGGATCTCGCTCTGTAGACCAGGCTGGCCTCGAACTCACAGAGATTCACCTGGCTCTGCCTCCCAAGTGCTGGGATTAAAAACGTGCACCATCACCACCCAGCTCATTTTGCTTTCTTAATTAGCAACATCAATCGTTTGTTCTTTGACAACAAACAACCCCTTGCCACCACCTCCCCATCCCAAATGTACTTAATTTACTTTGGTGGGCACCTTGAGCCACTAACAAAAATTCATGCACGAATGATGACACACGTCTACAGTTTTTATAAATTCCTCATTAACTCTAGGAATAGAACCCTGCCCCCACACCAAATGGCTCCTAATTGTTCATTAAACAGATAGCACCTCGCTAGGGTTGGTGGCATTTGCACTTGGGAGGTGAAGTCAGGAAGACTGGGACATGGAAGCCTACTTGGGCTACATAGCAAGACCCAGCTCAGAAAGCTTCACCAAACTCAAGCAAACAAAAAGAAAAAACAAGCAACAAGAGTAACATGATGACAGCTTCCAGCTCGGGCCACATCACCTTTGTAGGCACACAGAGTGACCAGGTTACAAGCCCTCAAAGTCTAGTGTTCATTCAAAGGGTATAAGACGAATTGCTAGATGGTCTTATTAATAAAAACCCAGAGCCAGACATTGGGGTGAAAAACTGAGAGATCAGAGAAATAGGACAAGCCGCAGACAACCTCACCTCACCAACACCTCAGTCTCCAAAGAGACCTACTTCCTGTATACCCACGCCTATGTGCCTTTCTGTTCTGCCATCTCATTTCCTCTCTCCGCCCAGCTCTGTCACTTCCTGTCTGTCTGTACAGCCCTCCAGACCTTTATGGTTAGTGCTGGGATTAAAGGTATGTACTACCATGTCTGGCTCTGTTCTCCAGTGTGGCCTTGAACTCACAGAGATCCAGACAGATCTCTGCCTTCTGAGTGATAGGATTAAAGGCATGTGTTACCACTGCCTGACCTCTATGTTTACTATAGTGGCTGGCTTTTTCCTCTGATCCTCAGATAAACTTTATTAGGGTGCACAATATATTGGGGACACAATACATCACCACAAAATGGTATCTAGTATCAGGACATCTGCAATGAGTCAGAAAACAATGACATGTTTCCAACCCTGGTGGCTAAGGTTCACCAGGCTTAACCATGAACTGCTTCTATTTATCATTCATTGGTTCTCAGGAGAGAATTTACTCAAGAATGAGTAAGTTGAGAGGTCCTTTGATGGCTTTCTTAGTAAGATTTTGATATTAGAGTCCCAGTTTAAAATAAAGATATCTTTAATGACTTAAAAATTAAGCAAAACTAGTAAGAATACAAGACTTTAGGTTTCTATTGATATTTCAATAATCTTACAGTAAAAGCACAGACCTGTGGTTGTAAAAGGAGATTAATATAGGTCTTTTTTTTTTTTTCTAAAGAAGTCATTTAAAAGTGGAAGGCTTCACATGACTTTTATTAAGATGAGGATGGGAGAGAAGAGATCATGTCAAAATCATGTCAAATAAATCTCTCAATTTCAGATTTCAAGGTTTTTAAAGCTTGGAAAAAGAAGTTAGCAATGAAATTTATGATTAGACCTAAAGTACTTGTAAAAGAAAATGTACTATTCCCTGTTCAATGGATGAAAAACCAGGATGCTTTTCAGAACTGACAAGGGTTGATACTTCATGGCAATAAATAGTTGAGATTAAGAGGGGCATGAAATGTATGTGGTTCTGGGTTTTATAAATCACAAAACTGAAATACAAGTTAGTAAATTACACTCACTGGCTACTAAATTTCACAACTATGAAGGGCATAAAAAAGAATTGATATTCCATGGAAATAATAGCTGTGGAAGGATGTACAATTATTAGCTGAATTTAAGAAACACCACAGCTACTATAAGAACTATGTAGTAAGGTGGGTATAGTGGTGCACGCCTTTAATCCCAGCAGAGGATTAATCAGGAGCCAGAGGCAGGTGGGTCTCTGTGAGTTTAAGGCTAACTTGGTGAGTTCCAGGACAGCCAGGGCTGTTACACAGAAAAACCCTGTTTTTTTTTTGGGAAAAATGTAGTAAATCCAGGGCTAAATGATGTCATATGTATTTAAAGTAACTTAAAGAAAATGCCATACTTAAAGAAAGGTAAACAAACATGGTATATAGCACTTCAAAATAATCTTGACAAGATAATCTGAGTGCATCCTTCCCTGTCTGTGAGTCTGTCTTGGCTAGTGTGGATGAAATGAAGTCACTGCATTCTTCTAGCTGGTTCAGAACCTGCCTTTTCCTGTATCTACTCGCATATTAAAGAAAGAACTCTTTGTTCTCAGCTGTAACCTTTCCTTTTCTACACTTACACAGTTCAGGGGGTTTGTGTAAAGTCTGTGCCCCCCGCCCATTCAATCATACCACGTGTGTAATTCCATGTGTGGGAAGAAGAAAGATAAGCTGAAAAAGAAAACGTGTAAGAAAACATTACCTAGAAGGGGTTGATTCCAATAAAAGAGATATATTTTGAAAAACAAACAAACGCCATCCCTGGGGCTGGGGAGACAGTTCAGTTGGTCAAGGGCTTGCTTTGGAAGCACAAGGCCTGGAGCTCACTCTCTAGTGCTCATGTGAAGACAGCAGGTGTGGTGGAGGCGTGCAATTACTCAATCTCTTTGCTGGGGAGGCAGAGACATGTGCACCCCTGAGGCTCACTGGCTGGCCGTCGGTCTATCCTCCTCCACAGACTCCAGGGCAACTAGAGAGCCTATCTCCACCAGGCAAATACTCGCTGGTGGAGTGCTCAGTGACCGTAGGTATCACAGCCCATCACGGTTCAAGGCACATCATGGAAGACGATCAGAAAGACTGTAGGGGCCAGAGGTTGTGGAGAATTGCTGTGGAACAGTGTCCTCTGGACAGGACAGAAGACTCATGAGCTGCACTCATGAACTCATGCCTGCGTAAGACCTGCACAAGCTCAAGCCAGTGGACACTGCAGCCTAGGTAGGGAGAGGCTCCTGAACCTCAGCCCTAACCGGATGACAGCTGGGAGAGGCAGATTCTTTAAGGGTGTAGCTTCGAGTAGGTTACCATGCTGCAGCGCATGGCCTCACACCCATGAGCATATGGGCTGTACTAACTGGACTCGGTGGACAATTAATAAAAAGGGCATGGAGTTGGGAGGGGGAAGCAGTGGGTTCTGGGAAGAGATGAAGGCACACAAGAGTAGGTGGATAAGATTAAAATACACTGCACACACCACACACACACACACACACACACACACACACACACACACACACACACACACACACACACACAATTTTCAAAGAATTAAATATTTTTAAAAAACCAAAGGGGGTGGCTTCTGAGTATAGCTTACCCAAGATGACCTCTGCCTTCCAGACACAGGTATGCACAGGTTTGTGCAAGTATGGGACTCATTAAACACATGGCAAGTATTGTGGCCATGCAAGTCAAAGTCAATGAATGTGGAAAACCCGAACATATTGTTAAAGAATTAGCATAAAAATCAGACACCTACTGACCCACTGCCAATTCAGAACAGTAGCAGTATGAAAACTTAAAACCATAGGCCCTTTGAGAAGCCATAAGGCAGCATACTACTGTAGAAGCTTCCTAAAACATATACATACATGAAAGGAATTTAAATGGAGTCACCACATAAAGGGGAGACAATGCCCCAAGCAGACATCCAGTAAAACCTCCAGTGCCGGGAATGGGTTATATCTCGGTAAGTTGTTGGCCAAAGGAGTCCCACAGACTCCCCTAAACACCACAGGCTCTTGCCAAGGAGTGACACTGGGTGTATAACCCCCCACCAGGGCGAGCCCCCATGCCCAGGAGGAAGTGGCCATCACAAAATCAAATCCATGCTGTTTGTTCACACCTCTGTTTTGTTATTGTTTGTCTTATTAATTTCCTTTTCCTTCTTTCCTTCCTTCCTTCCTTAGTTTGTCTGTTTTGATTTTTCTTTTTTTGGGGGGGGGCTGGGTTCCTGCCTTTTTTGTTTGTTTGTTTGCTTGTTTTGAGAGAGACAGAGAAAGAACATGAAGGTGGCTAGGAAAGTGGGGGAGAAGTTGGGGCAGAAAAATATGATAAAAATATCACATGAAAAAAACTTAAATAAAATTTTCTTAAAAAGTTAGTTTACAGTGCTGAGGACGAGACTTTTGTTCCAAGTCAGAAGTTTACAGTTCCTAAGACCTTTGAAAATCATCAACATGAAGAGTAAGCAGAGTTTAGCCTAGATTCCATGGCTACAATAACGTTAAAACCCGGGGAATATGCGTAGTTTTACAGTTTCTAAAGAGTGAGCCCTATTTGTAAAGACCTGTCTAGGAAAAGCGAGCAGCACTAAATTATTCCCTTCAGAATGAACGACAGCATCACGCTCGGAGCAGGTGTCTCCCGCTCTCCCAGGCTTACCCTTCCAAGGCTCAGCCTGTGGCACCATTGGGAAGCTGGGGGTCTTCAGGAAGGGAGGAGACACTCTGCCTGCGGGCCATCCCTTCCGGTCCTCGTCCTGGCGGCCACGGGGCGAGCAGATTCCTCTACTGTGCAATGCTGTCTTGCCACAGGCCCAACTCAACAGGTCCAAGTGACTGTCAAATGAAACCTTAAAACTATGAGCCCAAATAATCGTTTCTACCTGTGAGATATTAACACAGTCAGAGAAAGCGGACTAAAACCACACTCGAGATTCTACATTTGACGATGAAGAGAATGTACATGCAGGTACCCATGGGTGAGATGCTGGCGGCATGGAGTAGAATAGCCATAAGGAAGCTGAGGAAGTCTTCTAGATTCTTAAAATAACAACAAAAGAATAAAACATTCTTTTGAAGAGAAACAAGGAGACAGCAGCTAAGGCTGGGAGAATGAAGCATTCTCCCAGACGGGAAGAGAGGATGGAGAGTGAGTCTGGAGAGCAAACATGCTAATCCTATGGGCCACTGAGAACACAGGGCAGACGAGCGAGCACGTGGGAATCTGCATGGCATTGGAGAGGCCCTCTGTGAGATGTCATGTGAGGAGGAGGATGGCCCTCTGTGAGATGCCATGTGAGGAGGAGGATGGCCCTCTGTGAGATGTCATGTGAGGAGGAGGATGGCCCTCTGTGAGATGTCATGTGAGGAGGAGGATGGCCCTCTGTGAGATGTCATGTGAGGAGGAGGATGGTCCTCTGTGAGATGTCATGTGAGGAGGAGGATGGTCCTCTGTGAGATGCCATGTGAGGAGGAGGATGGCCCTGTGAGATGTCATGTGAGGAGGAGGATGGTCCTCTGTGAGATGCCATGTGAGGAGGAGGATGGTCCTCTGTGAGGAGGAAGGATGGTCTGCAACTGGAACTGGGAATACAAAAGCTCCTGGACACAAAGAGCGTGTTTCCATTGCAGTTCTTCTACCTTCTCACTTGGCTGTACACACTTAGTATCTTCACTTGAGGCTCTGCTGTCCAGAGTCCAAAAGTGAGTTTCTGATCATGTGGCACCTTAGCAGAGCTCTGTCCTAAGAGAACTGTCAAGACTGAGGATGGACAGTTGGAAGGGAATGAAAGAGGCTGAGCATGAGATAGATAGACTCCCTAAGAAGCACTCCAGAAACCACTCTTGTATTCTCTATACGACGTCAGAAGGCAGCTTGGGACTAGAGATGGCTACAATTGAGAGTTCTTCCTTTTCTTGCAGAGTGCCCAAGTTCAGTTCCTAGTACCCATGGCTCACAGCTGCCTGTGACTCCCGCTCCAGAGGACTGGACACCTCTGTGTTTCGCCTGGAAACCTCTGGCCATGGGAACCTACACTCATACACACACATATCTCCACACAAAGGCACCCAATTTAAAATAAAACAGAAATCTTTTCAAAGGGCAATCAGAAGCTCTGCGAGTGTCTCTCATCGGCAGAGCTGTTCCAAGCAGTTCAAAAGGCCCTGGGGTTCAATGGCCCTCCCCCACAGACAACCAAACATTTCCTTCAGTGGAGAGGATCACTAGCATTCTAACAGCATTATTTACTAGTCTAAAATGGGGAAATCTTACTGCAATTTTAAAGGGAAGAATGAGCACAAGTGGGGAAATACAGTAATCTGTCGTTCCTACAAGGTTCTCATTACTCACACCAGTTATTAGAAACCCTGCATCCAGTGTTTATAGCTCACATGAATATTCTCCTGCATTAGCACCGATATAGAAGGATGGATATATCAACAGAATTACTCCTGTTACTCTATGTGGCATTCCTAAAGAATCAAATTATTTGACTTGGACATTAGATCTAATCAAAGTAGGTAATTCCATGATTTCTTGAAGATCACTAATGTTCATGACAAATAATGAGAAAATGTTACATGGTGGTAAAATAAAACACCCAATAAAGTCAGAAGAGGTACAAAATACTGAAGAGGAACTCTGGAAATATAGGAAAATATGCTATGAGGAAAGAGTGAAGCTGAATTTAGTTACACTGTAAGAAATTAACCATTCCCTAGGAAGCTTCTAAGCACTAGGAATAATTCTGAAATTGCTGGCGAAACACAAGATAAGACGAACAGGGACGACCCAACCTTTCATCTAGCTTTTAAAGCCATGAGGGTATTTTTTTTCCCTGCAAGGGCATAAAAACTCTTGTTATGGTGCCTACATTTTCTAATTTATACACTAGAGAATTAAATGCTGAGCAAGTGACTATTCCTATTTCCTGGATGGGGAAAACTATTAATTTCTGAAGCCTATGGTGACTCTTGGGGGAAGCCTAGAAGAGACAGGCAGGAAGCAGTACTTGGCAAACAAACTGGCGTAGAGGTCATGATTTTCCAAACCATCTCCATCAGCTATGACACACTGTAGGCTCATATCTAAGTCACTGTGCCCTTTTTGAAGAGTAATAAACAAAACGCATCTAATAGTCAGTGTGCTGAAGTGAGACGTTGTAGCATGAATCCTAATTGGTCTTAATAAAACCCCGAGCCAGATACTGGGGTAAATGCTGAAAGATCAGAGAGACAAGCCACAGCCACCTCTTACCTCACCAATTCCTCAGCCTGAAAGGGGCCAAGTTCCTGTCTCCGCCCTCCTTAAACATCCCCACCCAACCATATCACTTCCTCCTCCCAAGTGCTGGGATTAAAGGTGTGTGCTACCACTGCCTGGCCTCTATGGTCAACTAGTGGCTAGCTCGGCACTCTGATTTCTAGGCAAGCTTTATTTGTTAATGCACAAAGTATCACCACAAGGAATGAATAAAAACTATCATCTGTACCGGGCAGGACACAGGAAAACTTCCAGCTACAATCTCCTTTGTTCTGGATATCATGTTTCTGTTCATGCGACTGAAGATCAAAAGCTCCCTTATTTATCCTGGGCTCTGTTAGCAAGCTGATAAAAGTCCAAGTCATCCACCTGCTGCTGGTTTGGTGCAAGAATAACCAAGTACTAGAGACAGTCAACTTACAAAGAAGAACAGATTCTTTTGGCTCACAGTTTTGGAAGTTTGGTCACATGACTTAGCTTCACTACTCTAGATTTTTGCTGAGATAACATGGTAGAAACCTGTGATGCCTCATGATAAGCCAGAGAACAAGGTAAGAAGGGACCAGGGCCCTCCAATCACCATGGAGGACAGACTGCGACTGTGGATCACAAGGCTTCACACTGTCTGCAGCTCCCCAGTGCTCCACCACCTCCCAAGAGTGCTGTCTTGGGGCCTAAGCCTTTAAGACATGGACTTTTTTGGTTTTTTAAACAAATTTATTTATTTATTTACATCCTGGTCGTAGGTTCCCCTCCCTCCTCTCTCCCAGTCCCTCCTCCACCCTCCTTTGTTCCCACCCCCTAATCCACGTCTCCATTTCTGTTTAGGAAAGGGCATGTCTCCCATGAGTATCAACAAAACATGGTACATTGAGTTGCATTAAGACTAAGCACCTCCCCATGTATTAAGGCTAAGCAAGGCAACCCAGTATAGGGAGTAGGGTCCCAAAAGCCTGTAGAAGAGTTGGAGACAGCCTCTGTTCTCACTGTTAGGATTCCCACAGGAGGACCAAGCTACACAACTGTAATATATAATGCATGGACCTTTTGGAAATGTCCAAACTAAAGTACCCACTAAGCACTGGCTTTGTACAGTAGCTACATAGAAGCTTTAGCAAAATTACAGATAACTAATATGCAACACACTTTGAAAAATTATTCTCAAAGTGTCAGAGTAGAAAAGAAAATATTACATATGTGAACATGTTTGTCTTATGGCTTCAAGGGGTCTTGCCCACTCTGTGCACTGGACCTGTTAATCTGGATGTACTCCACTTCCATCATCCAGCATCACACATTCCCACAATGCAACATGCTTCCACTATAGTCTAGTTACTCACCCAGTTGTTCTAATGCTGAGTTTACTCACTGTTCAATATGATAATGTAACGTGAAAACACATTAAAATCTTATTAAAGCAGATATCTAATACATAGTTGACAACATATAAAACATGATTACATAACATTAGAATAAAATACATTATCGTATAGTAAAATATTAACAAGATGAAGTTATACAGCATATGATATAAAAATGATAGCATCTCCGTTATCTCCCTAAAGCTCATAGGGTGCTCTACTATGGCATCTGGAGTACCTCATGAACAGGCTCTAGGAAGGTGGGCATACCGTTCAGAGTATTCTGTGTTAATGTGTGTTGCTTTCCTCAAAATCGAGTATCTTGCATCCCCACTCACTCACTGTCTTTGTCTGAAGGAGTATCCTGGGTTCTTATTAAGTTCCATTTTATATTCTCTAATCTTAAAAATCTTAGTGGATTCATTATCAACTAGAACATAGTAACATCTCACATCTTATTTGAAACATAGATACAAGGCATCGGTCAAATGAAACAGTGAAATCCTTTTTGGTTGCTTCAGCAAAAGATCACGGTATTTGATTGAAAAATGGTGAAATGTTATTAAAACCCCACAGAAAAGGTACAAGACCACTGTTCATTCCTGTAACTTTCTATATCAAAATTAACTATATAGCACTATCAAATAATTGCCCTTTAAGTTTTATTTCCTTCTAGATTCCTTACTTACAAGCTCTTAAGAATTCTAGAATTAATATTTCATCAGACTACATGTTCTTCAGTGAAACTGTAAAATACTACATTATGATATTTAAAATAAAAACATGTCACGTTACCATAACGCTGTGGACATGACAGATTATTAACTCAGGTGTGAGTCAACTGTAGTTCAGACAGCCGTTAAGTCCACACCCCCGCCCCCTCTTTTATAAGGCCACAACTAAACCATCAATTGTAATGGGCTTTGGGATCAGCAGTGTGATGAAGCTAAGTGTCAGAATAGGCAGCTGTGAAATGCAAACCCATGAAGGTAACAAGGGAGGACGATTTTGAAAGAATCAATTCTGACTATTAAAAAAATAATGCTTAAAAACTACTTAAGTGCGGGGTTGGGGATTTAGCTCAGTGGTAGAGCGCTTGCCTAGCAAGCGCAAGGCCCTGGGTTCGGTCCTCAGCCCTGAAATAAAAAAATTAAAAAACAACAACAACAACAACAACTACTTAAGTCCACACTTAGTTAATCTATATTTCAATGAAAAAAAGAAACAGAAAGGAAAGGAACATAATTGCTTCCAGGTTGGGAGGAGAAAAGATTGACTGTAGTTATGTGGGAGAGTGTGGGCAGAGGCAGGGACATCTGGGAGAGTCCAGAGTGGACATGACCCTGAGCCATGTGGGGAGAGGGGGACAAGGTGCAGCAGCCAGAAGGCCCAAAGAGTAGGCGAAAAGGGCAGGGAACCAAAACGGTTGGCACACAGAGGGTAAGGTGGCTGGGGGAAGGGAGCCCAGCCCCTGGGCTGGAGAAGTTTAGGGTGGTGGGGGGGGTACGCCAGCCAGGAGGGCCCTGTAACAGGGAGAGCCGAGGGAAGCTGGGAGGAGCTGGAGGCCAGGGTCCGCTCTGGTATGTTCAATAGTCACTTTAGCCATCTGCTCCAGGTTTGTAACCTAACAATACTAACAAGGATTAAAGAACTTGGGAAGCAATATTCTTTTCTTAGCTCTCATATGTTCGCTCTACCTGATAAAAGATTTCATATCAAATGTAGAAAAGACTCCAGATAAACTAACCTCATTTAGAGCATTCAATTATTGATATTAAAAGGTAGGAACATAGAGCTGTCTCATTGTTGAATTGAGTATGACATGCCAGTCTTAACATTAAAATAAAATGAAAAACAAAACAAAATGAACAAAAAACCCTTTCAGCTGTAAAGGGATTAAGTTCCCAAATGTGTTCTAATTAACAATCAGAATTAAAAAAAAAAAAAAAAAAACCCGAGCACAGTTTTTGTCTAATTTATCAAGAGAAGTCAATCTTACTTTTTGTTTACAACATTGCATTGTTAGGCCATGAATCAAAAGGAAGAGCAATTAATTTCTTTTTTCTTTTCTTTTTTTTAAAAACAAGAGTAAAGAAAGTAAAGGCTAGGACTTGATAGAAATACCACAAGGAAAAATATTAAGCAAGAAATGATGATTATACCTCCAGGGGTGCAACCCCTTTGGTACAATAATTCTACTAGAATTTTATACTATGAGCACAGTCTTAGAAATAAAAACATGTACACATAAAAATATATTACTAATAATAGAGGTATCTTTTGCAGCGTGATCCACACTAGGGGGAAATCACTGGACAAAGCTGGTGATATGCTCCACAACTGTAAGTCCTGCATGATGAGAACTTTATACATTAAAGTAATGAACATAAACATGAATAAAAATAACAAGTAGTCTATAAAAATTTAAATGGAAAGGGCAGGAGCTAAGATTAGTTATAATTCAAGAGAAAAGACAATTTTTAAGATATGCACAGAAAAGGCACAGTGAAATAAATCAAATATTACATATACTGTGACAATGCATCATGACAAAAGTATCTCTGACATTTTAAGAGACTGGAATTTTTGCTGGACTTCACAGCTAGAGTTATCAATACATCTTGAGGTCACTTAAGGCATGACTGCTAGCCTACTGTGTACTCAGCCTGCTTGTTTAAATTGCTTTTAAGAGAATAATGCAGCAATCAACCTTGCTTGCCTCAGCGTTCCCATGTAATCAGCTTTAACAGCAAACGTATAGCTGCAATCTTAAATGATGTACTCTTCCATGCCCCAGCCCAGAGCAATGCATGTCTATCACTGCTGAATGCAGCGAACACAAAGGTTGAAAGTGATCATCTAAGAGTATCCACCATAAATGTTGAATGCACCATTTGGATACTGGTTAATAAACAATGATTTTGCTGTCTGGATCAGTTAAAGTAAGTGACTTAGTCCCTTGTAATGCTATTAAAGATTTCTGTAAAGTATTCCTCATTCCTTCCCCATGTGATTCATGGATTCTTCCCCAGCTTTCTGTGCTGCTTAATAAATACCAAGGGGGGCCCTTTGTTAGGGACAAAGTGACACAAGAGATAGACACACACATGAACAGACACAGGAACACAGTCACAAGATTCACAAGCCTTTGGGCAGACACAGATTCAGCCTCATACAGCAGACAGAGAACACAGAGAAGATAAAGCCGAGCATTAAAATTTGGACTTGTTCTTGGTTAAATGACCCCAAGGGTGCTGTGGGATGGTCTGTATGTCAAGTGTGTTGCTGATTGGTCAATAAATAAATCACTGATTGGCCAGTGGCCAGGCAGGAAGTATAGGCGGGACAAGGAGGAGAATAAAGCTGGGAAGTGGAAGGCTGAGTCAGAGACACTGCCAGCCGCCACAATGACAAAGAGCATGTGAAGATGCCGGTAAGCCACGAGCCACGTGGCAAGGTATAGATTAATGGAAATGGATTAATTTAAGCTGTAAGAACAGTTAGCAAGAAGCCTGCCACGGCCATACAGTTTGTAAGCAATATAAGTCTCTGTGTTTACTTGGTCGGGTTTGAGCGGCTGTGGGACTGGCAGGTGAGAGAGATTTGTCCTGACTGTGGGCCAGGCAGGAAAACTCAAGCTACACAAGGGCAAGTGCTTTTATTTCTCTCCTTAATGCAATATACTAGGAGGTTAAGCATAATAGGTAATTTTCTCTCTTTTTTTAAACATTTACTTAACTTATATTTTATGTATGAGTGCTCTGCATGTATATATGCATGCCAGAAGAGGGCATTAGTTTCTATTATAGATGGTTGTGAGCCACCATGTGATTCCTGGAAATTGAACTCAGGATCTCTGGAAGAATAGCCAGTCCTCTTAACCTGAGCCATCTCTCCAGCCCATAGGTGATTTTCATTATCTTAAAAAAAAAATAGCTAAAATATAGCTTCTTTACTCCATAGAATGGAACATGTTTTAGGTCAGGTTGATTATAACAAGCCCTTTGTACGTGTTAAATAAATGTATTTAATTTTTAAAGATGTATTTAATTTAAACTAAATTTTACTCTAACTTATGATATTGATCTGATTCAAATAACTAATATTTGATTATTCTTTTCTTACTTTTGATTGCTTCTAAATCAGGTTGGTTTTCAAAAATTCTATTTATTCATTAATTACAGTTTCATTAAACTTTAAAAAAGTGAAAAAACAAAAAGATAAATAGGTCTAAATTAAAAGAAAAAATACAAAAATAAAATATTTAATATATTTTTCATATTCACAGTCACTAGACTTTATAAGTTAATTTCTTATGCCAACCCGTAGTCATAAAATGAGCAAAAGACAAATAAACATCTCTTGTAAGTGTTTTGAGGAAGAAAATGACAGAATGAATCGTCTATTAGAAACCCAGTGTTGCAAGCGTGGGGACCCAAATTGTATCAGCAATCATAAAGCAGCAAGTCCCTCCAGATGACGTGAGTGAACAAAGTAAGCAGCCCTACCACTCTCACTCTGTAAACCATGGGAGCCAAGTCATGCACCCCTCCCTAGACACCATCTCTAGGCCTTTTGCACATTTATTATCTGGCCCAATATGCTAATGACTTACCTTAGCACAGTTGTGATGTTTGCACATGCTCCCTTCTTCCAGGAAGTAGGTTTCTTGAGATCCATTACCTACTCTGAGGGTTCGCCTTAAGTGTAACTTGACAAAACCTATAATCACCTGGAGACGGGCCTCTGGACACACCTGTAGGGGATGATCTACACTACTGAATTACACTAACTGAAGGGAGAAGAGAATCTGAACTGTGGGAGGGGTTGTTCCCTGGGCAGAGGACCTTCCACTGTAAATGGAGAAAGTCGGCTGAGTATGCGTTCACCCTTCGGTAGGCTGCCATGGTTTCCCTGCCATGATGGACTGCACCTTGATCTGTGAGCTAAAATAAACACCGTCTCTCTTAATTCTCTTTTACAGGGTATTTTATAAAGTAATGGAAAAGTAACTAAGGCACTTATTCCCGCTATTACTGGGCCCGAGGTCCATATGAGTGCTTTAATATGTGCAGAATAAAACAAAGTCATTACAGATAAGGTGAATATGCATCCCAATTTGCCTTGGATGGTCCTGATTTTTTCTGTGGTAAAAATATTTTTTAAAAAAATTCATTTTCAAAGTGTACTAACTGGACAAAGTATAACCTAATTACAAATCTTCAGTAGACTTTACAGTGTGGACAGCTGGAGCAGGGGGCTGCAGAACCAAACAGAGTAGAAAGGCTTAAGGTGAAGGCTGAGTGCAGAAGACGCAGCACCACAGAAGCCTGAGCTTTGCTTCTTCAAGGGAAGACATGCTTACATTAGAGTCTGTTCAGGCGAGACATCTCAGTCTGTGACCAGCACCAAAAGATCTAATTCTATTGGATGCAAGGATTTCAGAAACCTTTACAGCATGTATTTTGCTAACCTCCAAATATAAAATCCAGATTGTTCTAAAATCTGAAAGTTTTGTTGTTGCTATTATAGAATTGGAGCATTTTAATGCTCTACATAAATTTCAGAATGTCTACATAAACATTCCAGTCCCCAAACACTCCAAACCTGAAACACTTCACACAAGGGATAACAATGTATGTATAGTTTCCCTAACTGGACAAAGACTGAGAAAACATCCATTTATTCTCTTTAATGTGCAATAGGGATAGGTCTTATATGTTGTTCTTCATGATTTTATAAGACTAACCTTCAGAAAAAAATACTCTGTATTAATAAGGTTTTGCTATCTTCTGAAATGGAGTATTTTATTGACGTATAAACCCACATAATTAAAATACACATTGGGATGGGATGAATTGTATTGTCCTCAAAATTCATTTATTAAAGTCCTAACACCAGTACTTCAGAGTGTCACTGTAATTACAGGAAGACTTTTTGATGAGGTAATTAAGTTTAAAGGAGGTCACATGGGTGGGATATTATGATGTAACTTCAGAAGACATTAGAACAGACTCCAGGGCAGGAGGCAGTAAGATGGCATCTAAAAGCCACAGAAAGAACACAGCAGGAACTATTCTTGCCACATCTTGATTGTGGGCTTTGAGCCTCCAGGCTCCTGAGAAAACACATTATGTTGTTTAGTCTGTGGTGCTTTGATATGGCAGCCCTAGCAAACAATAAGTATGTCTACACGTGTCTCAAATTCTAAGTGGGGAAAGGCTTAGAGAGAACATATTTTCCTCCTTTAAAGTGTGACTTTATGCTGATGTTTCTCAAACAGGAATTTCCTAAGAGCAATGGCAATACTAAGCAAGAGTCCAGCAGCCCAATCTCAAGCAAACAGACAAAAGTGCGAAGTATAATTCAGTCCTGATGCATTGACATTAAATTTACAATTTGATATTGTATATGTCCAAATTTCTGCAGCTTTCACACTCCATATTAATCTGTACAACTCAGCAAACAGTATTAAGTGACTGACATGCTATAAAATCATACACAGTCATGAAAATACACTCAGAGGCCAAAGCTAACCATACTGCACTGTCACAGAGCACAAAAAGCGCACACAAGAATTCAGATTCCAACTGCAGCTAACCTTTTAGAAACTACCACTTGTTGGATTTTTATAACAAAGGATATTCACAATTGTCTGAAAAAAATTGTTAAAATACTCCTATATGCTTTTAGTTACATATCAATTAGATTATTTTCATGTGTTAAATAAAACATGTTGCAAAAGACTGAATGTAGAAACAGATGTTGAAAACCCAGCTACTTTAAATCCATCAATAAAGGCCTTACAATATTATAAAACAATGATACTGTTGACACTTTTTTCTTGAAAAATATATTTTAATAAAACTATGCTATAGACACAATCTTATAATAAGCTCATTCTTGTTATTTTAAATTGAATTTATAAGTTTTGAGGCAATTTCTCAGCTTTAATTTCTAATACAGTAAATACTAGTAGTGATCACACACACAAACTCTTATTGGGCATGGTGCTGTGAACTGGCGATTCCAATACCAGCCTCACTAAGGCAGGAGGATTGGAGTTTTAGGACAACCTGGCTACACAGTAAGACCCTGTCTCAAAAACAACAAAAAAGGGATCGGTGGCAGACACAACAGCCTCCTAAGCTCAGCACTGGAAAGGTGGAGGCATGGTTAGTCACCTAGCCACAGTTAGGTGGAAGCTGGTGTGGGCTACAGAGGCCCTGTCTTAACTGCTCCATCTACCCACCTCAACAGCAGTAGTAATGACAGAGCCAGGTGGAGCTCACTGGTAGGAAGATCACTTGCCTGCCATGCTCAAGGCCTTGGCTCTGTCCTTAGAACTGCTAACAAAACAAGATCCCAATTCTTTTTTTTTCCAAATGTATATATTTTATTGATTTATTTTTACAACCTGACTGCTGTTTCTCCTCCTTCCTCTCCTCCCAGTCCCACCCTCCATCTCCCCTCTGAACCCCCCCATCCATTTCTATTCAGATGACTCCAATTCTTCAAAGTTCTTACTATGAACTAAATTCATCGCCCCCCTCCCCTGCCTTAGAATTCCCATGCTGAAGACCCACTCCCAATATTTGGGGACAGTATCATTTTTAAATATTTTTTTCACATTTCTCATTTTGTGTCTGGGGGTTGGGGGGGGCACATGAGTCCAAGAGCCTGTGTGGAATTCAGAGGAAGGACACACGCAGGGGCTGGTTCCCTCCCCGCACCATGTGGGATCTGGGGACTGAACCTGGTGGTAAGGTCATTTACCTACTGAACCATGCCGGTGTCCTGGAGACAGTCTTAAAAGAGTAACAGACTAAATGCAGGTGGCTTCCAGCCCAGTAATGAGACAGGCCAGAAGGCCCCAACTCCCACTAAGGGTAGGCTGGGGGCTAACTTTGAAAAAGTTCACACCGGGCAGCTGTCCCAAGCTAGACATGGCAAAGGCCTCCTGAGAACTACTGCTGTTGTCTCCCTGGCTCCTGAGTCCAGTGGGGTTGTGGGTAATACTGCTTTTGCTCCTCAAGGTTTATCAGGATGGCAACCACACTGAATGGTCAGCCCTGCCAGGTTCAAAGGCATGGCAGCTGCTTCCTCCATGGTTCTTTATGCTCTTTTGATGACCTTCCCACAGCTCCAGGGAAGCTGGACCCAGCAGATGATGATGACAGGTGGCGACTTCAGACCAACCACTTATGCCTAAGGGGACTGATTATAGCCTCAGAATTCCTGCAGTTGTCATGGCCTTGGCTGTGACAGCTCCGATGACAGACCTTAAATGACCCTGCCTATAGCTACTTCAGATGACCTTACACACAACCTCTGACCCCCTCCCAGCAGGTCCACCAGGAGCACGGCCCCCATCAATCACAGCTAAGCATATCTGGTTGCATAAGCAGCATGCATCTCTCTCCAGAGCCTCCTCCGTCCTGTGTCCTGTCCCCTGTGCTGCAGCCTTCACTCCGACGCGGACTCCTTCCGTTTTATTATCTATCTCTAGTCTTCATCAAGGGAGAGTGGGGTGAGCTGGTTTTACAAAGACGCAGCTCCCATGACTGCCAGTCTGAGGCACAAGCAGAGGCAGTAGTCCAAGAGTCCAAGAGCAACAGGGCGGAATGCAGAGAGCTAAGATCGCAGAGGAGAGGCCAGACCCAGGCAACTGGAGGAGTTCCAGGACTATCTGTCATCCAGCAGTTTCCTCCTGTGTTATAACATTCTACCCTGTAAGTAAGTTCTTAAAGACAGAAGGTGAACATCTCAAAACAGCTTCAGGAAGTTCCGGAAACTGACCAGATTTACTAGGCATCCCCTCCTGAAAGTAAATAATAAGGATGGCTGAGGGACGCTCTAGGACAAGTAAGAAAGCTCTCAGATGAGCCAGTCTGCAAAGACTGAGAGCAGATCAGCTACATCAAGGAGACAGGAACCAGTCTGGCTGCTTGGAAGCAGTTTGGACCACCTGAACCACCTGGAAAGAAACCCTCCAACCTTTGTGTTGCCTGTAGGCTGTGCAGTGTGCTCCAGGATCCCAGCAGTGTGAGCTGTCACTCATGCTGGGGTGGGCTTGATGATGCAGCTGTCTATGAGTCATTTTTGCTCCTGTAAGTGACCCCCCCTCACTTATATCCCTGTAAGTGACCCCAACAGCTTACCAAGTTGGACTTCGGTGGTATCTGTACTTTGGTCTGTTGTGGGCTCGCTGTCTGGGGTGACTGAGCAGACTGTGTGTGTGTTGCATCTACCCAGGAAAAGTCTGTCACAGAACACTATCAAGGACTTGTAACACTAAGAGCTGAGGGTCCTGACACAAAGCTGGAGGGGCTGACACTAAAGGAGCTGTAGTTTGTGTGTTCAAGGCGTCCACTGGAACGGAGCAGCTGAGAAGTGACTCCGGTACTGTGTGAGTGTCCTCATACAGGAAGAGAGGCTGTCTTTTCTTCTAAGCACTCCTGGGGAGTCAGTGAGCCCACAGGGAGATGCTCCAGCCCAACAGCAGGAGGGCTACCCCAGGAATCCACCCACTAGCGCCTAACTTTGGACTTCAGCTTCTAGAACTTTGAGGAAACTGCTGTCACTTAAACCATCTGCTTAACTTAAATTGCTACGGCAGCCTGAAAGAACCAACGTTTGAAAGGAGTCTTGAGATAATAGTCTTGAAAAACTTCTGAATTAGGCCGGGCGGTGGTGGCGCACACCTTTAATCCCAGCACTCAGGAGACAGAGCCAGGCGGATCTCTGTGAGTTCGAGGCCAGCCTGGTCTACAGAGTGAGTTCCAGGACAGGCGCAAAGCTACACAGAGAAACCCTGTCTGGAAAAACCAAAATAAATAAATAAATAAATAAATAAATAAATAAATAAATAAATAAATAAATAAATAAATAAATAAAAATTCTGAATTACACAACAAGCCTCTGGTTGTAGAAATAAAAATATTTGTAAACAACACTATTTCCTATTGTGAATTGGGAATGTAATCACAATTCTCACTTGTTATTAAAAATGGGGAAGGGAGACAAGATCATCTTTAAACTTGGCTTTTGCTGGACCCGAGAGACGGCGCGGTGGGTAGAAGCTCTTGGTTCCAACCTGCAGCCGAAGGGGGAAGGGAGCCTACTCCTCCAAGCTGTTCACTGACCTCCTCATGTGGACCATATTCACACAGCAGTAAATAGGAGAACATTTAAAACAAGTCTTTGTTTTCAGTTAGGTGTAAAGTCAACACACAATGAAAAGCCTATGAAAAAGTGAGAAAATGAACAAGACTACTGTGACGTCTAGGGACCAGGTGTTTGTGCATCTACTGAGCGCACAGACTAACCAGAGTGGATGGGAAGTCCACTAACTTCCTGAACACAGAGTCAGGGACACAAAACCAACAACAAACTTCCAATTTTTCTTTATGGAAGAAAAAACAAAAAAATTGTAAAATTTATAATATAAACTCAGTAGACTGATAAATATTGCTGTGTAACTTTTAACTTTCTAAATCTTATCAATAATGCAGGGAAATTAAGAATTATTAGTAATTGTTAGTAGTAAGAAACTATTTCCATACATGAAAAAATAAATTGTTTTTGATGTTGGTAACTACAGTTAACAGAGCAAAGACAGTACCAAACTGGAAGTTATCCACAAAGGACAGCTGTGGAACCAGGGCCTCTGGTAACAAAGCTGTAGCTTAGGTGGATGAAGAATCTGGTTCTCTGACTGACTTCTGAGTTCCACAGACCTAAGCATGCTAATGGACTGTTTTCGTAACAAACTGTGCACTCAAGAAAACAGGTTTTTGTGGAGTACTGCTCCAATCTAAAACATCTAACAAGACACTTCATTTCTAAGGCTGTAAATTCTAGAGATAACATTCAAAATTAATTTCATTTCACACAAGTTTGCATGGAGAGAAAATATCTAATTCTACTTACGTTGACTTTTCTCTTGGTTTAACTTTCACGTGAAAATAATTATGCAGTCTGTTTGAAACAGTACAATCAACCCTCAAGCATGCATCATCACTTTATCTTATGAGAATTTCTCCATGTTCCAGGTCCTTCCCTCCTTATTACATGCTGCGAAAGCAGCAATAATTTTTATAGCCAAATATCACTTCATAAGATACCAGGTGGTTTTCAATATTTACCATATAAGTCATGCATGAAATTTAAACATTACAAAAGGAGACTTACCAGTTGACACTCCGGAAATATGCACATTTTCAGAAAGTTCTGCAAGAGCACCATTTCCTAAAATTAAACATAATAAATAAACTAATTTCCAAGGTAAAACTTGTTGAAAAATTTCACATTCTTAAGACTATACAGAATGACTTTCAATTATCAGAAACTCAATTTTTACTCCAAAAAGAAGTAAGACAAAACATTTGGAAATGACAATCCAGTGCAATATGCAGATCTTACAACTCCAGAGAGCTGACTAACCCCAGAAGGAATCATCAGCTGCAGACCAGCAGGCAGTGAGCAGAACTGTAGGGAAGGTGGTGATTAAAGACATCCTGTTCAGGGCTAGCCCATCAGCCACTGTCATCGTGGGAGTTCCACACTACTCCACTTCAACCAATGTCTTTCATTCTCTTATGTATCTTCCAACTTTTTCTCCCGGTTTTAATAGTTTTAAGAGAAGGGACAACATCTCTCACTCTGGAAGTCACCAACTTCTATCTACACTTCCTTTCACAGAAGCACACAAATAACTTTTTTCCCCCCTTCTTTTATTTATTTATTTTTTAATTAATTTTTTAAAATTATACTCATGATATTAATTACATTTGTGGTATGTATATTCATTGATTACATTTGCAGTATTCATTCAATAACTATATTTATGATATACATTAATTACATTAATTGTATTGATTTATTACATTCATGATATTATGTCCTGATACTACTGTCCATTTGTGGGGTTTTTCCATCACACAAAACAGAGATTCTGTACTTAGGAAATCATTGCTCTATATTCCTTTCTTCTCTATCTTGAGATAACGTCTAATCTTTCTGTCTCTATGAATTTGTATATTCTATATATTGCATGTAATACAATTCTATAGTACACAATTGAGTACTACTCAGCAGAGAAAAACAATGACAGCATGAAATTTGCAGGCAAATGGATGGAACTAGAAAATATCATCCTGAGTAAGGTAACCCAAACCCAGAAGCACAAACATGGTATGTACTTACTCATAAGTAGATACTAGATATAAAGCAAAGGATAACCAGACCGCAACCCACAGAATCAGGGAGGCTACATAGCAGGGGGGACCCTAAGATAACTGTGGCTTATAATAAGTTTTGATTTTACTCAATCACTGGGCAAGCCTCAATGAAACATTTCACGATTAGGATAAGAATTTGTACTGTATCAAGCTGGTAATAAAAAAAATAATAATAATAAAAAAAGGACAGCTGGGTAGCACACGCCTTTAATCCCAGCACTCAGGAGGCAGAGCCAGGCGGATCTCTGTGAGTTCGAGGCCAACCTGGTCTACAGAGTGAGAGCCAGGACAGCACTAAAACGACACAGAGAAACTCTGTCTCAAAAAAAAAAAAAAAAGCACACAACTAATTTGCCAAGTGCCACCGCCACCTAACAAGTGTGACTTCTGAAAAGCACTAAGGTGTCTGCTCCCTCAAATTAAAGCAAATGAGTCCCTTCAGGTATTCATTTTGTAAGAGACATTTTTATTTTATTATAGATTATTTTCCATCAAACATCACCCTTCCCAACACTGTTGCTGGAGACGAATCCAGGATCCTGTACTTGCAGGGCAAATACTCTACCACTAAGCTACATCCCCAGTTCTTTCTTGAAGCCAGTTGAGTAAAACTTAGGAAGTGAAAGCAGAATTCTTTCAGATAGAATATGGCGAAAACTGCAATACTGTAACTAACAACCTTCCTTTTTTGAATGCTACACTACACTTCCACGATTAGGGATCATTGCCCAATATCCCCACCTCACTACACTACACTTCCACGATTAGGGATCATTGCCCAATATCCCCACCTCACTACACTACACTTCCACGATTAGGGATCATTGCCCAATATCCCCACCTCACAACACTACACTTCCACGATTAGGGATCATTGCCCAACATCCCCACCTCACTACACTACACTCCCACAATTAGGGATCATTGCCCAACATCCCCACCTCACTAAGAAGTGCTAGAAGAGAGTCTGTTTATTTGGCAACCCACTTTTTTTTTTTTTTTTAACAGATCCTAGACCAGAAGAACAAATGCTCAAACCACTGACAGATGAGTAAATGAGAGGTGTCATGACATCTAAGCTGAAACCATGCTATGGCACGTAACACTGAACAGCTATTCACTCTTTCCAACTGGGTAAAACACAGATTACTACTGTGGAATAAAACAATACCAACCAAAGCACACAGTTGACTACTGCGATACTGCTCCACTGCAGGGAACTCCTCTACTCCCCCAGTTAGAGGGAGTGAAAGCAGGTGTGGAAGACACTAAACCCACCAGCAAACCCGCTGTGCTTACTCCAATCACTGTGTGTTAACACCACATAAGCACCATTTATTTTTGCCCAGCAATGTAAATCATACATATGGAGAGCTAGAACCATTAGAAAGGTCCTGTCCACTTCTTGACAACACACAACTTACTTAAAGGCAGAAGAAACAAACTAAGAAACACGTTCAATAAGCACTCCCACGTTTGTCCAAGGGTGGGGTCTACTGCATGTGAAAGCTGGAGCAGCACTGTGGGTTGTGCTTCTACACACTGCACGTCTACATATTACAGCCGTGCTTTTGATAGCCTTCAAGGAGCAACCCAACTGTGCATTCATGTCGGACATACGGTATGTTCAATCTTTCCCCAGACAGTAAATGAGAACAAGCTGAGGAAGAAAAGTGGCATATTGTGCATTGTAGACTAGGTGGCCAAACATTTCACACCAGCTCCACCACCTGGTGTGCAGGTTAGTATGTTACATACATACATGTGTTATGTCTATATAAACTCTGATAGGTCTAGGAGTGTGTACAACTGTAAACCCCAGGAACCGGTTAGACAGGTGTATTCTATACATCCAAACAAGAACTGAATTTGTTATATATTGGCACAGATTTCTTTAAAAGTGTTATTCACACTGTATAAAAAACGGAAAGATGAGTGAACAAATATTGTTCATGCCTGATCATTCTAGGTGAGCAGAAATGTGACACTGCTTAGTGTTGAAAACAGGGTTTCAGGATAGCATCAGTGTTGTAACACAGCATCAGTACTGATAACACCCTCAAATACGAAACTGATGCTGCCGAGTTCCCATACACTAGCTCTTACTTGAACATAGTCCTTTCCAGAAGTCAAAAAACCGATAATCTATTAAAATCGAACATTTTGTTATTACCTTGGTTGTTTCTGACCCACATCAGTTGAACCAGATAACTTAATTCAGGTATACTGCTATCAAAAATATTTTAACAAACACATCACTTAAACTTCCATGTTATCAGTAACGAGCCAAAGAAAACAGTTCTTACCATCCCCCACCCCCACTTTAAGAACTGAACACCACAGGTACAAACACGCGCGCACACACACACACACACACACACACACACACACACACACACACACACACACTGCCTTCTCTACTGTGGCAGCAGTACATGTGCAGTCCCTCCCGAGAGTCTCACAGAACGCTATCCTTACCGGAAGCAAATACTAGAAAAAGAAACCAGGGTAACAGACATCACTTCTCTAACTATACACCAGCAGCTGGCTAGCTAAGACACCAGTCAACAGAGTGGGTAACACCTCAAAGGCTTTCAATAAAAACTTTCACTGGCACCTAAATCAAGGAATTGCTTCTTTTGACATATTTTGTTTCTAGTATCATTAATTCAATACCGTGAGGGGTTAATGGTCCTCACTTCACGAAATAAATACTAAGAAGGGTTAATGGTCCCCACCTCACAAATACTGAGGGTCAATGGTCCCTACCTCACTAACTAAACACTAAGAGGAGTTAACAGTTCCACTTTGTATGCTTCTGTGGTTCTGACAGTCAACCAGGAGAAAAGTGGTATGAGGCTCAGCTAGATGGCTGAATTCCAGTTTGACCTGGGGATCCCACCCCAGCTCTGTGGCATTTAGACAGGACATTAACTGGACTATTTCTCGAAAGCCTGGGCTTGTTCAAAATGGTGGTATCATAAACAACACTTGTATTTATGGTCTCTCCATCTGGTGGGTTCTTCTTTCTGTTCTCTTTTCATTCAGTAGCTAAAGCTCTGGAATAAAAACCACACTGAAGGTTTGGCAGACAGGTACCAGCTAACTCCTCAATGCCTTGCAAGCATCCATTCAGTGAGTCCTTCACATTTAACAGTCATTTTACATATGAAGAAACCAAAGCCTCTTAGGGTTTAGTCATTTTTTTTCAGAGCAAGCAACTGGATGAGAAGAAACCTGAACACCAGTCATTAGTCACCAAGACATTTATATTGCTTACTTTAAAGAAGAATTTAGATTCTGTATCAATTCCCATGACATAAAGAACTGTGTATTTCTTACTTAAAAACAAAGGATTCAGACATGAGTGCATTTCCTGTTTATAAAAGAGATAGTGCTTAGCTCTTGGAGTTAAACCCATTTGAGACAGCTAATAACTGTAGCATGTTTGGCATCCGAGAATTTCTTTTTCCGCTATATACAGAGCAGTTAATTATCAGGCTTACACACACACACACACACACACACACACACACACACACACACACACACACACTTGTAAAAAACAAAACCAACCAACCAATCTAGTCTGTCTTTTATTATGTTTAAGGAAAAGTTAAAAACCCTAGCTAGGCTTGCTGAGCTCTCCCGACTGTCCGATCTAATGGCCTGTAAACTTTCCTCTCTGGCTCACATTCGCTCACCCTGCCTTTCAGTTGCAATAATAACAGATTTGCTTTAGAAATGTTATCCAATATCTTGCTGCTCTACTTTGCACCTTACGGAGGTGGCTCTGATTCCCTGTGCTGGGTTCAGCCATCTGCAGCGGGCTTCTCTAATGTTTAATACACTGCTCAAGTGTATCACATTTGTGTTCGCTGTCAGTGTTTATAATTCTCCACTAGGTCCTACTCTGGGGAGGGGAGGAGTTGGGGGAAAGGGCCGTAGGCAGCAACAGTGTTAAGCTGGGTTGTGCTATTTTTCAACCCTGGGGACTACCACAGAACATGACATAAATAGGGATCCAGTCTCTATCTGCTCAAATAAAGAGCACTTGACATATAAATATGAGTTACGCCAAGTCCTGGCTCCCAAAGGGCTGACAATCTCTTGAGAAAATTACCTCAAAATACATGAAATAAAAGCAAAAAAAAAAAAAAAAAAAAAAAAGCAAGTGTTCTACTCAAGGAGGGAAAGTTAGGGACTTTCTGCCAAAAGTAAGACTCGGGGATGCTGTGTCCACTCTGGTTTCCCATATCAGCCGATTCAACTGGAAAACCACAGACACTGAGAACTGCAGGAGAAATGTCAGCCTGTGTCTGTAGATTACGTAATTCCACATCCATTTGGAAAATGCAGGACAGTAAACAGAAAAATAACTACGGGAACAATTGGGGAAGGACTGAGATTTAAAATGAGCATACCCACACAGCAGAAAATAAACAGAAATAAGAAACTCACACATAAGACTCCTCCTACAGGTCACAACAAGAACTGGAAAAAGCCAGCAAGTCCATGTTGAACAAAAGAGCTGGGGTAAAGGTAACTAGAACTAACGCCAGCCTGTGCTGCAGGATGGTGAGTACCGAGACAGAAGGGACAAACAGGGTAGGTGCACAGGCTTTCTGCCCGGAGAGGCCCTGGAGCAGGAGCATCCCGGCGGAGCCCGGAAATCTTGTTAGGCCAAGGGACAGACTGCGTTCGGGAGGCAGCAGTAATATCGGAGCATGGAGAGTGAAACCTTGCAAAAAAATTACTCCCAAAATGTGCATCAGGGTCCTTGTCTTAGATTAATCTGCCGATGTGTATGGTGAGTCTTCCCAAGGGACAGATCAAGAGCTGCTACAAGGCAGAAGTTAAAAACACTTTCAGCTCACCTAGTTGAAGTTCTTCTTTCAAGTGTGGAAAAGTTCTCAGGTGGAGCATTCCAGATGATTTCCCGGGTCTTACCAGCAATCAGAACACACACAGCAGCAGTAGGGCTGACCTAGTGCTTTACTCCAGGTTACCACTCCTATTCCCCTCGTGAAACTCCCACGGGAACTTCCCCGATGGCTCAGTGGTAGGTACAAGTAAGACATTTGCTACCAGTCCCAAAGACCTGAGTTCTATCCCTGGACTCCACATAGCAGAAAGAGAAAACTGACTCCAGTAAGTTGTCTTCTGAACTCTACATGTGCATCACAGTACGCATGCACACGCATGCACGCATGCACATACAACCCCCACCCCCAAATCAATAAATTCACTACTTAATAAAATGATAGTGAAAATATTTTTAAAAATTGCTGGCAGGAGTGTAAAACTGCACAGTCATTTTAGAAGTTTCTTTTCATGATGAATATGCATAACCAAACACACACCCATGTAAGGGGAATGAAAACATCAAACAACAAGCAAATCTAAAAATGCTAGTAAAGTTCTAGAAGGAAATGTAAGAAGCACTTAGAAATTTTTTCTGAAACAGCACCAAGCACCAAGTCCTCACTTACGGCCTAAAGCTGTGTGTCTGTCTGCTTTAGGTCTGAACAGGCACAGGAGTCACCGCAGGAACAGCTGTCAACCTGACCTGTTATCTGTCCCCCTTGCAGGCTGAAGGCACTCTGGATCCTCAGCAGCCCAGTGGGTGGAGCAGACATGGTCACCTCACACAAACCAGACTGCCCCCCTTGAGTAACGACATGGACAACTTCCTTAGACTACCAAGTACAACCAGAGTGCTAAAGGTACCAGAAGCCATCTTGGGTAGACACCTCACTAATTATGTCTCATCAAGATGTGGTCTGGGCCTTCCTGTCCTTGTCCTAATTCTTCCGTCACTTCAAACTAAAGCTCATGGCAGTACCCCAAATCTGTCCTGGGGTCACTGGACCCTTCGTTTCTCTTCTCAACGCATCACTGCATTTCCTTTCCACTCTTTGCCTTTACTCTTCTCTTTAGTCAGGTATTGGCATGGGTGGCCCAGACTTGTCTGCTGGGGCTGCTGGAGGAGGGACGTTAGCCACAAAATCCCAGTTACAGAGACACTTCTCAAGAGTGACAGAAGACCAGTGCCTACAGTGGGTAGCAAGAGCAACTGACTTACTAAAAACAATGAAAGTGAGCTGGAGATGATGACACTTTTCTGTATTTTGGGAAGTGTTACATGTGCATTTATGTTAGGCAAAGTTCACCAAAATGTGTCCTCAAAACGAGCACATTTTACTGCATGAAAATCTTACCTCAATAGAGCTAATTTTAAAAAAGAGGCATGCTAGACTCCAGACACGACTTAATTCAGAGATCTAGCTTCCTCCTGTAATCCTGCTGGCCACAGGCTGCTGATCTTTTTCAGCCTAACAAAGCAGATGCAGCAGCTCCAGACATCACACCCACAGGAAGACAGAGTCCCAGTCCTCACTCTGTTTACAGCTGTTGAAGTCACATGACAAGTTTTTCACAAGCAAATGAATGCAATGAAGGTCCCAGGCTAAGGGGTGAGATGTTAATTTTTCCAAAGCACATTATTAAGAAGGGGAGAGCCACTGCTGGCAAAGGGCAAGCTACAAGTGCAGCATTTTTCTTCAGATAGAATCCGATCCCTTACCTTTACCCAAGGATTCACATGGCTGAGGCTCATTTTCAATTTTAATTTCCTCTACCCCTTTATAGAGCAGAGCTCGTCTGCTGTATCTTCACTTACCAATATTTCTGAGAAATGACATGGCCTAAGTAAGTTAATACAGCAGTGAAGCATTTGGGGATTATGCTAGTGAAAAGTGACTGTAAAACTATGATTGGCATTCTGCATCCTTTAATGACATAATGGACTTGGGCGTTAGCCATGAAAGTCAGAAAGAAAAGAGGCATGGACACTCCGCCTGCCTCCCAAAAGATGAACACACCCTCAAAGGAAAGTGAATTTGAGCAAGCCTTTACTTAACAGAGCTCTGACATGGAACTTTCTACAAGATGAACATACACCACAGAGACACTATCTGACTTGGTAGCCACTTGGCACATGTAGATATTGGTCATTTGAAATGAGGGCATTGTACTGTAACAAGTAAGTTAATTTGATTTAATTGTAATTAATTCAACCTTAGATTTAAAATAGCTCCTGTGGCCATGTAGGCTTGGTTCTAAATCTAACTTATAGGAAAGACAGAGGACAGGGAGCATCTTTAATTGCATTACTGAGATACACTTGGCAAACTCCAGAGCGGAAATTGTAAAAATAGTTTCTTTAAAACATATTTCGTTGCTTACAAAAAACAACATTCAAAAGGCTGTGAGTGAACTTACAAACAGAAAAAAAAAAAGCTTAAATGAATGCAAATTTGAACCTAGCTGGATTCTTTAATAAAACGGAGGGAGTTTTGTTTAAAACTAATAATAAATTAATAGCATTTATAGTCATTAAAAATGAAAGCACTTTGTCCTTCAGAGGTGCATTTTAGAATATTAAAATCAGGATAGACGTCACCTTACGGTAAAAGGATGGAAAAGGATACTCTAAGCAAATGGATCCAAGAAGCAAGCTGGTGTAGCCATTTTAATATCGGACAAAATAGGCTTCAAACCAAAACTAATCAGAAGAGATAGGGGAGGACACGACAGACTCATCAAAGGAGATCCACCAAGAGGTCACTGCAATTCTTAACATCTGTGCACCAAGCACAAGGACACCCAACTTCGTAAAAGAAACAGTACTGCAGCTTAAATCGCATATTGACCCTCACACACTAATAGTGGGAACTTCAATATCCCACTCTCAACAACAGACAGGTCATCCAGACAAAAACTTAGGAGAGAAATGCTGGAGCTAACCCACATAATAAACCAAACAGACCTAACAGATATTTACAGAACATTTAACCCGACCACAAAAGAATGTACCTTCTTATCAGTACCTCGTGGAACTTTCTCCAAAATTAACTACATACTTGGACACAAAGCAAGTCTCAACAGATACAAGAAGCTGAAATAACTCCCTGTATCCTATCAGACCACCGTGAATTGAAGCTGGATTTCAACAACAGAAACAGAAAGCTCACAAACTCATGGAAATGGAACCACTTACTACTGAATGAAAAACATGTCAAGACAGAAATTTAAAAAGAAATTAAGGACTTCCTAGAATCAAATGAAAAAGAAGACACAACATATCTAAACTTATGGGACACGCTGGGCAGTGGTGGCGCACGCCTTCAATCCCAACACTCATGAGGCAGAGGCACTTGGATCTCTGTGAGTTCGAGGCCAGCCTCATCTACAAAGTGAGTTCGAGGACAGCCAGGGCTACACAGAGAAACTCTGTCTCAAAAAAGCAAACAAAACAAAACAAACTTATGGGACACAATGAAGTTGGTTCTAAGAGGCAAGTTCATAGTACTAAGTGTCTACATAAAAACACTGGAGAGATTTCACGCCCCGGTAGAGAGTTGGAACTAGAGACTTGATGGCAGTGAGAACAGGCTGTGAGTGGCTGGCATTGCCATCTGAGCTCATGGTGATATCTGAATCCACACTGCTACTGAGGGCCATGTCCAGGTCCAAGGTCCTACTGCAGCTGAGGTCTGTGTTGATGTCCGTGGCCTGTGTTACCACTGAAGGCCATCCAGATGGTAGGTATCGATAGGTATCGCTGCAAGTGTCATGGTTCAGGCTATCTCTGAGGAACTTGTTTGGGTCTGTGGTCCTACTGCAGCCAAGGGCTGTTTGTGGTCTGTGCTGTCACCAGAAAACATGTGGAAGCCCATGATCCATGTGCCCGCTGACTGTGAAGAGCAGGGAAGCTACTTTTGCAGGGATATCTATCGATGATTGCAGATGCACAGTTGAGAAAGAGGGACATGGAAGGCTTCAGTGACAACCCCTACCCTCCCATTGCAGGGATATCTATCGATGATTGCAGATGCACAGTTGAGAAAGAGGGACATGGAAGGCTTCGGTGACAACCCCTACCCTCCCAACACCCCACCAACAACCTAAACAGACAGCTGTCCAAGAGAACTCTTCAAAAGGATGCTGAAGCTAGCACTCAGCACTGATGGCTTCTGGTGGGTGCAGGAGGGAAGGCTCAGTTCTACTCAAGGGGCAGGCCACTGGAAGTTTGACCATGCTCCCGTGAGTGTACAGACAATACAAATGGCACTTGTTTTATTTAATTTTAAATTTTTTTGGGGGGGAGGTCAAAAGGTGGAGGGGGCAGACATGGAAGGACTGAGAAATGTGTGTGATCAGGATACATGATGTGAAGTTCCCAAAGAATCAATAAAATTATAAAAAAATTATTTCCTTTATTATTTTGAAATTATAATTAAACCATTTTCCCTTTCCCACTCCTAATCTTCCATATAGCTCTCCTTCAAATCCATGGCCTCATTTTTCACTGTTGTTACGTGTGTGTGTGTGTGTGTGTGTGTGTGTGTGTGTGTGTGTGTGTGTGTGTTCCTAAATATATGTTTTCAGGGCTTGCCATTTGGTATTAAATAACCAATTGGTGTGCTCTTTGCTGGGAAGCCTGTTTCTCCTGCTCTCCACATTCCTTGGTTGCCTGTAGTTCCTTGTGTAGGGTGGAGGCCTCAAGGCCTTTCCTTATCCACTTTAGCAGGTCTACTGTTGTCCTTGTTCAGCTCATGCTTAAGCACTCACGTTAGTGAGACTTCATGGGTGTAGTTTCTGATATTTCTAGGAGACACACTAGCAAACTCCCTGATCCTCTTCCACAATGATCCCTGGGCCTTAGGTGTGGGAGCTGGGTTGTAGATCACTCCGTTGGGACTGGGCTCCACAACTCTACATTTTGATTGGTTGTGGTTTTCTGCAAAGGTCTCCACCTGTTGCAAACCTGTTACAAAGGTTTCCTTGGTGAGGGGTGAGGACTACATCTATCTGTGGATATAAGGACAAATAGTTAGAGAGTCGTTAGGACTGTGCTGGTTTAGTAAAGTGGTGATGGCTGGTTCTCTTCCAAGGTCCATGATTTCACTCAGCCTGGACAGTTGGCTAGGTTTCCAGTACCAGGCACGGTTTCCTCATGTTGAGCAGATGTGTGCCACTGCCGCACCCTCAGGGTTCTCATGCCATGCCGGTCACCATTGTGGTTCATAGGCATCATAACTGGGTAGGACTGCTGGTTGCTTCCCTATTTCGGAAGCACGCATGGCACCTTCTGGTCCCAGAAAAGCTAGCTGGGAGGAGACTTTCAGATGGGTTCCAGCTCCGAGGTGCCTGGGCTGTGTGTCAGAAGTGCATGGTGTCTTCAGCAGTAGGGACTCACCCTCCACCTCTGGGGGAAACCAAGGGCAATAGAAATAGCCTATATTGCTTCAGGAGTCTCTTGGGCAAGTTAGACCAACAACTCAAAAGGGTTTTTTGTTTTGTTCTATCACAAAGCAACCATCAAATTATGAGTTTATTTGTACTCTAAAATAATTAAATATTAACATGCACCTTCCCATCAGGTAACCTCATGGGTCATGGGCAACACAAAACCTGGACAGAAAATCCTTTGGCCTCAGTGTTTCTGTTTCATGGAAAATCCTCATGTGTCGCTGCCATCTTTCCCTTAATGACCAGGAGGTCAACATTCTGAGGGCTGTGACTGAGCATCTTTCATACATTTCTCGGACTTTATCCTGTCCCTGTTTCACGGTGCTCTCCAGGTGGAATAGAGCACACTGCTCGGCACCTCCCGATACCGAGCCAGGTAGAGCTCCTGCACCCTCCCTTGGCCTCCTTCAGGTCGCAACTGAAAATGGGCTTTGCTGAGGTACTGGCTGAGGCAGCAGCCTGCTGCAATCTTGCCAAGGAAACCCCCGGGTTTTTGTTTTGTTTTGGTTTTTAATGTTAATTATATTTGGCTCTTGGAGGAAACATTGTCAGTCTAGACGGGAAACTTTCATTTAAACTATTTGTATGTTTATACACCAAATACTTGTATTATAGGTATTTTTAGGTAGCTAGTTAATAGCATGATTCCTTGTGACTTTTTTGTGCAAAGTCCCACAGATAATTATGTTAAACTATGTAAGAAGAGAACCTCAGAGAGAAGTGCTCAAACCCTGGTCCCAGAATCCTCAATTCTGACATGCTGTAGCCTGACCCATCCATTATCTTTTGGGAGTGTATTATATAATATTACATATATAATACATATAATATATATAAAAACAAAGAAAAGGCAAAGATCACACTTATCTTTGCACTACTACTGTCTTTTATAACTAAACCTTTATATAGTCTGTTATATAGACAGTTTGACAGTGAAACCCTCTTTTTGCCTGTGTTACATAGGACAGGACAGGGTATGTGCGGAGTGGCCACATTATTTCTCAGAACTACCCCAAATCTTCTGCTAAACGAAGTCCTATGACTGAGTCCCAATCTGGGCATCCTTTTAAGAAAAAGAAGTAGCAGAGAGCTCTCCCTTCATGTCTGCACAGAGAAGAGGCATGAGAGGATACAGGACTTCAGTCTGACACCATGGGAATCTCGAACTTGCAGCGTCCACAACTGCGAAAAAACAATGTCTGCTGTTAAGTGCCAGCTGGAGGCATTTTGATGTGGAGGTTCAAACTAATGCATACAATTTCCCCAGGTATAATTTCACCTGTTTACGAGTGCTTTGAAAATGTATAAAGAATGCAGTGCAATATTGTGAGGAAAGGCTTCCTAGCATCAAAAAAAAACCAAACCACCACAACAACAACCGAAACCAAAACCACAAAACAACAACAACAACAAAAAAAACAAAGACCACACCACCAACACCAACAACAAAAATGGCTATAATGGGATGCTGCAAACCAAACAAAAGGTTAAGGTTAGATTTTCCTATTTCATGCAATTACTAGTATTCTAAGATTATTCTATTTCTACAACCTTCTAATTTAAGTCATTCATGACAGATTTCTATGAACTGACCAGAATCTATTTGCCACCTAAACTAATAGCAATAGTTATTTATAATATTAATTTTATGAGAGAGATACTTTAGGTATCCTAAGTACTATCTTAACAAGATTTTGTTTGAAATATCTTAAAGATAAGTATCTGGGGGTTGAAGAAAAAAATAGCATTCTCAGGGGACCTAAGTTCAATTCTCAGCACCCATGCTGGTGGCCTGTAAGTTCAGCTCCAGGGGGACCCAATGCTTCTGGCCGCCACAGGCACCTTCACTAACATGCATGCATGTGTGTGCACACACACACACTCACAATTAAAAGTAAAGGAGTTCTTTATGATGACAACGAACCATTCAGTACAAAGGCTAAGTGACATAAGCTCTCAGGATCCAAAGAGTGAATCACACCCCAGAGAGAACACACAAAGGCTCTGTGACTTCTGCTGCTCGGCATCTCAGGGAGAGTTCATGAAGATGGAAATAATTTTCATTCTGAAATTGGCTTGAACTGCTGCTATAAGAACTCGTAATAAAAAGAAAAGGAATTTAAAATGGTACAAGTTCAACGACTCCTACCTATCACTCTTCTGATTTATAAACATTAAGGTATTAGGGGAGTCAGAATTCCAAGACAGTCTTATAAATTATACATTTATACTACTTTCATTAACAGCTTTATTAGAACACATTTCATATATCATAAAATCATTTAAAAGTGTATAGTCAGTGATTTTTTTAAAGTGTATTCAAGAAGTTACACAACCAGCTCTATTTTTTTAAGGCCTGAATATTTTCATCATTTCCCAAAGAAAGCTTGCATTCCCTCTCCTGTGCTATACCGAGCCCCCAACAACACACATCTGTTTTCTGATTCTACCGACTGCCTGTTCTAGTCAAACACATGAAAGCTGTATGTCCACTCTCTGCTTCATTCCCTTTTGTCTCAGTAACGTCCTGTTATTGGACATATACATACCTGTTCATCAACTGAAAGATGGTGCAGTCTCCATCTTTGTGAGGGCATGTTCACAACTCTCCAGTGTAGACACAGAGAATGCAACTGGTTGGGTCTATGGTAACCCAGTGTTTCCTGTTCTGAGGTATGACCAAATTGTACATTCCCACCAGTCAAGTATGAAGAATCGGTATCTTTACGTCTTCGCTAGCTCTTGTGGTCGCCCACCATTGTGAGTGTGTATGTGCTGCATGTACAGGACTGTGTCAGTGTGTGTGCCCATGACACATATATGGAAGACATTCTGCTTTGCTGCAGAATCAGTTCCCCCACTGAACTGGAGGGTTGCCATTTTAGGTACACAGCTCTCAAAGCTCTTGGTATCTGCCTGTTTCTGTCCCTCAATGCTGGGTGATTGACATGCACAGCTATGCCTGGCTTTTTATGTTACATAACATAAACTTAGGTCCTTATGCTTGCAAAACAAGTGCTCTTATCCCCTGAGCCATCTCCCCAACCCCTCAACTGCCTTTTTAAAATCATCCTACTGGGGGTGAAGTGGTATCCTCTTACTTGGCTTTGCATTTCTCTAGTGAATAATCTCTGTCTCTCTGTCTCTGTCTCTGTCTCCCTTACCCCCACCCCTACCCTAAGACAAGCTTAGTGATAGTTCTGGGAAGGGGCTTTTATAAACTATTTTACCAATCACTAATGAAACTGAAGTGCAGAGAAAAGGGTAAGTCACTTGTTAGGAATCAGCTGTGTGAACATATAATTTATTTGAAAAAACTTCATGGATTTCAAGAGGACTATCAGCATGCTCTGACAAGTATATATACAGTGCCGTAGCCAATACAAAAAACCAAGACAAAACAATTCCATGACCCAGAAAAGCTCTCTGGTTGCCCTCTGAAGCCAATCCCCATTCCACATCCCTCAAGTTCAACAGTCACTGACCATCAACATTTAAGCTGCATTATGCACTGTGCTGAACTTGCCATATACTATTAAATCTGCCTCCTGAAGTCTAAGAATATCTTTTCCCCCATATTATAGATGAGGAGAATGACCCAAGGGAAGTAAGTCACCCACCCAAGAGTTTTCAGCTAGTAAGTGGTAGGGCCAGATGAAATTCTAATCTATTTAATTTCAATATTAAAAAGTTTTTCCTAAAATAAGCAATTTGCTTTTGTTGAAAAATTTCCAATGTCTGTCTACATGTATTTCTGCACGTAGACCTGTCAAGCATTTGTGGCTGACCTAAAAGAAAATGTTTAGGTGCCCAAACCCTAAGGCCTTGTATTGCTATTCTGACAGTGACCCAAGGCCTCTTTACTGATTTGTGGATTAGTTACTGTTTGCTGCTTTTAGTCAGTTTTACAGGGACTCAACTCTGCACTGAGACAATAGGAAAGGTTTCTAGATCAAGATCCCTCCCATCAAAAGCTCAGGGTGTAAAAACACAAACTCATTTGAATGAATAATATCTGAAAATAGCTTTGAGGGCATCTTGCTGCTAAAGGGTCACATAGGGCAAGTTCCCTGTTGTGGAATATTTAACTATGGAAAGATGTGTCACATTTGTTTATGTTGTGGAATATTTAACTATGTAAAGATGTGTTACATTTGTTTATGCTGCATTTGTTTAGCTATGTGAAGATGTGTTGCTGTCTTACCTTGCCTACCTAAAGTACCTGATTGGTCTAATAAAAAGCTGAATAGCCAATAGCGAAGAAGGAGGTACAGGTGGAACTTCTGGGCAGGGAGAGTAAGCAGGTGGAGGAACTGAGGCTGGGAGGAGAGAGACACCAGGGAGATGCCAGGGTCCACACAGACAGACACAGAGGAAGCAGGATAGTAGGACATACAGAATGAAAGAAAGGTAAAAAGTTCCATGGCAAAACGTAGATGAATAGAAATAGGTTAAATTAAATTAAAAGAGCTAGTGGGACAAGCCTAAGCTAAGGCCGAGCATTCATAATGAATAATGAGTCTCCATGTCTTTATTTGGGAGCTGGTTGGCAGCCCAAAGAAAATTCCAACTATAGTTCTCCCAACACAAGGTCAACTGCCCAGACACTCAGAGACCACAGAAGTCATGGTAAAATCAGGCCTGGCTATTTCTCAAGCTGGCAGCAGAGCTTGGCCTTGTTGACGAAATGCTAGCTTTGCAGAAATGTAGAGTGCAGAAGGGTCACCAATGTTTACACCAAGGTTCCAGAGAAAGACCAGACAAATGTGTAGAAGGGTCAGATTCTCTTCAGAGATCCCCTAAGAAGCTATGCAGGAAGTTTTAAGGGTGAACCTTAAGTTGCAAAGAAGACCTCAGGATGCTGGGAGATTCAGTAATAAGAACTCTGGCTGAAGCCAACTTAAGGAAGAAGCCTTGTCAGCTACAGGTAGCAGGGCCACAGGGGCAGGGCTAGTCAAGCCCACTGGAGCTCGGATGAGGCCCCCATGTATCTGAGATGATGGATACGGGTCTGTAGGATTTTGTATTTGTCCTACTGGGTTTCAATTTTGCTTTGATCTAGTCTTTTCTTGCTATGCCCATTTCTCCCTTTGGAATGGGCAAGTTTACTCTGTGTCATTTATATTATATTGTATATAACTTTCTTTTGATTTTACCCCTGTTCACAGCTAAAAGTTTGTCTCCAGTCTCAGAGATATTTCAGTTTTTAATGTTGAGACTTGCCAGGCAGTGGTGGTACACACCTTTAATTCCAGCACTTGGGAGGCAGAGGCAGAGGCAGATGGATCTTGGTGAATTTGAGGCCAGCCTGGTCTACAGAGTGAGTTCCAGGACAGTGAGGGCTACACAGGGAAACCACCAAATGTCTAAGGGTTCCTTTCCCTTGGTATCCCTGCCAAAACTTCTCACTGGAGCCTCTGATGATAGCCATTCTGACTGCAGTGAGATAGAATCTTGGTGTACTTTTGATTTGCATTTCTCTGATGGCTTAAGAGGTGGAACATTTCTTCTTGCATTTATTGGCTACTTGTACTGGTTCATTTTAAAATCATCTGTAGTTCATCTGTTGACTGGATTATTCCCTCCAAGGGGTGTATTTTCTTCCCACACTTTGGATACTGATCATCTGTCAGCCGAACAGCTAATGAGACCCCTGTTCTTTCCCTGTGTCTTTTTGTTGTGCTTTTCCTTCATATCTTGCAGATGTCTGTCAATTTCAAGCAGCTTTGTGTCAATTCCAGTTATTTCCTGAGCTATAGGAGTTCTTCTCAGAAAGTCCTTGCTTATGTGCACACTTGGATTATTTCCTCTACATTTCCTTTAGTTGTTTCAAATCAGATCTTGTATTAATGTCTTGGGTCCAGTTTGAATTGATCTTTGTACAGGGTGAGGGCTAAGAATCCAGTTACAGTCAACATACAGATAATTAGTTTTCCCAGCACCACTTATCACATGTATGTTTCTGTCAAGAATGAGATGATTGTTGCTACATGTGTCTGATTCTGGGTCTTCTACTCTACTCCAATAATAAGTCTCTGTGTCTGGGTTGGTGCCAGCAACATACTGTTAACAGCTTTACCCTAAAGACTCTATTTTGCTACTGTGCCACTGTGCCTTAACATTACCTCCATAAAACACTGAAGTTCTCTGCACGCCTTGACCCCTCCTCTTACATGTCTTGGCAAATGACACAACTATCTCGTACTAGTCCAAACAGAACCCCCTAAGTCACTCCATATTCTTTTACCATCTCTCCCTTCCCTCCATGCAGTATATGCTAAGTTCTCTTGATTTTTCATACCCTTCTTTCTAACTCTCCTGATATTTATTTCATGTCCCTAATACATTTCTCCCATCTTTTTGCATTGACTATAAGCTCCACAAGGATAAAAACACAGAACAGTGCCTGCTCATATTAGGTAGTAGACGAACACTTGCTAAGTGTGGGAATAAATGAATCAACCCTACGCTGGCTTCCTACTTTTGATCTTGCTGTTCTCCGATCCTCGGCACTGTTCTCGTCCTCTCATTCTCTGAACTGCTACAAGACATTTTTTAAAGGCATATCTCATATTAATCTTTAAAAGTCGTTTCAGCTTCTTTTGCGTAAGAACTGAGAAGGCCCACATGATCTGGCTCATCCCTATCTTTTAACCTCTATCATTAGCTTCCCCTTTTCTGTTTTACCTTAAACATCTGGATTCGGCTTCTGAAACCCTGACGTTTTCAGCATGATGTCCCTGTCTGCAGCAGTCTACTGGACTGCCATCAGCTAGCGTGTTAAGCCCTATCACTCAGCTCAGGAAAGATATGTCTGTGTTTAGGATAGGGAAGTATCTTTCTGTTTCTACAGCACATCAGATCAGTACTGACTTCTGAACATATACCAGAGCCCTTATCATCTCTGGGGGTGAACAATCAACCACCATAATTTGTGTAATTAATTCAGCTAATTCAATTCAGCCAACCCTGAATAGCTCAGGCACGCTCCTGCCAGCCAGGCTGTCACCTGGAGCACCTACCCCGGTTTCCGACAGTAAGCTTCGCAAATGCTTACTGATTCAATATTCAAGGGCTCAAAATTACAGTTTTAAAATAAGGCATAAAATACCCTCGGGGTAATTAAAATTTTGGTTTTATGTTACAGTTGTTAAGAGGGTAAACAAAGATAAGGAAAGGAATAGGAAAGCCTAAAAAGAAAGGAAGACAGGTATTCCTCCTGGGTGAAAGCCACAAGGAAGAGAATTCAGTAACTGTCACCCTGGTTAGAGGCATTAGAGACCACTGTTTGGCAGCGGCCTTGGGAGTGGGCTTTGATAAAGGGCTTTGAAAGCTGCCTGAGGAAAGGCTCAGTCTCCACATTGGTGTTAATGACCTGCTAGGGCGGAGCAGGAAGGAGGCGGCACCAAGGGAAGCACATGGTGCAACCCTGTCCATCTCCAGCGACTCCTGGACTCACCCTTAGCTTACCGACTATACGCTTAATAAATACGACTGTTCCCTTTTCCCTCTCAGTGAACAGCTAGCTTCCCACTTACCTATAGAAAGCTTATCTCACAACTCACCCACTTCCTAACCTAAGACTAAAACCTTCATCATCCATGGGTGGGCAAGACGGCTCAGTGGACAGAGGTGCGTGCAGCAGGCCTGACAACCTGCATCCAACCCCAGGGTTCCACAAGGTGGCAGGAGAGCGCCGACTCCTGAGAGCGAGCGGGCTTCTCATCTCCACCAGAGTGCTGTGGCCTGAGGATGCCTGCACGCCCACACATGCATGTGAGCACACAGATACACATACAATAAAATCCTACAGAGACACCACATGGGAATTTATCCTTTGTTATGTAACTTTAAAAATGATCCTATGTAAATGTACCTATGTCTGTTATGTATGTGTGCTTCCTGGAATGAAAGAGAAAATATCTTACGTCTATCTGTACAGGTCTGTGTGTGCTCATGTGTTTGTGTGTGTGTGTGTGTGTGTGTGTGTGTGTGTGTGTGTACATGTATGTGTGCACATGCACATGTGGAAGCCAGAGGAACTTGGGGATCATTACGTGAGGCCCACCCTTTTACTTCTTGGGGGTGGGAGAGTGCTGTTACTGGATGGGAATACACCAAGTACGTCAGGCTGGTGAGCCCTAAAGATTCACCCGTCTTCACCTCCCTGGGGCTTGGCTCACATGTGTGCATTGTCACACCTGGCTTTCTTGTTACATGGGTTCTAGGGATCAAACAGGTACAAGGCAGACACTTTTCCAACTAAGCTACCATCTCAGCCTCACCAATATGATCATTTGCTGATTTCAATTTTGCTGATTTACTTATTATGGCAAATATCTGAAATACGTATTGTCTCCAGTTCATACAAACAAAGAAATTAAAAAGTAGTAACTTGTTGACAGTAACACAGCTAGAAAATGTACTATGCAAGCTTAGGTCTATCCTATTACAAAAATCATGCACTTAATTCTCTCCGGATACCTCCTAGGATGTGAATGTGTCTTACTGCAGCTCACGGTTTCATCATCTGCACAACACTTTCCTGTTATGTATCTTTCATCTCAGAGCCATCTTGGGAATAACTAACGTCCAGGAGGTTCAAGTCCAGCAATTAAACTGACAACACTCATCTCCTGTTTACTGGGGAGTGGAATCAGGTAGGAAACACTGGCTCTCAAGTCACCAAAACTAGAGGATGTTGATTCATCCTGGGCCGACGCTTCTCTGTAGATGACATCCAGATTCAGTGGGGCAGGAGAGAACTACTATGATTACACTGACAACGAACCCAGGGACGAAGGTCTTCTCCAAGGTCAGGCTGGTGCTAGGAGCTGGCAAAAGCAAGCTACCCGAAAGCCTGCCACACTTAGGGAAGTGTGTAAGCCTTGTAGGCCTACGAGTCTTGCATTGCCTACTGCTTTTGTTACCGTCTCCATTGTCTTTTTGTGAGGTATGTTAAAAGTAAATGCTGAGTATCATTCCCCCGTGTGTCTCAAAGCACAGCTCTACTTACCTGTAATGCTATTAACCAAGATCTTAAAGAGTCTTGATACCATTTAATATAACTAGGCCATAATCAGATTTGCCTGATTATCTCAGCTGTCTTTTCGGTGTGCTCATACACAGCCTTCTGCAAAGCCTCAATGTCCCATCTGGTTACTCGGCTCCAGTAGCTCCCAACCTGGACTGATCTGTCTCCCGTCCACAGGCCTGACTTGTTACGGAAAGGAGACCAGCTGCTAGGTGTCCACATTCTGTGGCGTCACTTCCTTTTTAGCTCACTCAATTCTGTCCACCTAGTTCAAGGATCAGCCAACACTTTCTGTACAGGGAGAGCCTCAGTATTTCAGGCTTTGTGGTCAAAGCCTGCTGCAGGCATTCAGCTCTGTGACTGCAGCACAAAAGCACCCAACAATATGCACACAAACGAGCGACTGCGTTTCAATAAAAACTCTTCCCTCTAAGGTATTTGCTTACCCTGAAACATTGTTTCATAAAGAGAAAGCACATAAATGTTTAATTCTCTTCTCACAGTTGCTTATTTTCCGAGGACAGAGAGTGCCAGCCATCTGTCTGTTACAGCGGTGTGTCTTACTGTAAGCGGACGGACACACGGCACTGAAAGGAGGAACAGGTTTCTACACATCTGGGGCATTCTCATCCCGTCTTTGCACTTCATCCTCACCTCCAGCCAATGGACGGACCTCTTACATCAACTCGGGCCTGTGTCCTTTGACATGGTCCCTGGTGGTTTCCCTGCTCTGTAATGCAGAAGGATCCCGTCATCTGTTGTTTTCTACACCACACTGGAACCAATCATCCATCCCATGACCCTGAATCCTTTCAGTGACAAATTGTACTTAGTGACCATAATTATAGATCTGGCTGTGCTCACTGCTATGGTGCTATTATTGTAATAGTTCACGGGGAAGGCATTAGAAGACGGGTAATCTTAAAGTCTATGAGCAAAGGCTTAATGTACTCAAATTCTTCTAGAAAACAAAGCTTGGCTGCAACTGAATAAAAAAAATTTCTCTGTGGCTCACTTACAGGGCTAAAATATATGATCCATTTTGAGTTTGGGGAAAAAGATTAGATAAATTATATATAAAGCATTCAAAGTAATAATTACTAAAAGAGAAGCATTCAATACAAATTGGGTATTATTTTTATTGAGAACTTTAAAAGTATTCCAGCCTTTGACCCAGTAATTGTACTTTTATGGCTCAATCATAGAAACACAAAAAGCAAAGAAAAATTAACAAAAGCTTATCAACTATAGTATTAGTTATTAATGTGAACAAAATTATAACTAATACAATGATAAACATCAAGAAAACAGTTTATGGAGAAAAGATCTCTCCAAGTTATAACAAATAATACCCAAAACACATAAGCCAAAGATTAGCATTTCTGCTAGCTAAGCATGAATCCTCATTTCACTGAGCCCTAACCAGTCTTGTTTTGTCTCTATTAATGATTCTGAACATTTGATAGAACAGTTTGATTTTTACTTATTTGCTAAATTGGTTGGTGGTGTTTTTAAATGCTTCTGAAGTTAATCTTTCTAACTTTATTAACTATCCAATTACTGTTCCTATATGTTGTCATTTGTCTATCTACTAAAGAAAAAAGAAAATTAACATTTGGTGTAGAAAGTATTTGTGTGAGTCATTTAATAGCTTTACAACAAACCCTGAGGGAAGGTAGTATAAAAATCCAATAACCAAGTATCTTGCCACTTAGAAATTTCAATTAAGAGCAAACTGGAATAAATTCAGAAAACATTAATAATCTAGCATCTCTGGCTCATCTATCAGTAGGCTCACAAGCCGATAAGTTCTAGTAATAAATTAAAATGGATAAATGCAAGAAGAATTAAATCAGCTTGTTTACAAAGAGTCACTGACTTGAGGGAGGAGGTCTCTAAGCAACACTGAAGCAGCAGCATGGTGTACTGAGGAGCAGAGATCCTAGCACCAGTGGGTAGACAATGCCAGACCAGCTGTCCCTGTAGCTCTCAGGGTTCCCAGCTGGTGAGGCTGTTGGTGACTTTTCTTCTCCAGCAGAGCAATAAACTTCCAGGTTGGTACCAGCTTGATTTTGCCATGTCCTATGTCTCAAGTATGAGGTGTCTTCAGTAGCAGGGTCACACCATCAAGTTCTAGAGGGTCACCAAGAGCAACAACAGCCTGTAATGTTTGGGGGCGTGTCTAGGGGACCCCACTGACCAACAACTGGAGAAGAAATAATTCATACCTGGCACTGGCCTTTTTATTTGATAGCCTATGGTATATGCCTGGGGTAGACATTGTCTATTAGAGCATAAGCCCATTTTTATAACCACCTTTTATAAATGTGTTTGTATACATTTAAAGAAGCTTCGCTTTTTCAAAATATTAAGTAAAAATAGGGGTGCGGCACAGAATCTGCACATTATCTAGGTTCAAATCCTAGCCTTCCTATTTGTGATTATGTGGCCTAGGCTAAGATGATGTGCTACCGCCTTGGTTTCCTTATAGATACAATGTAAATAATTATTATTTAGGCTGACTGAACTGTTAATAAGCAAATGATTTTGTGTTGTATATTTAACCTGAATGGTAGTGTCTCCCCAAATTCTCTCGTTTCTTCTAAGGAAAACTATTCTAAGCATTAGAGCAGCACCCACATGTTCAAGTGCTCCAGTCTTCCTAATACCATCACCCCAGGGATTGGGATTTTAGGGTAATAATTTAAGGAGACACTAGCATTCAGATTACACATACAATACAAAATCATTTGATCACTGACAGTTCTGTAAGCCCACATACTATTATGCGTATAAGGAAACTGATTAAAAAATGTCACAGTAAAGAGGGGAAGGGAAACCTAAGCAGTGAAGACAGGCATTGAGAATGTGGTTCATTTAATGCAACTGGTCTGAACACGTGTTTAGTTTTTGTCATTTTTTTAATCATTTTTGGCAAAACAGAGTAGTATAAACTTATAACTATCCTCCCATCTTCACGATAATAAAGTGTTTGCTACAATAATTTAAGTGTTACTATAAGTAAAAATAAGGCTGCTTATTATTGCTACTTCTATTCATTTTTTTTTTTTAAATAACGGAAGGTTTCAGTTTGCTAAAGACAATTTGCTAAGGACACAAAAACAAAAAGTCATTTAGTCGACTAGCAAAGAAATAAACCTCACTGTTTTCAGGTATAACATGATCGTGTATATAAAAATCTCAAGGAATTAAAAAAAAACAAACCCAAGTCTATTAATGCTAATAAGTTCAATAAAGTCACAGAATGTCTGAAAAATATATTTGATGTGCACTAATAATTTAAAAACCAAACCAAGATAATTCAATTTAAAAATAACATACTAATCTATTCAACAACAAGAATGTAAAATCTATATCCAAAGCATCACTAAAGAAATTAAAGAAAATGGAAGAGGACCCCTGCTCAGCTGTCCCCAGCAAAGCCGCTCTACAGAGTCAATATGACCCTATGAACATACAGCTGCCATCCCCACAATGACTAGAAACTGATGAGCTAAATCTAAAAGACAGGAAAATTTAAGGAATCAAGAATCACCAAAACAACCTTGGAAAAGATGAACAATTGGAGAATTCATATTTCTTAATTTGAAAATGTACTAGGAAGGTGATTCGTTAACAGTACTGACATAGGAGTTAATTGTCAATTTGACAGGTGAGGGTTTATCTTGACTTCATTAATTGAGAGGGGGAGACCCTCCTCCTGTGCGATGGCCCAACCACTGCAGGTATGGTGCGTCCTGCACTGTGGGCAGCAGGATGCACTGATGTCCGTTCTCTGCTTCCGGACTGGAGATGCAATGTGAGCACCCGTTCTGCCTTGGCTCCCCAGCCAGGACACACCGCCCCTGGACTGGGAGACCAAATAACCCTTCTCTCTCACGTCACATTGGTCAGGGTATTTCATCACAGCAATGGGAAAGGAAACTAAGACAGGGATGGACAGACGACAGCAACGGAATTAAGAACCAGGAAGTATGTTCCCAGTGTTAGGTCAGCTGACCTTTGACAGAGGCGGGTCAAGAAAATTAAATGTGGAAAAAGTCTTTTCAACAAATAATCCTAAATGGAAAGCCACAAGCACAAAGAATGAGCTGACCTACCCTACACAACATTAAAAAACAAACAAACAAGACAAAACAGAAACAGAAACAAAACAAAAAGGCTCAAATGTATCAGAGACGTTAAAATAAGGGCTAAACCACACAATTCCACAAAAATAATGAAGAAAAGCACAGGAGTAAAGCATGACCTTAGACTCGGAAATGCACTGTTAAATACAACATGAGCCTACACCACAGAAGGAGACACAGATAAATCGTAATTGTTTAAAACTGAAAACACTTACATGCTGAAGGACACGTTAGGAAAGTGAAAGATAACCTACAGAACAGGAGAAATATTTCCAAACCATGCACCAAAGGTTTCTAACTCTCACACCACAACAACAGGAAGGAAAGTAAGCTAACTAATTGGAAATGGTCACAGGATTTGAACAGACATTTCTCCAAAGAATATACACACAAGCAGCCATTAAACACGGGAAAAAAGCAAATCAACCTCAACATCGTTATTTTAACCACAATGACATCCACTTCACACCCATTTGGAGGAGCGAGGATAAAAAGGACAGAGCAAAGCCTGAGTAAGGAGCAGAGAATGTCACGCTAGTGGGAACGTGAAACAGTGCGGCCGTTTGGAGAACAGTCTGGAGGTCTTCACAACGGCAAACAGAGTTCCAATATGAATTACCAACTCTTCTCTTCTTTAATACCCAAGCAAGGCAAAGAACAAAAAGTGATGGCTCCTGCAATGCCACACAACATGAATAAACAAACTGTGACATAGCTATAGAATAGGGGAGGTTTGGGACAAACCCAGGAGTGAAGTACTGAGTCATGCCACAGCATGGATAAATCACAAAAACAACACACGCTAGGTAAAAGCCAGGTTTAAAAGGTCATCTATCGTTTGACTGTATTTCCAGAAACATCTAGAACAAGTCAGTCTAGTGACAGAGCTGTTTCATGGTTTCCAGGCTGGCAAGAGTGCTGCACATCACTAATAGGTATGGGATTGTTTGTTTGTTTGTTTCTGGAGCTGAAGCAACTATTCTCAAGTTGGGCAGGGATGATGGTTGCCAGTCCGTGAATATACTAAAAACAAATGAATTGTACTCTAGAGGTTAAAGTTTAAAAAGGTTGATGTCCAAAGTACATATTTGGAAATAAAAAGCGAATAGGCAGGCACAGTGGCTCACCCCTCCAATCCCATCACTCTGGAGGCTGAGGCAGGCAGACTGCCATGAATCAATCCAAAGACAGCCTGTACTACAAGTACGTTCCAGAACAGGCTGAGCTATAGAGTGTGAGTGAAATCCTGCCGCAAACAACCAACAAAAACTGTAATACACAGTGACTGAGTGGATTACTCTAAGAAAGAAAGGCTGGTGAAATATTAAAACACTGGCTGCCCAGTATGGTGCACACATGGAATCCCAGCGTTCTAGAAGCAGGTACAGGTGGGTCATTAGTTCAAGGGCAGCTTGAGCCACACAATTGAGACCCTGTCTCAACTCTATATAGTTTGGAAAGATAAATACAACACTGTCTTTATTCCCAAATAAAATTAAAATGTTGAAAGAAATCCCAGAAAAAAATTACAGAAATACCCCTGAAACTAGTAAGACAGCAATCATATTACACACATGAAACTAACACCTAGAAGCCAAATTTAGAAAAATTATCATTTTCATTTTTTTATTATTGAGAAATTTTCTATTCATTTTACATACCAACCACAGATCCCCCTCTCCTCCCTCCTCCCACCCTCCAGCCTTCCCCTCCCCAAACCCATCCCCCATTCCCACCTCCTCCAAGGCAAGGCCTCCCATGGGGAGTCAGAAGAACCTGGTACATTCAGTTGAGGCAGGTCCAAGCCCCCTTCCCCTGCGCCAAGACTGTGTAAGGTGTCCCACCATAGGCACTAGGCTCCAAAAAGCCCACTCATTCACCAGGGATGGGTCCTGATCCCACTGCCAGAGGGCCCCTTAAGCAGATCAAGCTACACAACTGTCTTGCCTATACAGAGAGTCTAATCCAGTCCCATGTAGGCTCCACAGCTATTGGTCCACAGTTCAAGAATTCCCATTAGTTTGGTTTGGTTGTCTCTGTATGTTTCCCCATCATGATCTTGATGACCCTTGCTCATAGAATCCCTCTTCTCTCTCTTCAACTGGACTCCTGGAGATCAGCCTGGTGCTTGGCTGTGGATCTCTGCATCTGCTTCCATCAGTTACTGGACGAAGGCTCTATGATGACTGTTAGGGTATTCAACAATCTGATTACTGAAGTAGGCCAGTTCAGGCACCCTCTCTAGTAGGCTAATAGTCTAAATTATCATGTTCATCTCATAAAATTTATTTCTATGTGTATTCTGCGCGCGCACATGTGTCTGTGTGTGGTGTGTGTGTGTGTGTAGGGGGTAAGCACGCATGTGTGTGCGGATGCACGCCTGTATGCAGGTGCAGAGCTAGAGGAAGACATTGGGTGTCCTGCTCTACCAGCATCTTCCTTCTGGGAGACAGGGTCTCTCCCTGAACCCTGAGTTAGGCCAGTGGCTAGTAAGCCCAACAATCCTGTCTGCTTCCCAACAATACTGTGCTTGCGGGCTCATGCACAGTCATTCCTAACTTTTTACATGAGTGCTGGGGATTTGAACTCAGGTTCTCATGTTTGCTGAGCCACTTTTCCAGACTAATACTATCATTTTCAATAGCTGCCCTCAAATGAAATAGTAAAAAAAAAAAATCTGTATCTATAATAAAATCTAAAAAATACCAACAAAAGAAATTCATGACTTAAATAAATGGAAAGATTCCATGTTCATGGAGTAGAAATTAAGACAGTGAAGATGGCAATTTTTTTCCCAGAAAGGTCTAGAAGTTTAACCCTATATGATTAAAAAAAAAATCTCATTAGGTTATTTCCCAGACAAAGATGAGCTAACTCCTCAACACGCATGGAAGGGAATGGGGATCAGAATATCAGAAAATTTTGATGGAGAATAAAAGTAAAGGATTATACTATCCCACTTATGATTAATCATAAAGCCACAGCAATCAAGTCAGTGTGACAGGAAGAGATCACACAGGACAGTGAAACTGAATGGAGAATCCAGAACTGATCCAGCAATGTGGTGACTTAACCTGCTAGAAGAGCAACTCAAATGGAAAAGGGCAATATTTTCAACAAATGATGGCGAAACCATTGGCCAGACCAAAACTTCACTCATAAAATGATAAATCAAAACGGATCACAATGTGCAACGAAAAGGTTTTCTAAAAAGAGATCTCTAGTTGGGTAAAGCCAATTATAACCAAAGCTAATTCATAAAATAAAATATTGATAAGCTCAACATCATCAGATGTAAAACTTTTGCTTTGTCAACTACACTTTCTAGAAGACAAGCTGTACATGCAGGAGGAAAATAACATAGACCCCTAAAAATTCAACAGTGAAATCAAAAAAATTGAAAATGAATGAACTGACTACTTTATTCAAGATAGCAAACAAGCCTGCCGAAAGATGATCAACACCATTAGTCACTTAAAGATGCAAAATGAAACAGGAGTGACTGCTACGGAAGCTTCAGAGTGACAAAAATAGATAATGAGACCAAGACCTGGTGAAGTCCCACAGCAATGCAGTCGTCACACACAGCTGGTCAAAGCAAGCTGTTAGGCACTGTGGAAGACAGCTTGGTGCGTCCTCCGAGATTTGAACACATGTATGAAACGTAAGACACAGGAACCCCACCCAAAAATATTCAATCTAGAGAAAATAAACCTATACGTAAAACCTATGCATGAATGTTTAGTATTACAACAGATTTAGAACAGCCCAAACTGGAAGCAACTTCAGTGAACTGATGATAAAAGCTCAGGTACATCCACATGATGACATACTGCTTAACAATACAAAGGGACAAACTTTTGATAAATGTGACAATGCGATGACTCTCAAAGTTATGCTAATTAAAGGAACTAGTCTCAAATGGTTATGTACAATTCCATTTATATGACATTCTCTCAGACACATAACTATGGTGATGAGCACATCAGTGCTTATCAGGGGTCAGTACATGTGGGCAGCAGGCACAACCATCAGGGTCTAGCAGAAGGAAGAAGTCCAAAGTGATGCAACTGTTCTGTGTCCAGAATTCGATACCAACTATACAAATCTGCACACATGTTAACATTCACAAAACCTTACAACAGAGAAAACAAGGTCAGTTTTCTCCACAATGTTAAAGGTTAAGAAGTAACCCTCTAAGAAGTGAGAACGCAAGGAAATCAGTATACCATAAAACCAAACCAAGAGCTGAAGAACAATTAAAATGGAGACACGTGTGTGCTAAGTCTATTCAAGAAAACAATGACACGGCGAAGAGACAGGTGGGACTTAAGAATGACAAGGGAGGCCGGGCAGTGGTGGCGCACGCCTTTAATCCCAGCACTCGGGAGGCAGAGCCAGGCGGATCTCTGTGAGTTCGAGGCCAGCCTGGGCTACCAAGTGAGTCCCAGGAAAGGCGCAAAGCTGCACAGAGAAACCCTGTCTCGAAAAACCAAAAAAAAAAAAAAAGAATGACAAGGGCGATAATCACAAATGCAGAAAATGTTTTAAGAGATATTATTTTTAGCTTTAAAGCAAGATAAACGTATAGATGAAATGACTATATCCTAGGAAAATATAAATTAGCAAATCTGACCTAAGGAAGAAATTGGAAACAAACTAACCAAGGGGTTATCCCTCCAAGGGCATCATGCATGCTTACTATACCCCTAGGAATGCTAAGAAACCTTTAGGAAGTGCAATGGCTGATATTAAAACTAACTCCCTACTTGGATCAGATTTTTGTGTGTTTGGTTTCTGACAGGGTGTCAGGCTGGCCTTGAACTCCTTGCTCTCCCTGCTTCTGTGCCACCACATTTGGCTAGACTAGAGACTAAAAATAAAATAGTAGAGTAAAACCATGGACACGTCCTGTATTCCAATTTTAAGTCTCTCTAGCATATCCACACATACGCACAGCAGGCCGACCACAGTCCATGATGTGTCACATTTATAATAAATCACAAGAGTTTAAAGGTTCCTAGCACAAAAAATAATGAGATGGAATGCTAATTACTCAGACTCAGATTTGATCATTACACACGGTCTTTATACATATATAAACGGCATACACACATACGTTTATACATGTATAAACGGCATACACACATACGTATATATGTGTGTGTGTACAGATCTGTGTGTATACATATATATCCGATTTTGATGCTACACTCCATAAATCTGTATAGTGTATGTCAATATAATTAAAAAAATAAAAAAACACTCAGCCACTTACTGTAATTTGGTTGAAAAGTAATGTGGAGTTGAGTTAATTTAATAAGGCAATTTTATATATCCTCATTATGTTCGTCCTGTGGCCTATAACGATAGCCATCTATTTTAGCTGGTACTCATAGAGCAATTGCTATAGCAGTGTTAAGAAGAAAACTGGCTGTTTTGTACCCTAACCTGTTACTCAGTGTCGAGTCTAGAAAACAGGTGCATTGTACCTGAAGGAGACTGAAGAGACTCTCAACCCCGACTTGAGCTCAAGTCACATTTCTTGTTCTGGTAAAACGCCCCCTCCCAGCTCCTGCCAACGGCTTCAGCTCTCATGAGGCCACTCCATTTCCTCCAAGACCAAGTCCGAACAGGAATCTGCTACTTCCTACAGGCTCATCTCTATTGTTGTGTTCAGTGGAATGAAGTTTAATCACAGTCAGAACAACAGCATTCTCTTCAGCCGTTCTTAAGACAAAACCATTCCTTTCTGGACCTATACTGCTCATAAACAAAACTCACTTTCCCAACCTTAAAAGGCAAAACAATTACAACTCAAACACTGGAAAAAACTTCCCTACTGCTCCGTCCACTAAAATCAACAATGGAAAGAATGGATGAGCAGATATGAAAATCAGGCAGGGAGGGGGAAAGGTTAGGTTACAAAAGTGAACTGGAATGAAGGGAGAAAGAAAGCAAAGGGTGGCTGTGGACTCATCGTACAAATGCAAAGTCTAATAAATATTAGTCAATGTACTTCAGCATAAAATGTTATCATTACCATGCTATGGCACTCTCATGAATGTGTAAATACTTCAACATTAGAAATACCATGAATATAATTTGCTTCAGTTATGGGTAAATGAATTCATTTATTCAACAAGTATTGTCTGCTATTATACAAGTATGTTTCACACACAACTAGAGCTTTACCATAATTTGCACAAATGTAAAACAATTCCATTCTTCTCACTGGGTTTTTTGTTGTAGAAAATGTGTTGTTTAACATGTTTTTATTTATCAATGTATAAATGGCAATAACATGTTTCTTACTGCCATTTTAAATAGATTACTATGAACAACATTTTAATTTCTATTTTGGGTTTAAGTAGCTCCAATTTAAAAATATTCTTTGGATTCCCAGACAACTGGCTCCTGAGACTTTTAAGCTGGGAACTGCCACCGTACTGTACTCCACGTTCTACTTGCTTTCCACTGGGGCGGTCAGCATGGGTTGTTTCCGGTCTGGGATGACAACAAATAAAGATAGCGTCAACTCCAGCATGAGCCTTTTGACACACACTGTCAAAAGTTTGTGTCATGTGCTGAGTTTATACCTAGGAGCAAAGCTGCTGGGCCACAGGAACATTATATTCCATTTTAAGAGACACTGACTTTTTCAAGTGGCTAGTGAGCATTTTAGGCATGGTTAGCCGAACTGAAATCAGCCTTAAGTATAAAATTTACACTGTATTTGAAGACTGTATGAAAAACATAATTTAGAGTATCTCATTAATAATTATTTCCTATTGATTTTATGTACAAACAATAATGTTTTAGACATACTGGGTTATTTTGTCTTCTTTTTAAGCATAGCTGCTGTTGAGTATGTGCGTGCGTGCGTGCGTGCGTGCGTGTGTGTGTGTGTGTGTGTGTGTGTGTGTGTGTGTACATACATAAGCTTTATACTGTAGACTTATATAGTTGAGATGTTTATAATAGCTTTTGAGAAGCCAAGAAAGACTCTCAGGGTAGCAGCTTCTAAGGAACGCTGGAAGACAAGCAGGAGGCAGCCTAGTGCAGACAGTGAACATGCAGGAGCTACGCCAGACGGAGGAGACAGAAGAAAGAGTGTGTGCAAAGGCCGGGAGATGAGACACACACAGCATGGAAGGGCTCAGCAGAGGAAGGGCAGGGATGGAGAAGCTGCTATGCTTTCCCCTGACTATTTATGTGTGTGTAGGTATGGATGTGTGCATGTGTGCATGTGTGTTCCACCCTAGCATGTGTGTAGAAGTCAGAGGACAACCGGTGGGGATTGAGTCTCTTCTTCCATCATGTGGTTCTTGGAGATCGAACTCAGGTTGTCAGGCTGGTGGCAAGTGCCTTTCCCAGCTGAGCCACCTCACTGGCCGACTGGTAGATTTTATGCAAGAGTGACATAAACAACCCTGCATGTATTGCAGAAAAGTCGCCTGAGCTCTATGTGTGGCATGACTGAATCCATCCTGGACTAGCTGGCAGCTAGTGTAACAGCGTAAAGAGAATATTACTAATAATAAAGCGACGGGTCTCTACAGATAGAAAGCAGAAGGAGAGTGAGAAGAAATGGAGCACAATCACTAATCCTAGTTTGTCTTTCCTGAGGAGGCCACTTCACACCGACAAGTAATCATGGCACTTTCTGTGTGTGTATACAGCTGTTTTATATTCTACTTGTAAGAAAGGCTTTGGTGTCATGAGAACAAGTGACCAAAACCTTGACGATCTGAATCACACTTCAGAATGCATTAGCTATATGCACTCATTTTGCATGTACCTTCCTCGTATCTGAAAGGGTTAAGTCCCAACTGCTAAACACTCCACTGTCTCACTTCATTCTGATGCTGAAGGGTTGAGACCATTTTTACTTCTCTGAAAACTGAAATTCACTTAAGCAAAGGAGGTATTAAGTTGGACTCCTTCAATCGTGAGAGCGCCAGTCCAAAACAATTTGACTTGTCATACTGAGTCTAGGCAGGGCAGTGCATTATAAAATATTTAAGAAGAAAACTGGAGACCTGTTCTGTCAGACTCATTTATGTTGATGTTCTGCAACCTGCTAAAACTCTATCTTCTAGAAATAAGACAGAGGATCTGGTAAAAAGGTGAGAGGTCACTTTATTCTTCTCGATTTCTTCTGAAATCTATCAATCTACTAATATAGTCTTCACTTTTCCAATGACATAAAACAATTTTTATTGATCTCTTACTTTTTAAATTTGGGCAAAATGATACTTAAAATCTAGCTTCCGTACTACCCTTGGATTCTTGCCCGAAACACTCCTAAGACCGAGAAAGTTATGTTCTATACTCAGTGGGGAAAAAGGAGCTTGAGAGCTGAGTTTTCCATGAGACCCTTAATTTTCTCCTGCAGTCCATCTCCCCAGATGTTCCTGTCATTGTAGAAACTCATCACAGTACCCCCCTGGTGGGTAGTTGGACGGCATCACTCTTCACACTGAATGGCCTTACTACTGTCTTTTCTAGATGGAGTAACAGACATTTTCCGAGGGTCCAGACTGTTAGACTGAATGGGAGGAACGGAAATCACCCTCAGTGCATCTTTCTCCTCTTCGTTCTCAACTCGTGATTCATGTTACACAACTTCAAGAAACATATAGTAACAATCAGCTGCAATTACATCTTCCCACCCCAAACCTATGTACCCAAGTACAAACGCACCCAACTTCCCTCTCCTCCCTTCCCTCTCTCAGGGAAGAAAGAAGAAATACCCCTGTTTATTTATCATCAAGACAACACCCATCTACCTCAGTTACCACCAGCTTGTTCCAACCACCTGTGTCTCCCACCAGGCTTGGAGCCAAAGTTGCCCTGACCACTCTGCCTACTTCAAACGTTCTGGACTGTGTAGCAAAAGCCATTACTTCAAATAAAAACTGTATCACGTTAAACCTTTCCAAGTTAACTTTAAAAATAAAACTCAACCTTTGCATGGTCTTCAAAGCTCTCAGTCCCTATTGATCACCCTCGTCTCCCCCACCTCCCCTGCCATAGACCACTCTGCTCTAGCTAAAGCAAGGGGATCCCTACATCTGCCACACTCCAGTTCTTCCACACCAGGCTTTGCTGATTCTAGGCCCTTCATATATTGCTCCCACATACAAGGCTTTCTGACTATGACTCTCATAGTTCCCTAACATTTACGTCTTTTAAATGTCCCCTATAAAAGACATCCATCCCTAATCACGCCATCATTTATTATCGCCAAGCTTGTTAGTTTCTGCCAGAGAACTTGCAACAATTCACTGACTAGAGTGTGAGCACCATGAGGGCAGAAGCTATGTCCAATAGGTAGCATCTAAGGGTACCAGAGAGAAGCAGTCAACAAAAGTGAGTACTGACTACTTTCTAGTGATATGATCTCAAGTCAATTCCCAGAACTTCAATTTTCTCTTTTATTAAAAAACAGGTGAGACTGACTGAAACGATCCATGAATTATGTCCAAGAACAGATTCTGTAACAATAACGCTGGAAGCTTACTATAGTAAATGTCAGTCTCCTTCTCTCTCTTCTAAGGGTTAGGTAGTGGGCCCTCACTAAGCTAGTTCAGCATATATATATATATATATATATATATATATATATGTATATATGTATATATGTATATATGTATATATATATACACACACACATATATATATATGATAGGAGTAAGTAGTGTCCATCTATCAACTGCTCTTTAAAAAGGAGGAAGAAGTAGGATTGAGGAGAGGAGAAAAGAGAAGGAACCTTAGACTTCAGAGAGATCAATTCTAGTTCAAGTCTTAAACGTAGAACAACCTTCATTTACTTATAAAAACTTGCAGCAAGAACATATTAATGCTCATTTTACAATTTCAAAGTCAAAGCATTTTCTATTTGCTTAAATGTATACAGATCTCATCTGTACCCATCTCCTGTTTAACTTTCATTCTTTAGTTAATATTGCTGACAATATTTTTTTAAGAAAAACCACCAACTAAGTAATAACAAAATACCTGAGATCAGAAACAGAAATTCCCTTTACTTCTCCATAACTCTTAATTTTTCTATTCTCAAAAAAAAAAAGTCTTAGCACAGGCCTGGCGGCTCCATTTGTACTCAGCAATGAGGAGTCTGGAACAGGTGGATTGCTGTGAGTTTGAGGCCAGCCTGGGCTACAGAGTTAGACCACGGCTGTAAAACATTTAAGGTTTAAAACATCTTCTTCTAACTGCGGCTCGCTTTTCAGCTTACTGTCCCTCTTAGATTTTCTTCAGCGGAGATTATACTTTCTAGGAACCTTCTAGATCATTTACTACACATCATTCCAATCTCTCCCAAGCTCTCCCTGGAATGTAGAAAGCTACTCCCCTAAACATTGTCATTCGGTACAACCACCCAGAATTGTGTGGAATGTGATGCCCATCTTCACAGTCTCCCTAAGACACGGACATCATGTGGATTCTGAACTCAAGGAAGGGTTTATATTAAGCAATTAATTCCGTTTATTCAACATATTTTATGTAATCAAGCTTGACTTTCTCCGAAGTCACTAGTATCAGCTTACACTCTCCCTTCTGTTCCAGGTATTTCTGCCCCTTTTCTAAAGTTAGAGCTTCTAGTCTCTCCTTAACTGGAAAAGTTGTGAGTGCTGCTAAGTGTTCCATGGGAAAAGATTCATCCACTAAATATAAAATAAAGAGGAAGAAGAATAGTATACCCTCCCACAACATCTAGAACAGCAGGTCACAATAAAGACTCTTAGCCATTATCATTAGCTGCCAGTTCAAATATGAATGTCACACAGGTCAGTCAGGATGCGTTTTTACTGCCACTGAATACTTTAGCAGGAAGTTACAAAAGCTGATCACCTGCAACCCTTCGAGGCAATTTAGAAAACCACAGACAAGCAAAGCAAATGTTCTAAATTACATACTAAGGCTTCATCTAGGGCAGTGCTTATGGAATGAAACAGCGGGTCCGGAGAAGAGTCCAGATCAGCAAACCGGGGAAGGTAGGAAAGAGGGAATAACAGACAACATGCCCGGTGTATCACAACCCACGGGCGTCATCTTAAGAACGCGGTTTCTTTCCCCAGATCTATCTAGAAAGCAGTGTAAAATGGACTTAAGGGTCGATCTGAGTGGCAGTCAGCACACACTGGTCTAGGAGACAGACAGAAAAGTAGAGAGCAGTGGTGGGTGCTGTTACTGCCAAACCGGTTTGGGAAATAAGCAAGACTAAGATCTAATGACCGGAAGAGAAAGACTGTCAGAACTTCCACAGTGTGGCAAGGCAGGCATCCCGACAGGAGAAGCTGAGCAGGGCTGCCCTGCCAGTGGGCCCTGGGTAAACCCAGCTAAGCTCTGGGGTTCCATAATGTTCTTACTCCTGCAAACTTCTACAGAGAGCAGCTGTCGACCTTCACTTTCTCCTGCCTAGTCCAAGCTAGTCAGACAGGAGAACAGCTGGAAGGTAATCAGCGCTCCTAGGACAACTACCTCAGAAAACACTAACTGCGGGTTGTCGGACTTCTAAATTCACTGTATATTTTTACACAATTTAAAGGCCAAACAAGACCTTCCTTGGCCTCTAGAAAGATAACCTTCAGCTATAATAGTCATATTTCATAGTTCACCAAAAATAAATAAATAAATAAAAGGTCATGTAAAGAATATAAACACCAAGTAAGGATTTTTAAAGTGATACAAAGTGTTTTAAAGGTTCGTATTTTGGTTAATAGCCAAGAATAACTGAAAAAACCCCACCAAACAAACACACACGTAAACAAAACAGCGTTGGAATTCCCTAAATGTAGGCTCAAAAGCCTTCCTTACCTGGTTTACGTCAAGTTATTCAGAACATTCACTTGTTTTAACAAAACTAATTTATTTATTCATTCCTCTACGTGTGTGTGTGTGTGTGTGTGTGTGTGTGTGTGTGTGTGTGTGTGTACGTGCACACTTGTGGAGGCGAGAGGACAGCTTTGTGAAGCTGGTTCTCTCCTCCCACCTAATGTGGGTTCCAGGGACTGAATTCCAGTCACCAGGCTTTGTAGCAAACACCTTTACCTACTGAGCTAGCTCAATAGTGTGTATGTGGAGGTCGGAGGTCAGAGGACAGCCTCAGGTCTCTCCAGGGTCTGGAGCTTGCCTAGGCTAGGCTGGCTGGCTGGCTAGTTAATGAGTCCCAGGGAACCCATTGGCTGTCTCTGCCTCCCCATGTGCATGACATCCTGCCCAACTTTTCACATGGGTTCTAGGGATGGAATTTACGGAGACATCTTCCAAAATAGTTTTCTAAATACTCAAATGGTTCTCTCAGAGTACATCTACTATACATCACAACTATTACACAGTCCACTTCCCCAAAGTCCACGGTTCCAAGGCGAGGATGTACTTTACTGTCACTACAGTTTGTTTCCATTAATATAAACCCAAATCTGGGTGAAGAAACAGAAACACACACACACACACACACACACACACACACACACACACACACGCACGCACACGCACAGTTGTGTGTACGGAGAATGCCCCTAGCTCCAGAGTGAAGGGTCCCTTTTAGCTCTGCCAATATAGTTCAATATTTTGTCCATCTCACTGCTGCCTCCTATTTTCCTGTTGTTTGAAACTCAAGTGGCTGGAGACATCGACCTTAATCACCAGCTAGTTTTATAAATATGATCCCACGATGCTGGAAGAAAGGGGTTTTGGTCTCTGCCTTCAATTCCCACACCCAAATGATAACCCTTAGTAAAGTACCTACCAAAGGCCACTTTGCGTATTGGTCTAAAAGAATACACCAAGGCCAATACTGCTTTACAGCCTCTTTACCTCTAAAGGCAAAAGATTTTTAGTTCAAATACTAATGGTAAGGGTTTTATTGAAGCCTTTACTTACTTACCGAGTCTGAACAGACATCACATAAATTCAATTCTGATTACAGTTCAGGGCGTACACAACTGGACATTCCTAATCACCCTAGATTAAAGATTCTGCTCACTTTCCTTTCTCCTGGGCCATTATACCAAACCTAGAGCAGGACTATACTCACCTCCAGGCTAGAAGAAACAACATAATAGCTTATTGATCGTTGGTGTAGACCCAAACCCACAAGTCATCAGCCAGGCGGGGATGGAACTAACAATCAAAAGTCATACACTGGGTTTTCTGGTCCCACACAAACACATCACTGACAGTTACTACATCAGATGTGGAGGAACCCATCCTTCTGCCCAGAACAAAATGATACACCACGCAGGTGAGGGAGTAACACATCCTGGATTATACTGAAAAGACTACTATTTCTTGGCTGCCAGTAAATGGCAATTTAAGTTCATTATATTTTTCATGTAATATGAATTATCAGGCTTTGAAAGTTACCATCATATTCAATTCCACAGACAGATGCTTTCAAAAGAGATGCTACCATATGCTGGGGAATTACATGTTGACAGAAACCACCACCATTATACTATTTGAGTCAGTATTTGTGGCAAATGACTTGGACTTTTTATAAGTAAAATTTGTCAAAAAATGGTAGCTTCAAACTGTTTTTTTTCTGGAGAAATCAAAGCAATACTCCAAAATGTTATTAACCGTGTTCTCTGCAATACCCATTCAAGGAGTTACCTAATGAGAACTAAGAATGGTGAGGTCAGACCTGAGCTTGTTCAGGTCTTAAGTGATGAACATTCCCCCTAATTTCTCTTATCTCTAGTTCATACAAAGCACAGTCCTGACACTCCACCAGCCTTCTGGTATCCTTAAAGAAGTATCCCTAACCAGTTCGCCGCCTGGAATAAGGCAAGAGTGATAACAGCTGCAGAGGGCATGGATGAAATGAGAAGTGAACAGGGAGTCAGGGCAGACTCGTACGCCCCAAGAGGGGAAGACTGAGGTGGGGCTGGAAACTATTTTCTGGCCTTCTCCGGCGTGCAGCTCCTGAGAAAACAAGATCCTACATGCCCGGGACCCACAGAGCCCGGGGCACCGTGGTGGAGGGGTGGGAAGAGAGAGAGCGAGGTTCTTTTCCAGGGAGTGAGGACCAAGAGAGATGGGCGCGACGGCGATTTCCCCGAGCAGAGAGAACTTCCTGCCTCGGGAAGGATCTCGGGTGGTGGTGGCAGGACCGTCCCGGAGGCGACCTCCCCTTCGCAGTCTCACGGTCACATCTCTGTGCACCCGGCGGCCGGCGAGCGCTGGAGGAGAGAGCCGCCGCCGGGGCCCTCGCGCCGGGCGGGGAAGTCCGCCCGCCCGCCGCCGTCCTTCTGCAGGGACCCCTGGCCCGGACCGGCGGCCCGCCTCCCTTGCCCCGAGGGGTCGGCGGCGGCGGCGGCGGCGAGCGGACCCGAGCATCCCCGAGAGCAGACAACCCTCCCCGCACACCCCGCGTGGGTCTTTGTCCCGCCGCGGCGGCCGGGGTCCCCTCGGGTCGCCCAGGCAAAGCCCGTCCTGGAGGCCTGGGGCCCGCCCCCACCCCCCCACCCCCGGGGTCGCCCCAGCTTTGTTCGGTCAGCGGGGCGCGGGGGAGGCGGACACTTACCGTACACCCCAGCGAGGAGAAGCAAGAGCCACGCCGACCCCCGCCGCGGAGACTCTTTTGTGCTCCAGCGACGGGCCATACCCACGGCAGATGGAGGGAGCGAGGAGATGGAGGAGGAGGAGGAGGAGGAGGAGGAGCTGGGGCCAGACGCCGCCGCCGCCGCCGAGCCCCTGGCTGCTCCCTGCGCGCTCCGCGGCGGCGGAGGGGGAGGGGCGGGGCCGTCCGCGCGCGCTCCCTCCCTCCCTCCCTCCCTCCCCGCCCGCCCCGCCTCTGCCCGCGAACCCCAAGCGGGCCGGCCTTCCCTGGGGGGGGGGGGGTGCGGGAGAGCAGGGACGCGCTGAGCGCACACGCGCACACACGCACGCGCGCGCGGGCCGGGCGCGAGGCTTTGGACACCGAGGGGGCTGAGCTGAGCGCGCGGCTCGGGGCCCCGCGCCGCGCGAGCCGCCGGTGCCGCCACCCGCCACCCGCCACCCGCCACCCGCCAGACGGAGCGCGAGCCGGCACCCGCGCTCATCCGTGCGCTCGGCAATCCCCTGGCCCCGCCTGCCTTGGTTCCCGCCCCGCGCTCGGCTGGACTCGGCCGAGCTCGCGCCGATTCTCCTCCCTGTCCCCCCGCCCACCCCGCGCGCCGGGAGCCCGGGCCGCGAGGCAGCGCCAATCGATGTGCGAGCGCGCGAACTCCGGCCGCTGGAGTCCCCCCCACCCGGGCTCCCGAGCCCGGGGTGAGTGGGGGTGGAGGGGGGGGGGGGGGTGCTCTGATGCAGCTCCGCAGTCCCAGATCTTGGTGTTGGGGCCCAACCGGGAGATCCTCGAGGCTGATGGTGGCCACCCGTGAAGGGAGAGTGGGTGGTCGGAGGCTGGGAACTTGGAAGTTCCTTACTGTGACCCCCCGACCCCGCAAGCTCCCCTTGGAATCTGCCCTGGGACAGCGGAGGGGGGGAGGGGTCACGGGTCCGCGTGGACCGCCGGATCCTGTGCTAGAGGCTCTGGGTGTGCATCCCGCCCGGCTGCAGGGTCCTGCACTTCTAATCTGGCGGGGAAGCCGCGGGGGCCCTTTCGACACCAGTGTGGTGGGGTGGCCGCTGGACAGGTATGCCTGGCTGGAGTGGACCTGGGGTCGGGAAGTAGAAAGAGGGGTATCCCAGACTTCTCCCAAGCCTCTTCTCACCTCCTAACAAGTATGACCCGTGGCGTTTCTGTCTATAGCGATACTGGCCCACCAGCCCTTTCGCCTTTTAACGTGTCTGCATGGTCTTATCTGCTAACCCTGCCCTTTACAGGCACTGTCCGCTATTCGCTTGAAGACCTGCAATGCCCTATACTGTTGGCACAGGCTATATATTTTTGATCCCTGACAACCTTGTGAGATAAATATTATCTACGTTTTAGACAAGTTAATGAGACTTGAAGAAGTTAAATTATCCCGAACGAGGTATCAAGTAAATCGCCAAAAAACTTTTTGTTCTCCATTCCAGAGTCAAGACACTTCCACAGTAACAGGAAACTCAAGTAAAATGTTTGGTGCCTGTTGGTTATTGTTAAATTTTAATATATGCTTTGGGGGAGTACACTAGGCTTTTTCCTGAATCTCTTGCTGACTTGACCCTTTAATAACCCCCCAAAATTGTATTACAGAAGATAAAAGCTCTATTGATAAAAACTCTATTACGAATCTTTTACAAAATGGCAACACAAGAGTCCTGAACTCTGGAGATTTTGTTCCACTGTCTTTGTTAAGATTGCAGCAGTTTTGGTGCTCTTGATTCTGCAATCTGCAGAGATCATTCCTTGTTTTATGATCCTACACTCTGATGGCTTGTTTTCTCGGAGTTCTTTCTGTTAATTGAGTTGCCACAGCAGCTGTGTTTGGGTCAGGCCACAGGCAAAGAGAAAAGAGTAGACTGGATTGGGTCCATTTCCCACCCCATCACTTTTAGTACCACTCGAGGAACGAGGAACTCTGTCTCAAGAGAAGGCACGTGGTGCCCACATAGGACCCCGACTATCTTTTCATCTGCACCCCTCCACCTCCATTTGCTCATCTACTGAGCTGTCTCTTGTCAAATGATCAAGCTTTTTGTTATCCAAACCCCTTTAACGTTCTTAAATTTTAATGAGGACTCCAAAAAGCTTCTACTTAGAAATTAAAACAAAAGTTTTAACTATCTTTAATTCTTTTAAAATAAAACATACAAGTCTATATTAGCATCCTCAAAGCAAATAGAAAGTGTCGTCATGTCTATTTTGCAGACCTCCTTTGTGCCTGGCTGGAAACATCTGGATTCTCATATCTGCTTTTGCAGCCATACTGTTGCTTTGGTTGAAGTATATTAAGAAAGTCAGACAGAGATCTACATATTGGCAAAGAAAGGATCTCATACATTTCCTTGAAATACTCTCAAGGGCACCTCCCACCAAATACAGGCTGTACATCTCCAATCTGAAAATCTGGAGTGACCCAAAGCAATGAGCAATGAAACTCAAAAACAAACAAACAAACAAAAAGCAAACATGTGACAACAAAACTCCCAAGAATGGAGGTCCCAAACATTTCAGATAAAAGAACACACTACTTATGAAACTTTAAAAACTATCACTCTAGCTGTCTATCTTAGAGGATTCAAAGAAAAGGACCTGTAAGGAAGGATAGGTTTGAGGGAACATTTTCCTTATACAAAATAATTCTGGTAGAATCTCCGGAATCTCCGGTGTTGTTAAGCAACATGTAGAGTAGGCACTTTATCAGGCACAGGGCAGGATAAACACCCTTTATGTTGCCTAGCCTGCCTTCTTAGCTCTCTAGGTTATATTGTTCATATGAAGAAGCACTTTGAAATCCATTAAAACTTTGGCTATGAAGAGGTTTGTTTTGGTAACCATTCCATTGAGTGGAGTACTTATTATGCTTGGACTGTTCAGATTTGCATCCTATAAAGCATAAATCATGCCCCAAAGAAACATCTTCTTCTTCTGGGTCCTTATATCCATAAATAGGCTTCAAGTGATCTGTTATGCCTTCTGAGATTGTTTGAAGCTTTTGTGTTCATGTACTTTTCATAGGGAGATTATTTCCATGGAGTCTTTAAGAACTCTGCCAACCATTAAAAGTTTAGAAAATGTTATTAAAGCAATTCTGAGTTGCTTCTTAATGCTTTCCCAACTGAGTCTCATACTTCTCAAGAACAAATAATGAGTGGAGATGTATGTGGACTTCTTTTGCCCTGAGTGTATTTTGGAAAGGACCACAAAATTCTACAATTTATGGGAATATGCCCTTAAATAATCAAAATCCTTTAATTTAAAAGATCCTCTTCTCCTTTGTTTATCATCATAATATGGTTTAATTTTTACTTTGGTCATGAATAAAATTCATTGTAAACTGAATTGATTTGGTGTTCTATTTGGTGGCATTTGAGGATCTCTTCAAGACTGAGGTTCCTCTGCGAATTTAAATGTAGGACTCTGAGCATCATCTTTCTTAGAAAAAACATTGACGATAGTGGATTTCTTCTTGGCACACTTCCAAACAAAGACGAATCATCTCTCCTTCACTGGATTATTATTTTCCAAAAGAAAAACGAACTTGGATAATACATATAAAGACAAGGAAACTACTAAAGGTGGTAATTAAATACATGAGAACTCATCCTAAGAAAATTGTTTTTGTTGGAGTTGAATAATACAGGGTTGCAAATGAGAGCTGTCAATCTAGGCAATTTGAATACTAGTTCCCCAGTACATTTATCGAGGCTATTTACTACGCCCATGTAGCTAAAGTTCTCCTGTGTCCCACCTGGTCCTCAGCCACTCAGACCCAACTAAACACACAGAGACTTATATTAATTAAAACTGCTTGGCCATTAGCTCAGGCCTACCACTGACTAGCTCCTACACTTAAACTCAGCCCATTTCTGTTAATCTATATGTTGCCACATGTTCCGTGGATTTACCTGTGTGCCATTACATGCTGCTCCCTGGACGGACTGCTGGCATCTCCTCAGCTCTGCCTTTCTCCTTCCTCCTCTCTAGTTAGAATGTCCCACCTAACCCTATTCTGCCTCACCATTGGTCAAACAGATTTATGTATTAACCAATCGGAGCAACATTTTCACAGCATACAAAAAGACACTCCCATCATGCCTGGTGTCTAACAGCCTACCATTGTACCTACTAGTCAAAGCATAATACTGGTTCTACATCACATAGTCCAAATCTTTGCACATCTAGTTTTGTCTTCACAACTTCAACTTCTTGATGGTCAAGCCAGACCGTTGCATCTACACAAACTTGTAATAGCAACAACATTTTTTTTTTCTGTTGTAGACATTTTAAACCATTGCCTCAATCAAGGAAAATAAGTTATACACACTATTAGGAACACCCTCAGGCTTTTGTTGTTGAACTGCAAGTTTCTAAACACATGTCTTTGTCTTCAAATTTAAATTCTTCTCATGACTGATTGAGGATATGATCTGGAAATTCTTGTTGGATGGGAGCTCATCCCAAGTCCCCATGAGCCCATTAGCAGTGAACCTGGAAACTATGATGTCAAATGAATGATTCTTTATGGGGACATATTGCTAATTTCAGGCACATATAACTTATTTGTATTCTGCCCAAATCAAATAGAATTCGAGGTTACCAGTGTATTTAACCAATGTGGTATGCTGTAGCAGATAAAAGCAGAGATCTGAAGAGTTTTACAAGGCTGATTTGATCTAGGTGGTTAGCCTTGATAAAACCCTAAAGTCTTGTATTTTATATTCTCCCTGTTAAATGGAAGTGAAATGTGAATTCTTTGATTACATGCCATCAGTGAAATAATACTATTTCATGTGTGGGTGTGGGGGTGGGTGGGTGGGTGGGTGCACGTGAGTGAGCATTTGTGTCATGGTTTTCATTTAATCTTCAAACAATTCTCTGATGTCAATACTATTCTTATCCTCCGTGTTCAAATGAACAAACAGGCAGAAAGGTTCTGTAGTTTGTTGGGATCACACAGATGGTAAATGGTGGGCATTTAAACTCAGCCGCTGGAGTCTGCACATGCCATCAGCCTAACTCGTTGTATGGAAAGCCGGGCACTTAGGCAGTAAATGACAGCTACTGTTATTTAACATAGAAATGATATGATCAGATCAGTCCTTATTCTCTAATATGCGATTTAAAATAAAAGCTCTACGATTATTTTTCTACCCTTTGTTTCACCTAAGTGAACAACGTTACCTTGTGTTCAGTTTAAGTTAGATAGACATCTGCCTTTTTAGATTTATTGTGAAAAAGAAGAGTCACTTTTTAAAACTTTTTTATTTCCTCCCATTTTGGAAAGCAGCAAAAATCAATCAGATGAAGCATCCATCTGGCTTTTTTGCTGCTTGTGCTAATTTCTTCCTGGTGACCTTGGAGTCATTTATAGCTCCCTTTGAAGATCAGAGAAACCTAGGTTGCTTATTGCCCTAATCTTCAGGAAAAAAAAATCTATGATGGATATTTCTGATCTCAAAAGAATACATCAACTCATATGAAACTGCTCAGTTATGAGGCCATGAAAACAGAGGTCATTTTCTACTGAAGAATAGATTACTCCGGCTTCATCATGAAAAGAATATTCTCCTTGGAAATGCCCAGGCGGGTTTGCATTTTGAATATACACCAGCTGTGATGGAAAGGAACAGCCTAAGCCTTTGGATTCCCGTAGTCTGCCGGCCTTGCTCACACAGCAGGGAATGGGAAGAAATTGTATCACAAGTATTTCAGCATAAAAATTTCATTCTTATATTCAGTGAAATGGATTAAGTAACTGAAAAAGAATGTTAAGCACTTTGGAGCATTAGTTCCAATGACTCTAGCCACCAGGGCACTTCAATCTAGTCACCCTACATCCTGCCCTGTGTTATTACTAGCCCTGCTGAAGTCCAAACACTCCTGACATGGTAACTCCAATTTATAGACTCATAAACACAAAACTGCATAAAATACATTTTCCCTTGAAATGCATGGTTTACGGCAATCAGTGGTAATTAGTAGGAAGACACCACAGAGGCTTCATCAGCTGACATGTGACTGGGAGAAAAGGACAGCTGCTTTGGCAGTCTTCTGGGATTTGAGTCCCACCAGCTCTGACTTCTGTTCTCTCGGGCCAGACCTCAGGGAATGAGGGAGGCTCATGGACACGTTCGCCATTCTTCATAGCCTCACACAGGCAAAGAACTGGGCTGCCCACCATGTAGACGCTTCTCCAGTCCTGTCTACTTTTCCCATTCAGTGTGTCTAAGTTAAGTTTCTTAATGCTGTGAGGAGACACCATGACCACGACAACTCTTAATAGGGATGGCTCGCTTGAAGTTTCAGAGGTTCAATCCATTATCATCATGACGGGGAGTATGGTGGTATGCTGGCCAATGTGGTAATGGAGCTGAGAGTGCTACATCTTGCAGGCAATAAGAAGTCAATTGACTCACTGGGTGATATTTCAAGCACAGGAAACCCCAAAGTCCACCCCACTTCCTCCAACAAGGCCATACCCACTCCTAGTGCCACTCCTTAAACGGTCATGGGGGCCAGGTACATTCAAACCACCACATTCCATTCCCTGCCCCCCATAAGATTGTAACAATATCATAAGGCAAAATTCATTTAGTCCAACTTCAGAAGTCCTCGTAGTTTATCACAGTCTCAACAATGTTTTAAAGAGCAAAGTTCAAAGTTTCTTTTGACATTCATGCAATCTGTTAACTGTAATCACCTGTAAACATCAAAATCAAAAAGCAGATCACATACTACCAACATATAATGGCATGGGATTATACATTACCATTCTAAAACACAAGGAAAGGAGCATAGTGAGGAAATGCTGGACCAAAGCAAGACCGAAAACCAGCTGGACAAGCTCCAAACACTGCAGATCCATGTTTGATGTCAAATCACTCTTCAGATCTCTAATTCCATTCAGCTTTGTTGACTGCAAGACACTTCTTTCTCTTGGTCTGTTTCTACTTCCTGTTAGCAGAGCTAACATCAGCAGGTATCCCATGACTCTGGCATCTCTAATATCTTGGGTTCTCCAAGGCAATCCAGACTTCAACTGCATAGCTTCACACAATGGCCTCTCTATTAGGCCTCCATTCAGGGACATCCCTGACACATGCCTGGCCTCAGTGGCTTTCTTTAGACATGAAGACGAATTCCATAATACGTTTCTTCTATCCTCAATGCTAAAGCCAGAACCCTATGGCTGAAGCTGCCAAGTTCTGCTGCTTACTGGGGCTGGAACATGGCCTCATATTCAATTACATCTTCAGCACCTTTCCATCCTTTACTGCCTATGCTTGGCTGTCCTGAAAAATGCTCTGTAGACCAGGTTGGCCTGGAACTCAGAGATTCACCAGCTTTTGACTTCCCAGTGCTGGGATTAAAGGCGTGCACCACCACACCTGACTCTAAACTTTTCTCTAATTAATTTTCACAAGTTGGAAATTTAGCTGGATGAGATCTTGCCCTGAGGTCCCCACTCCTTTCATTCCATTTCTTAATCTGTTTATCTCCTTGAACACAGGATTTAACTCCATTCCACTTTCTGGTGCCCTTTATCTCCTCAAATATTTTTTCCCTGCTTAGCTTGCTCCTTTTCATTATATAGCTTCATTAGAGTTAACCTTAGTAACCACAAAACAGAATATATACTAGTCTGTTTTGATATGTCCTCTACCAATGTAATTAATCCAAAAACTCTTCACTTTAGCCTCAGGCAGACTCTTCAGACAAGGGCAAAAGGCAGCTACTTTCTTCACCCAAAATAATCACAGGAACGGTCTCTACGCAACATCGTAAACTTCTTCTCTGTAACCTCTTGAGCAGGCCCCCATCATTCATCAAATCACACTCAGCACCACCATTGTCGTCCATGCTCCTACTAGTATGGCCTACTAAGCAGGGCTTAAAATATTCCGCTGCGCAGGGAGGTGTTGGCGCACGCCTTTAATCCCAGCACTCGGGAGGCAGAGGCAGACGGATCTCTATGAGTTTGAGGCCCACCTGGACGACAGAGTGAGTTCCAAGAAAGGCGCAAAGCTACACAGAGAAACCCTGTCTCAAAAACCAAACCAAACCAAAACAAAAAACAAGCAAACCAACAACAACAACAACAACAACAACAACAAAAACATTCCACTGCTTTCATAACCTAAAGTACCAAAGTCCCAGTTCCTCCGAACAAACACATGGTCAGGCCTACCACAGCAATTCCCTACTCCTTGTACCTTAGTTAGGTTTCTTAATCCTGTGAAGAGATATCATGACCATGGCAACTCTTAAAAATGAAACATTTAATTGGGGTGGCTCGCTTACAGTTTCAGAGGTTCAGTCCATTATCATCATGATGGGAAGCATGGTAGTGTGTAGGCTGATGTGATGCTCCAGCTGAGAGTGCTGCATCTTGCAGGCAACAGGAAGTCATCCGACTCACTGGGTGGTATTCCAAGTACAGGAAACCTCAAAACCCACCTCCACAGTGACACACTTCCTCCAACAAGGCCATACCCAACTCCAACAAAGTCATACCTCCTAATAGTGCCACTCCGTATGAGATTATGAGGACCAATTATGTTCAAACTACCACACAGTGAATGATGACTTTGAAGAAATCCCTTTTTAGTTATTATTCATCCTCTGTAGGATGGTTAATCATTGCCCAAGGAACCTCCTTCTAGGGAAGGCTTCAGACCTGTTCTGGCCAGTCCCTTGGTGGGTGTCACTCAGAAAGGAGAGTACTAAGAAATGGGCTCTAGTTCACTCTCAAAACCAGAGCAGGCCTCTGAAGCCTGTGACTGGTGCCTTTCCCTGGCCTAGAGAATGGAATCTACATTTTTTGGATTCTCACATTTTCAATTAAGAAAGTACAATAAAGTAAAGAAAGTTCCAGGTGGACAAGGACTTTAATCTGTTTTATTTAGTACTGAATCTTCCTAGATAAGTGTTTGCAGACAGGTGGATGTTCAGGAAACCAGTGGTGAATGATGAGCTAAGGATCTGAGCAATGAAATGTTCCCCTGGGGAAAATGGGAAACAAAGTTGTTAGGCAGGATAAATGGAAAAGAGAGGGAGAGAGAGAGGGGGGAAGAGGGAGAGGGAGAGGGAATGGAGAGGGAAGAGAGGGAGAGGAGGGAGGGAGGGAGGGATCTTTCAGTTTGGTTTTAGGAAGAACCAATGAACATCACCTCAAGGCAAAGTCCACATAGCCCTGTATGATATGTTGCTTAGTCAAGATTAAAAAAAAAATCATTCATTCTAGCATTGAAGACAGATTTCTATAGTTTTATTATCAATATTTAGTATTTCCACTATACTAAGTAAAATGCACGTTTTATAGCCTCAATTAGTTCTATAAGATCTATGAGTTGTGCATCATTTTATTGACTATTAAAATAAATCCAGGCCGGGCGGTGGTGGCGCACGCCTTTAATCCCAGCACTCGGGAGGCAGAGCCAGGCGGATCTCTGTGAGTTCGAGGCCAGCCTGGACTACCAAGTGAGTTCCAGGAGAGGCGCAAAGCTACACAGAGAAACCCTGTCTCGAAAAACCAAAAAATAAAAAAATAAAAAAAAAAAATAAATCCGACCATTGTTCTCTAACCAAGCAGAGACTCTTCAACAGAGGACTTTCAGAGCACCCTCCTTCAACACACAGTGAACCAGTACCTTGTTTCACTTGTGGAGAGCGATTCCAACCCTCTTGTCTATGGCACAATGCTGTTGCTTGTGCCAGTTTCAGAGGTGGTGAAACTCGTGTCCAGAACGAGGTAAGGACCAAGGAGCCCAGAGGGCATCCCAGGTGGGTAGCCCCCTGCAGGACATATTCAAGGTATGCTCAATACATCATAAATCTCTGCATCTTTAGTCACTATCACAAATGCTAAATATACAAAGTAGTTTCTAATATGAAAACATTCAGCAAATTATCTTTATAAGTCACCATGTTCTGTCATCAATATTGTTTTTTCTCTCTCCAAGAATGCAGAGTTACTGAAGTTGATTGTTAAGCCAAATAAAATCAGTCCTCTAAAAACTAGCTACAGTTTTGAGATTTTATTTTTGAATATGGAAATAGGTTAGAGGTGCTGGAGACTGTAGCAGTTGGAGACTTTTCCTGGCAGAATCACTCAGCAACAGAAGTTCTATTCTGTCAGGCAAGTTACTGTGAGTACAGAGAAGCTTACAGTCAGAGAGACACACCAGTACGTACGTACAACACTCATTCATGCAAACAGGGTTTACGGAGCAATTGCTATGTGGGAGTGAGTGTTCTGTGGCTGTGATTGCTTAGTGAACAAATTAAGTGCCATGGTAGATGTAGATACAGGTGACATGCTAGAACTATTGGAAAAAATTAAAGAAGGCCTAAAAGAGTAAAAGCTCCATTTGAGAACTGGATGGGAGATTGCCAGTAGAAAAAGGGATACGCATAGGAGATGGAAAAACATTTCAGCCTCAGGAATACCAAGTGGAGATGGGAAAGGAGAACAGAATTGCTCTGAGAACGTAAAGTGGTTTGGGATTGAGGATTCAAATTGTGTGTGCGGGTGTACTGATATATAATATATCTCAGCAGCAGATCAGAATTGACGTGCAACTTTGTGTTGTTTTCTTTTGTACCGTGCAAGTGACTGAGGGCCTTGTAAGACTCGAGCAGAGGAGTCCTGCCCTGTCTGTGACGAGACCCAGAGTGGCGGGCGGTATTGCAGAGACGGGCCGAGGAGCGCTTACAGCAATGGGAAGGGAGAGTGAATACAATGATTGATCATTACTTGAAAGAACAGAAAAGCAAGAGGAAAGAACAAAGGAAGGGAAGAAGGATGGATCTAAAATTATAAGAGGGAAAAGAAAGGGATGTAGGAGGGACCCAGGGAGAACGAGAAGGTGGTGGCAAAGGGGCACAACCCACATATTGTGGGAACCAATAGCAGTTTACAAGGAAATCGGATGTGTGTGTCTGTCTAAAAGCTGCCGCAGAGATCTGCTTGGCCTCTAGTTCAGAACAGTGTGGAATTCGGAGTGATCTACGTATCATTTCTTTGTCATTGTCACAATCTTTCTCTCTCCCATCTCTTCCTCTCATGCTATAGCATTGTCTATTATGAATTAAGCTTCTGTATTTCTAAGTTTGGGGGGATGGACCCTAGGCATAACACTGACGTATGTAAACTTCCTCCCCCATCCCGGTAGTCGCTCTAAGTCCTGCCCTCAGCCTTGCTCACATCTCCTCTCTCCGAGAGCAGTTTGTATTTTTCTCACTTCCAGCTTTCCTTCCTCAGCAATGATTCTCGGGGGAAAGAATCTTCTGAGTGAATCCATTTTGGAACCAAATGTCTCTTTCCTCAAGGGTTCATCAGTGAGCAGGTGCTTAGGGAAAGGTGCAGGTTGGAATTTTAGCCAGTGTGAGGAAGACGTGGGATCATGGAAGGTTTCCCCACTTCTCCTCTAAGATGCCTTCTTGCTGTGAGGCAATCCTTGCCTGAGGAAGAGGCTAAGTCAATGTAAAAATGCCTGGTTTTTCCTCCTATAACCATACTAAGCCCTTGGAAGACTTAAAGGTCACAAGCATTTATTAAATTGGTAATGTTCTTTTTGGAAATCGTATTTTTGGTGGATTTCAATGTACTTAGTTGCTAACACAATAGCCAAAGAGCACATATCCTCTATCTTGTTTAATGCCAATTATTCTGTCACTATTTTGTCTGGAGCTATTGGAATACCTTCAAATATGGTTCAGGACAGACCAGGTCAGCTTTACAGAGGCCGTATATCTCCATGCCTACTGAATCAGCTGTTTCCTATTAAATTTTTAAGCAATATTAATGACGGACTTTTGTGCGGCCAAGTGGTTTGATCATGCTTTTGATTTAATTCAGCTTAGGAAAACAATCTCATTAATCATTTTTTAAGATCCACTTTCTGTATGTAGTAAAGATACTTTATTTCCTAAAACATTCTCTGCTGAAGTTCTCTGACTTAAAAAGAAAGACTGGCTCATTGGCTAAGAAAACCAAAAAACCAAAAACTGTTATGAACTATAGTTCTAAAAGCAAAAGTAAATGACAAGGGGATTTGTCTATTCTGATATGCAACTGGAAACCATATTAATTTTTGTTCACTGTATCATTTATAATATGTTATGCTTTATGAATATGTTTTGTATCTCATGTAAATTAGTTATGCTCATAATCCTCTATTTACATATAAGCCTCAGGGAGCAAGTTTCCTAATAAATGCATTGTGAAAAAAGATCCTTTCACCAAGAGAGAGGAGGAAGTGTGTCAGCCCCAAGATATCCTAACAGCAGAGACCCAGGGCCAGAGGCCTGCTTGGGTCCTGGCCAAAAACCTCACTGACAAGGTCCCGAAGACAGGAAGCAATTGGTTAGCAAAGCTTTCCCTTTAAGGTCAAGTTGTGTTGTCCTTTTCAAGTTCAAGATATAATAAATGTGGAAGAAGAATCCTTAGCACATCTCCGAAATGATCTGACTAGAAAAATGAAGTGAACCGACAATGACTGTGGTGTTTGCAGGAAAGCGTCCTCCATGAAGCAGAAGCATTGTTTCAAAATCAGGATGGAAACCTAACAGAAAAGAGCTAGGCACAGAAATGGTGGAGTCGAAATTGTCTACTCCGGGCCTGGTATGATTTCATTTTCGCCGAGGTACTGTCAAGGCCCATTAAGTAGAAGAGGCATTCATAGAATAAGACTGTCAGAGCAGAAAGGTCATCTCTAGTCCAACCTCCTAATTCTACGAGGGACAAATTCCAGCCCATTAAAACAAGCTAACAGTACCATGTGGATTCTGGAGCAGGGCAGGTATTCTGACAGAAACGGACACTTAGAACTAGACCCGCAGATGCCAGAGGAGACGGTGGACCTTGCATGGCCTCATGGGAACTCATGGGAAAGCATGGTATGTAAAGGGTTGAGGTGGCTGGCAAGAGTTATCCAACAGAGGTGCAGATGGCATAAGACAGTAGTAGACCAGGGAGCTGGGACAATCTAAGCATGCAGGGAGTCCTGAGGGAAAAATAGTTACTTATCTTCACTCCAGTGACAAATATTCTGTCCTTAACAAGAATGGAACTCTAACAAAAGCCACACAGGGCTCCAACCCTGGAGAGACTGGAATGCTCATTAGTGAAAACTAGATAATGAACGCCAAGTTAGAGCAAGTGTTTGAGGTAGATACTGCAGCCTTAGAGGGAAGGACACGGTTGCAGGCCAGCACAGTCAGCGCTGATCAGGGCAAAACAGCAGCAGAAACGTGGTCTGATGGGCTAGAACACCCTCATTCCTCTGAAGGGAAGGATTCTTCTGAGCAGCTCCGTTACTCGAAAAGTTAACTGGTTTAAGTCATTTCTAACATCCTAGACTCACTTGCTATAAAACGTTTCTGTGCATTATCAAGTAATGTCTCATGTAACAGATATCTTAGTCTACTTGAGGTGCTATAATAAACATTCTATAGAAAAAAACTTATAATCAATTTATTTTTCAAAGTTACAGAGGCTTGGAAAACCCAAGGCCAAGTGGCTGGCAGATTTCAGTGCTTGGCAAATTTGAAGACAGCCATCTTTTTACTATAACCTCTTATGAGATGGGGTAAGTATGATTCCTGGGGTCCCTTTTTATGTGGGCATCAATTCTTTATAATGAAATGACCTCCTGTATTAACTACTTTTCTCATTCCTGTGACAAAAGCAGTGTAAGGAACGGCGGGTTCTTTTGGCTCTCGGTCTGAGCTTACAGTCCATCGCTGGGGGAAATTCACGGTCCTGAGCTCAAGTTAGTCCATCACATTGTATCCACAGTCAGGAAGTGAGGAGGTAGACACCGATGATGCTCAGCTTGCTAAGTCTTTTTACTCAGTCTGGGACTCCCAAGCCAAGGAATAGTGCCACCCACAGGTAGGTCATCCCCCTCCTTCAGTTCACCCAATCAGAGACTCCCTGGTAGACGTGACCGGAGATTTGTCTCACAGGTGGCTCTAGATCCTGTCCAGTTGATTGGCAGTATTAACCACCCCATGCCCCAAAGCCCACCTTCAAATAGAATCCCACGTGCATCAGTGTGATTTTTGAGAATACGGAAGCATTTTGTCTGTAGCAATAGCTGAACTGAATCTAGGGATTTCCTAACAATTCTTAAACATCGCTTGCATTGTCAACAGGGGATAGAGAAAGAAATAGAAGAAATTTGCTCTTTCTTTCCACATTAGTGTTCTCATGAGTTCTTATGCATTACAATGCATGAATCTAATCAGAGGTCTTCGAATCATGGATCTTGGCTTTATTTCTAGGAAGAAAAGTGAAGAACAATGAAAATACGATTGGAATAGAACACGAATTTTCAAAAAAGTGGGATAATTTGGGAATTGTTCAGGAATTAATATTAATCAATTTGGCATGTAGTGAAACCATTAAAAACACCTTTGAAAGGATGGTCAATGTGATGTGATGAATAATGTTCTAGGTGAATTTGATCAGATTATTGTGCCTGTATGCTTGGATGAAGACCAGTGTAGATGTGTGTGTGTGTGTGTGTGTGTGTGTGTGTGTGTGTGTGAGAGAGAGAGAAAGGAACACTTAAAGGAGGGAACTTTGAGTGAAGCTGAAGGCGGTGGACCTACATAACATGATGAGCCTTGTCCCAAAGGAGGTATCCGAGTAGCATAGGTAGGAACCTCTATTTAAGTTTCCATCCTCTGCCTCGTGGAATTTGTAATCAAGATGGCAAAAGCCTAAATTTCCAGGTCGCTGATTTGTCCTACAAATTTTCAGACTTGCTAGACACACAATCACAGCCACAAGAGATAATTCCTGAAATGAATTTCTGTCGTCTATTACCCCCCCCCCATTATCTATCATCTACCATCATCGTTTATCTAGCTTTTTCGTTCTGAAGAACCCTGACAATGTATATACCCTAATTTCACTCTGAGCACCAATCCAATGCAGAAATACCTTTATTATTTTAAGCAGTTTGGCCTAGGTAGACCAGTAGTGTTTGGATTTCTTTTGTGAGTGCTATCAGGAAAACATGTCTCAGCACACTGTACTTAACTTCTCATACCAGGGCTTGATTAGTTTTGCTTAAATTTGAATCACAATAAAACTTGCCTCTGCTGAATTCCTATCATTTTTCCTTTCAGAAGGTGTTCAAGTTAAGTTTTAGTGAGAATGTGTAGAAAGTAAGGGGCCATGGCAACTAGCAGTATCTGAGCATCTGAAGGGCATTTCGATGAGTAGTACCTCACAAAGCCAATATCATCAAGCACATTCATTGTTTTTTAAAGTCAAGCAATTGATTTATCATAAACTATAAGACATTTAATTAAACTGGAGGCTTAAAAATCTTTTCTACTCACATTTTTATGATTTTTAAGAGCTGTATGTGACCTAAAAGGATCTCTAATCGAGCTTATAAGTTTTGCAAATACGGTATAGAAAAATGAAATGATTTCCAGTGCTGGTTTCAGTCAGTGGGCAGACTGACGTTTTTAAAAACATGTCAAGTTGTGTCATGTTTTTAAAAACTCAAAACTGTCCAAGTACTTCTGAACTCACTCTGGGAGCTCTCTCGAGTTACGTGAGGAGCTCCTTGATCTGTGCTTACTTCTATTCCAATTGGTTACCACCTTAGCCTTATCCGCAGCTCTTATTCTCTTAGCGTGTTTCTGTTCGTGTGTGTGTGTGTGTGTGTGTGTGTGTGTGTGTGTGTGTGTGTGTGTAAAAGAAAAAACTGGGACTTTTGAAGAATTGATTTGTGCAGTTGTGGGGCTGGCAAGTCTGAGACCTGCAGGGCAGGCTGCAGGTTAAAGGCCAGAGAAGAGCAGGTATTTCAGCCTAACAGCTGGGAGACAATGTTAGGCCCACCTAGTTCCTAACTGTGTACCAGATCAATTCCTGTGACTTCTGCAGGATAGGTTACCAGGCTAGACACCAAGGAAGAGTTGAGTCTAAAATGGCAACTTGAAGATGGAACTCTTCCTCCCCAAGAGAGAGTTTGTTTTGCTTTTAAAGCTTTCAATTGATTGGATAAGACTTCCCCATACTATATTGGATATTCTGCTTTAAATCAAGTCTACTTATTTAAATGTTAACCACATCCAAGAAACACCTTAAAAGCAACATCTAAACAGATAATTGACCAAATAATTAGATACCATGTTCTCAAAAAATTAACACATAAAGTTAATAATCAAGGTGCTGTAGTCTGAAGAAAGGAGCATCAGGACAAAGAGAAAACGGAATAAAGGAGAAAAGAATAATGGAGAAATAGCAAGAATGAAGCAAATGAAGAGGGAGGAAGCCTCTCCTCATGGCTAGCCTCACCTAATGCTGGTAGGAACTTCATTCTCGGGAAGCAGGAAGCAAGGATAACACACAGATTGGTAGATCTCTGCCTCTGGAATGCTAGGATTAAAGGTATGAGTGCCACCATTTTCTAGCCTCTGTATCTAGTGGCTGTTCTGTTCTCTGACCCCAGATAAGTTTATTAGGGTGCACAATATTTTGGGGAACACAATACCACCACAATCTATCCTGGAGAGATAGACCTTTTCATTGTTGTTAGTCCCTAAGCAACATTGTATAATGGCTGTTTATATAGCATCTAATTATATTAGGTATTACAAGCAATCTAAAAATGATTTGAAGTATATGGGAGAATGTGCTAGGTTATATGGAAATTTTAATCCATTTTATGGAAAAATACTTGTGCATTTGTGGGGTTTGCACTCTGTGAGAAGTCTATGAATCAATTTCCTCAGATACTGAAATGTGACTAGGCTTGCTTACTGGTTAAGACACCCATTTCTTCTCAGTTCAGTGAATATGTATTCTATATGCCTATGATTATTCAACGTATATTTGTGCCATTCCTTACTTTCTGAAGTTATAAACAACTTCAGAAAAATGTCATGAGACGGTTGATACTTTTTAAACCTTTTTTAAATATTTTCATTTATGTGTGTCTGTGTGTCTGTGTGTCTGTGTGCCTGTGTGCGTTTGTGTGTGTGTGTGTGTGTGTGTGTGTGTGTGTGTGTGTGTGTGTGTGTGTGTTTGTGAAGGACTGGTGCATACAATGGCATGTGTATGGAGATCAATGGGCCATCTGCAGGAGTTAGGTATTGCCTACCATATGGGTTCTAGGGATCAATTTCAGGTTGTCCAGCTTGGTGAACAGTGGCCATGATGAAACTGTCTTTTGATGTAGCCATGAATACCATCCAGACTGACTGTGACATGTGATTTCTAAAGTGAGATCCAATGCTTGCCAATTCTGCTATGGCATGTGGAAGAGTACGTCTCACAATATAATCTCTGTAATGGCCTGGCATGTCAAAGAAGGTCAGCAAGAAGTTATGCCCTCCTGATTTGGAAGTTACATTATATATATATATATATATATATATATATATATATATATATATATATATATATATATATATGTACACATACATATTTATTTACTTTTACTTTTTCAACTCTACATAGTTAATACATTTGGCATGATAGTTGCTATGGGCAAGGCCTGGTTTTCTTAAGAGGAGAGCTGTGTGTTTCTTACTAACAGCTGCTCTTTGACCATCTACCAAGCAGAAGATACAACTGTGAAGCCAACGAACTTTCTCTTTATTTTGTGAAATTCCTGGTGTATTTCTTAAAATATTTTGCTATAGTATTGTAGCTGTTCTGCTTCATTATTGTTCTGCTATTTTTCTTATTTGTCTAGCATATGCCTTCTTCCTGCTTTTCCTAACAAAGTCTGAGCCAGAAGCTCCTGGGAGATGAGGTTTTTGGAGTGACTTTTGCATGATACTAAAAATTATCACCATATATTGGATTCCTACTCTGTTCTTTGTACATGCTATTTTTAATATTGATAATTTTGACTTTAATACAGTTTAAGTGACTAAGGCTCAGAGAAGCTGAGCAACTTATATAAGATATCCTAGCCCATAAGTGGCAGAGCATAATATGAACCCAAATTATTAAATGCTGGGCTGTTTCTACTCTATCGTGCTCATTGCAGCTCATCTTGTCCTTTTAGCAATACCAACCGACGACGTTTGGGAAATGTGCTTCTTTTACACATTTAACACAGACTATCTCATTCAGTTCTTAAACACCCTTACAAAGCAGACCCTGCTGGTACTTTATTTTGTAAAAGAGGGAAACAGAGGCATGGAGAGTTCAGAAATGTAGCCAAGTTAAACAACCCATGACACTGGATCCATAAGGGGAAGTGACTATGATTTCTATTTTATAGATGAAGAGGCAAGATTCCCAGAGAGCAGTGATTTGGTGATGTTTGTACAGTGAGTGGCTTACGAGTCAGAACTAGGTCTCTCTGGGCTTCTGATGGCAAAGTTCACGGCCTTAACAAGAGTAGCATAAAATTATTTTTTAAATGCGCAGTTACTAATGACTCTTGAAGGATGCAAGAGCTGTGTAATAATAGCTCTAAGCATTTACTGCGTGTGAAACTTAAGGTGAATACAGGGGATGCAGAAGACACATATTAAGAACACTAACCATTTCAGACCATGAAGAATAACTGTGGAGCACCGAGAAACTGCTCTAAAAGACAACTCAACCAAGCATGCAGAAATCAGAAATTGGATTGCTCTTTGGAGACAAATGCCACGGGCAATTGTAAAGGTATTATTTAATCTGTGCCGTAAGTGCACCCATTTAAGTTGACATATATTCTATTTCTTTTCCTCCATGTGTAATGGACAAATCTCTTTGGTCACTTTTCCTATCATTTTAAATGCAAGCAACCATGACCTTATCAATATAATACCATGGCTTTCTAATCTAAAGATTAAGAACCTAAGAAACTCTGTTTCTAAATTTGAAATTATTCCTGACTCTTTCCTTTTTAGAAATGAGTATAAATATTTACAACCAACAATAAGTGTTTTTATTATTCAATCAGAATGTGGCACTGGCCTTGAGTCCAGGTCATGTGCTACAGTCACTAGTAGCCATCGTCTCGTCTGGCAGAAGTTCTACTTTTTCATGTTCATGCCACATCGAACAGTAGACTTTGAGACAAAGGAGAAATGGCAAAGAAATTAAGTTTATGTTCTTATGGAAAATCGAATTTCAAATTTAAAACTCTATTATTTTTTCAAAGGGGAACACTATTGGTCTGATAGTGCTCTAATATAGTTTCCCATCTAAAGGAACCTGTGTTGTTAAATTTATATTGAGTATTGCTGAACAGCTCTGTATACCATGGAGTGTATTTTAAAGATTGTTGATCTTTCTACTTCTACATGGAATCAATTAGTTAAAATTAAAAAATACAAACATGGCAAAAATGAAGGGAGTTCCTCGTGTGGATCTCTTCTAAACTTCTTTGAGATGCGCATTGTTTTCCTTGGTGTGAGTGGGATCACATTTTAAAGTAGGCTTTGTACCGTGTGTGCCTTCTTATAAGACATTTGTTTTTGTAAAAATAATTTATCCTGTAAATCTACTTATTTGTTTTACTAAATGCACTAATAAATACATTTAATGATTTATTTATTTTCATTTTGTAAGCTTGCCTGCATGGATGTACGTGTACTTTGTGTGTACCTTGTATTTGTAGAGGCCAGAAGTAGGTGTTGGATTCCCTGGAATTTGATCTCCATAGCTGGAACAGTTATGAGTGACCATGTAGATGCCAGGAATTGAACCCAGATCTACTGTGGTAGCAGCCAGTTCTCATGGCTGCTGAGCCATCTCTTCATCTCATACAGTACATTGAATGTGTTCTGTTTGTGCACATGTAGAGGGGACACAACATACCTATTATTACACCAGTGTGTTAGTGGGAAAACTGCTAGATGTTTCTATTGGAGGGATAATAATATTTAGGGAGTTCATCAAGCTTCTGATGAGACATTAATTATATTTACCCCAACCTCAAGTGTAAAGAAGATGAGTTGGAATTCTAAGAGCTGATGATCGAATGAAGAAAAGAAGCCTGTTAAGGACGTTGGATAAGTACAACTAGAAGAGGAATTTACTATTAAAACAAATCAAAACAGAATCAACACAGAATGAAGTCCACAGGTGAAATCACAGAAAAAGCATTTCACCACAATGAAGTTCTTTGTACAGAGAAAGACTCACAATGGACTGGGCTAAGAAAAAGTCACGATGGTAATCAATAAGCATCTTTTAAAAATTCCCATGAAAAGCAAGCATAATGGAGCTGTTGAATCTGTAGTGTACACAAAGCTCCTTCAGACAGTGAAACAAAATAAGTCATAGTTTTAAAAAAGTGGCCAATGACCTTGTGGGTATAAGACGACACCATTGTGAATGGTGACCATAGTGTATGCCCCAGGTATGAAGGCAGGTGTTTACATTTTTCAATGACCACCACTAGCATTCTGAAGGTTCAAGGTGCTTCAGTGTGTCAGTGCAGGCTTTGAAGACTGACAATCACAGTCAAATTCTTGCTGTGACTCCACTACTGTCTGTTCTCAGAAACCAGGCCAGCTTCTGATGTGCTCCATCTTTGATTTGAACAGATCTGTTTTCCTTATCTCCACTTCTCAGTTTCTATCCAGTGTGTTCCCTGTTGGATACGGTAATCATTGATTTCAAAGGGCCAGATACAACTCTGGGCTGTATCTGCAATCAGTTTTTTATAAATCTTGGTCTCTGACCTCTAGTACTGGGGACCCTCGTTTGGCCTCTGTTCTTTTCATTCCTGCCAACTTTCAGTGAATTTTTAATACCTTGTCAGCGTCTCCCTTTACTTCTAGGACATAGTCTGTGTTATCCAGGAACTAATTCTGATAAAGAACTAAAGATAAGATTAAGTCATAGGTCAGGTTCAGATGGTCAAGTGCATTCAGGAAGCAAGACAAAGTTAAGTAAGGCAAGGTCAGGAGTGTTGGGTATCAACTTCAGTAGGATGCCAGCGTAGGCATGGCCCAGACGTGGATCTTATGTAAAGCACAGATCCTTGAAATAAAGCATGGCTCCTGATCTTTTCTCACAGCACTTTAAGGCACCTGGAGCACAGAGATGGCTCAGGGCTGAGGTATGTAACTGTAGTATGGGAAACACAGAGAAGTCAGCAAGGCGCATGGCTCTACAATGGGTAGGGGCAGAGGCCCTGCAGCGGATGGTAAATGAAAGATCTAGACTATCATCAGACTTTTAGGCAATCCTGAAAATCTATGCTTCCTTCTGTTACAGAAAATATTACTCAATAAATATTTAATATTCCATCAGGGCTACAGTTAAGATTGTCGTTTAAAGGCAAAACCAGATTTTGAGGTGAATGTTGGTGCAATAAATTTTTAATGTGCTGTATGACTGCTCCCAGACAAGAGGGACTGCCTTCGCGGTGGCATTTTTTCCGGCCCTTTGGCACTGTAAAGGCATCCTGACTCCTTCAGCAAGCTTCTGAGAGTGTCAACAGGGAGCTCCCCACTGTGCTTGTGCAGAGTAGAAAGACGAGGAAGTCTCAGTTCTCAAAATCAAGGAAGTGGAAATAGAGCAAAGGAAACCCAGAATATAGTGGAACTATTTTTATGCACCACAAAGTGTTTGGGGTGGCATGACAGATGTCTGTGTGCAATGTAATGAGAGACTAGGGGTGACTCATCCATTTTATGGGGTTGGGAGGCTTAAGAAGTCTCCACAGAGTTTAACCTTGAAATGTGACTGAACATCCAGCAAATGCTCTGTGAGTAAAATGAAGGCTAAGAAACTCTAGACCAAGGATGGGGGTGAGCCGATATAGAAGGGTGAGAAATACAACACAGAGAAAGAACTTAAATGTAAGAAAAAAAAAGCATTTGGCCATGACATGGTAGATGGATGTTAAATTTGATGGGAGGGAAAGCTTTCGAAGGTGGTCGTCACAAGGCTGACAAGGAGACACATTGGAAAAATGCTTTGAAAACAGGACTTGGTTGTGCATTGGAATCAAGAAGGGGGCGAGTCTGGCTGATTTGTAGAATCTTGTCTCAGATGATGGATGAAGTGACAGCCCATCAGTTAAGCTATGGAATGTTTAGAAAAAACTTGAACATAGAGATTGGAGATGGCAAATAATGCAAGTAGTAGAACTGGCCCTTACAGGTCACAGAAGAGTTGTGTGACCTAGTGACATGGTTTGGGTATTAAATAGGTGTTAACTGAAGCTGCAGGAATGGATAAGATCAGTTAGGGGAACATTACGAACAGAAAGAATCCAGGTCTGATTCCAGTCCATTCCTAATGAATGATCAGAGAGGAAAAGGATATAGCCAATAAGTCTAGAAGGACTGGTAATATCAGCATGAGTTAACCAAAGGAAGAACTGTTCTAAGCAGAGAGGTGCCAGTATGGTCAGATGATGCAGAGGCGTCAAGATGTTGATTGAAGGAAGACCAGAGAGTTAGGATGTCAAAGCTGACCTGACCAGCACAGTGTCAAGGAGATAGTAAGAGCAGGATCTTTATTGTAATTCATTACAGAAGGAGAGACTGCTCTGCAGAGGAACTTGCTAGAAAGGAACAGAGATTGCTTATGGAGAACTAAAACCTGTACACTGTTTTCCCTCAGTATCCACAGGCTCCAGGAACATCTACTAACATCAGCAGGCTCCAGGCAGAGTGTGCCCATATAACCTGCACACACCCTCCCACATACCAACTCTACCCGAGGTCACCCGTAACAGCCAGAACAGAGTCAATGCTATGTGTGCCATGCTCACATTATGTTATTCAGGAAACAATGGAGAGGGAAAAAAAGCATTTGTCCCTAAATATTCCCTCACAGAGGTTTGTTGAATTGAGGATGAGGAGCCCACTGGTGGGGAGGACCGATTGTACTTGGAGTAAGAAGCTGAATTAGTTTAGGCTTCAGAGAAGGAACCTGTGGAGAGATCCTGATGTCGGCATACAGGGAATGGAGAACGTTGCCTTTGTAGCAGGGCACCAGAGGAGATAAAGAAACGGACTGTGGTGGAGAGGTTAGCCTGGAGAAAGAAGCGTGCTTCTTCCTTTGGGACATGGGGGCGGGGGATGGGAACCACGGGCCTCCAAACATACAAGCCTTCTTGATCGCATTCTGCCTCATGTTTTCCTTCATGTTATACTAAGATGTGCTGCACATTTGAATGTTTTCTTCAGGGTTTTCTTCTTCCTCTGATATTTAATCAAACAGAGGGTGCTTGTTTATTAGTTATGTTTTCATGTTTTCTGCTTTTTTTTTGAAGATGCCATCTTTCTGGCACAAGCGTTTGCAAATTAAGGGTTATTAAATCCAGAAGAGCTGAAAAACCCTGATTGCCAGCCTTAATTACCAGCTTTAATTCTCTCGGTTGTATGAGTGTTGGTATCACAAGGCAAATCCCAAATGTCTGCTTACAGAAGCTCTGCTGGTAATGTGTTTAAACAACAAAAGCTAAAGTTACTGTCCTTAGTAATGGGCTCTAAAGTTTGTAACAACCATGCTCTCTCCCACCACTCTGTCCCTCCCTCCCTCTCTCCCTCCCTCCCTCCCTCCCTTCCTGCCTTTCTGCCTCTCCAGTGGTATTTCATTGTTGTCACCAAATGCCAGGCTCTGTGTTTGGTGCTAAATCCACGGCAAAGGACAATCAGACATGATCGGTATCCTAGAGGAACTTAGAATCGAAAGCAGGAGATGGAGAGCCAACAGGGAAACACAAACACACACACAAACACAATGATTATACTGTTACAAAGTGCCATAAAATAAATACGGCATGTGCTAAAGTGAGGTGTGTGTAACGGCAAGGGTTCTTTCAAATGAGGCATCTAGGGAAATGCCTCTTTAAGGAAGTTATGTTTACTCTCCACAATAGGACTGTTTTCACAATAGGGAACAAGGGAACATGTCAGGGTCCAGGATAACAGGAAGGCTAATATGACTGTAGACCAGCGCTGAGGGGGCTAAGAGAAAAGATGGGGGTCAGGTCATGTGGAGATTCAGAAAGTCTGGATTCAATCCAAAGGCTCTGAAAAGTAAAGGTTTTATTTGTTTCTTTGTGTTTTCTTTTTTTAGTATAGGCAGTAGCATAATATGTTTATGTCTCCCTCTCTCTCTGTGTGTGTCTCTAAACAGCTGAGTTCTTGAGAAGACCCTCTTCTTGTCTTGCAGAAAGCATTATTTGCACTGAATGTGTCCTCACATGATGGAGAGACTCCATTCATCTGTGTATGCATTTAAAGAATACTTAACTGCTAGGATGGTTGGAAAGAAGCGTGTTGAAAAACAGAAGAATTGGCTAGAAATGGTGGGGTTTTAGAAGTAACGATGGCAGGAAAGATGGAGGAAGAAGACGTTTGAAGTAGTGCACATTTTTGAGGAAGATTTGATGGATGGACTGAGCACAGAACAGCTGTAGCTGTGGGAGTGGTAGAGTGAATGAGAAAGGCCCCCTGTAGGCTCATGTATTTGAATTTATTAGAGGAGGTGTGTCACTGGGGGTAGGATCTGAGGTTTGAAAAGCCTAGGTCATCCCCAGTTCATCTCTTCTCTCTCTTTGACTCTCTCTAGCTCTAGCTCTATCTGCCTCCTGCTTGTAGATCAGAGGTAAGCTCTCAGCTACTGTTCCAGCACCATGCCTACCTACGTGTCTGCTGCCATGCTCCCATCAAGATGGCCATGGACTCACTTTGAAAACTGTGACACCCCAATGAATTATTCCTTCCAAATTGGTCATGGTGTCTCTTCATTGTGATAAAAAGTTAACTAAGGCAGTGGGTGAGGAAAAGTGTGAGACTGGAAGATTTCTGGCTTGTATGACTGAGTTCCTCTTACCATGTCAATACTCCATGGAAGGCCAATATAGGGAGCTGGGGATGAAAGGGCAAAAGATTTGTATTGGATATGTTAGAACTGAGGTATCTAAGGTATGGCCAAATGGAGATGTCAGGTAAGCAGATGGATATGTATGCCTGGTGCCCGGGTCCTTTAGCTGTAAATTCGAATGTTATAAAGAATTGAAAGTACTTGAAATCACATGGATGACTCCGAGGAAAATGCACTATGATAAGAGAAAACACGCTTTGAAACTTAGGTCTGAAGAAATACATTGTCTGGAGGTCAAACTAGAGAAGGAGCTGGCCACGGAGACTAAAATGGAGTATCCAGTGAGACAGAAAGCCAAGCCAGGCCGTGCAAGAAGAATGTGCCAAGAAAGAGAAGAGAATATCTCTGTGGAAATCTAGGAGTGGTTGCTTAAGAGGAGGGCAGAAAATGTCCACTGCCCCTGCAACACAAGTGTTGGAGACCCCAACAAAAATGATTTCTATGGAGCCGTGGCAGTGGAAGCCATGCTGGCGTGCTGATTGATCCTATATACCCCCTGGCTGAAAGTTCATTTGTCTTTTTAAGTATCACAATCAGACATATATCAGAAGTACGGAAACGTGTTTGTACTGTTGAGGTCATAGTCACAAGAGCTTGTGACATGGCAACATTTACCATCTTTATTCTGACTACAGTGAGTAGTCCTGATGAGATCATAACCCTTTCACTGCATCCGGGCTCAGTACTAAATTTTATGAATGACTCAAGCAAATTAGACTATAATAAGAGCTGATGATAGCAAATCAGATACAGTCATACAATCCTTAACAACAGGGTGCATTCTGAGAAATGTATCATTAGGTAATTTCATTGTGTGGACACAATTTATACAAGCCTTTGTGGTAAATGCCACAAAAGGTCAACTCTTTGTAAATGGGTAGGAGTATACTCTAAATAAGTGATTAAACAGTTGAGTATAATTAATGCATAAATCAGTAAAATAAAGAGTAACAATGATTCTCAAGCATTGTGTAGGGTACATAATTCATGCAATTGGTAGAACAATAGGTTTGTTTCCAGCCGCATCACAATCCCATGATGACTGCCCTGTACTACATCGAAATATTGTAATGCCATCAGGTGACAGGCATTCTTCAGCTGCCTGTCTTCTAGTCTGAGGACTCTGAGGTCTGGATGTAGGATGGCTGTAATGTGATCATACCTTTGAGCATACAGGTTAGCAAAAGAGTATGATTAGAATGAAAGACCAATGACGGGCAAATTCAGAAATTCTCTATACCCATATCTCAAACCCATATCTTACTTTAAACAACAGGCACGTTTCCTCTTTGAACTGCCTTCCCAGGTGACCCAGAATCAACTCAAAGCCAATATAGCCAACCCTGGAAATCATCCTGAATGAGTCAAACTAGGAACTGCAAAACGATCCTGGGTTCCTCACCAAGGCCCACAGACCTCTCCCTGTTTTATGTGTAAACCATCCTATTAAGCAATATGCTGGTGCCAGTTTCTTCTCTCAGTTCACCACCGGTTCCTGCTTGACTTGTGACACTGCTGTCACAATCTTGGTCTTTTTTCATCAGCTTTTTATACATCTCTCAGCATTACCTTTTAAAAGCACTTAATTTTAATGACACAATACCAACAAGAGTCAGGAAGGACCGGGTTGTGTCACACAGTTCCTGGAGAACTCAGTAGGACCCTTGTTGACAACACAGAGACCACAGCATTGCAGGAATTTCACACTCCAGCTCTGACTTCACTTTTTGAGACTTGGCTCCCTACACTGTATTTCTCTTTCCCACATTTGTTTATAATTGAAATTCTACTTTAGCTGAAGCACTTCCTTTTCCCAGGCCATGCCATGTTCTCTTAACACATTCTGTTTTACTGAAACAGTCTCTGTCGTTTCTCTGTATTAAAAGAAGAACTTCTTACGTTGAAGGGCAGAGTTTAAATACACTCTCTCTGTAGATGCCCCACCGTCCACTCTCACAATTTCCGTCCCATTGTGCTGTCTTCATAGGAGGTGCTCGTTGTTATTTCAAAGTAAATGAAGTCCGCTAAGGAAAGGGAGTCCTGTGGTTTCTGGTCTGCTTCAATCACAAGATGAAAGCCTTTGGCGACCTCATTGGAAAGAAGTGAGGTATAACTCAGGGCCCTGGCCTCCCTGTTTACCTATCTGCTTCCCTTGCTGTCTGAGTTTTTTAATGGCTGGGTCAATGTCTTGTTAAGTTTTGTATTCCCAGTACTTTGTTCATAGAACACACACACACACACACACACACACACACACACACACACACACACACACACACACTCTGATATTTAACTTCATAAGCAGATAATCTTTAAAAATTGACTTTGTTCACATGTGACAAGAGATTTAAAAAAGCAATCTTGTGTAGTTGTATTTTGAGATGGCAACATGGTTTCTCACACTGAAGTTTACCATTAGCCTAGCTTTGCAGGTGACAGTTTGTGGTCCCAGACTCTAGCTTAGGGCCTTGACTATTAGTAGGCCAGGTCTCCGCCACTGGGCTATGGTCCAGCCCATCCCTAGTTCCCACTGCTGTGCCCGTGTGGCTCTGATAAAGTTCCTGGAAGAGGTGACTGAAGGGGGAGAGGTGTCTTTTGACTCATGTTGTGAGTGAGTGACTTGTGGCTGCGGTGACAGGAGCAGGAGGCTGCTTGCTCAAATCTGCTGTGGCATGGTCTGTATGTCAAATTGCTCTGATTGGTCAATAAATAAAACACTGATTGGCCAGTGGCCAGGCAGGAGGTATAGGCGGGACTAACAGAGAGGAGAATTGAGAGAACAGGAAGGCGGAGGGAGACACTGCCAGCTGCCGCCATGACAAGCAGCATGTGAAGATGCCGGTAAGCCACGAGCCATGTGGCAAGGTATAGATTTATAGAAATGGATTAATTTAAGATGTAAGAACTAGATAGCTAGAAGCCTGAGCCATTAGGCCAAACAGTTTAAACAATATAAGTCTCTATGTTTACTCTGAGCGGCTGTGGGACTGGAGAGTGACAGAGATTTGTCCTGACTGTGGGCCAGGCAGGAAAACTCTAGCTACACAAATCTGAGTAGAATAGACAGCAGAGACTGGACAGGAAGCAGGAGAGGCTATAAACATGTCGCCTGTCTGCAGAGACTCACTTCCTTTTGCTAGGCTCTGCATCCCACAGGCTCCACATTGCCCCCAAACAGTGCAAGTGCACCAAGAACCATCACATGAGACAAGGAACTGAACATGCAAACACGTGACCCTGTGGGGATATTTCTCATTCATACCTGATAGTCTACCCCTGTTCTCAGAGGCTCATGGTCCTCTCATAATGCAAGATATAGTCAATCCAGCTTTAAAGTCTGCGGTCTCCAATAGTCCCCACTCATCTCAAAAGCCCCAATTCCAAAACCTTTTCTGAGATTTAAGGCAATCTCTTAACTGTGAGCCCTTATAAAATAATAGAGTAAACCAAAATAAAAATAATCATATATTTCCAACATCCAATGACACAGAGTCAACACCCCCATTTTAAGAGGGACAAATGCAGTCAACAATGAAAGAAAGCAAGACCAAGACCCAGCAGGATGAATGCCAAACCCAGTAGCTCTGTGGTCAGCATCTCAGACACATGCTGGCACCATCTATGCTCCAAAGGGCCTGGGTCCCAAGTCCGTTTGCCTCTAACACATGTGGCCTCTGTCCTGCTACAATTCGCTTAGTGTCTGAGCTCTGCTTGGCGGATATCCCCTGTTTCTGGCATGAACAGTATCTTGAAGTCTCTGTTATAATGTAAGCTTCACTTTCACAGCTTCGCACACAGACACACCAGGGCCTCCATGCAGGGAGTATAACCCTACTATATCTTGTTCAGCTTTAGTGGCATTCTGGAACCTCATAATGAGCTTCCATGACCTGATAAGTCTTGTATATTGCATTCCTACCAAGCCAACACCATATGGATGACGTCAAGTTCAACTGGCAGCTTGATACGCAGCCTGGGCCCTTGAGGCCCACAGTTGCAATGCCTCTGCATGATTTCATGGCCGAAATTCGGGCAACATTTACGTTGGTTACTCTACAGAAGTAAGGCACCCTACAAGCTCTCTTTGTTCAGGCCCTCTATTTTCTGATGATAAGTTTTCAAATGAGTTTGCATTGTTACACTCTGGGTAGAGGTGGGAAATGTCTTACCCCCAAGGCATCTTTCTTATCATCGCAATGCGAAGTCTAAGGCGATACTTTTGCGATACTAAGAAGTTCTTTAACAATGACCTCATCTTTGTTTATCTTGTCTGCAACTTTTACAGGTTCAAACTCCTTTCTCTCCAAACTGCATCTTTATTTTGTTTTTATCTTTCTACTCTCTGCCACTGTAAGTCAGGTAAACACAGTGGGCAATAACTATGTCACAGTCTGAAAGTTACACTCTCTTGGAATTTCCTTCTCCAAATAAATTAGTCCATCACCTTTCAATCCAGCTTCATTCAGGTTTTCAGGACGTGGACAAAGGAGAACAGATCCTTGGCTAGAATGTGTCATGAATGACCTTTCCCAGTTCTGGGCAGAGTTCACGCTCTTTTCTGGAAGCTCGGGAGCCTGCTCTTCACCGTCATTATTTCTTTCAGCACTCTGTTCTTCCACATTCCCACCAGAATACCTCATGAAACTGTTTACAGCATTCCAGGGTTTCTTCAGTCCATAGCTCCAGACTCTTGATATTCATACCACAGACATTTTCAAAGACTTAAGAAGCACACCGTCGGGTTTGTTATAGCCATGGCCTTACTTCTTGGTGTCTATATTCTACATTAATTGTGTAGAAATTTCTGAAAGAAGCAAGAGATTCACATTGGCTCTTGGTTTAAGGGTACATACAACCTCACTATATGCCCACTTCGGAGGGGATAGGATGACAGTAGGGGCAGCTTGTCGCCGTGACAGTAGGAGCATGAAGTAGTTTATTCACATTTGGGTAGGCCAGAAAGCCATGACAGAGACAGACCTGGGGCTGGGCTACAGACCTCAAGGGCCACCATCATACCCTGCCTTTCAAAGGTTCCGTGTCCTCCCCAAAGAGCATCGTTACACTTCGCCTTTTCCAGCTTATGCTGGCTACTGGTCTCCATCAGCTTGTGGCTGCAGCCTTCCAGTTAAGACACACGCAACTGCATTGAGGGCCTGCCTTGATAATTCAGGGTACTCTTCCCCTCTCAAGTTCTTTAATCAAATCACATCCACAACCCACACCCCTCCTTAACCCACAAGAAGACACAAATTCCACAGATTAGGACTTGGATATCTTTGGGGGAACATTGGTTCGATTTACATCCATTCATGTGCATTAATCCATTCGCATGCCTGTACAAGACTATGTGCAAGTTGTGAGAGAGGCAACAGAAATCTAGTCTGTTATATTTGAACTTATAGAGCTGAGGGTCTCATGGGAAAGCTAGAAGGTAAGTCAGTAATTGAAGCTCGTGATAAGAAGGAAGCCAACAATGCAAAGGGAATCTGCTTTTTAAAAAAGCCAGGGAAGGGCAGAGAAATATACATTCTGACTCCAGTGACAAGTGGGAGTCGGCTGAGGATTCATTAACAGAACACTGTAGTTAACAATACATTAATAGTTACAATGTGGTTAACCACATTGACATTTGACTTTTCCTTAGGTACAATCCATTCTTAGTTTTGGATCTTTTACTCTTTTTGGGCCTATTTCCCCTTTTTGGAATACCTTGCCAACCCTTTTTCATCCTTAGGATTTTATCTTGTGGAGAAATGGTCTTTGTTCTAGAACTTCTTCCAAGTCCTTTGTGTTTGCGCAGCCCCTGCTACTTCTTGTTAGAACACTTAACACCTGACATAACTGCCTGTTTGCCCATGCCCCGCACTGCTCACACGTTAGCTCTGTGAAGTCATGGCACACACCAGAACTCTTCACTATTACAGTCTTGGTTTCCTGTCTTTTAGCGGAACACCTGGCACAGGGCTGACACTAACAAGGACTTGTTGAGTAAGTGATAAAATGGATACATCTGAAATTTCAAATGGAGTAAAATTCACTTGGCAAGCCTGAGATTTTTATTGACCTTCGATTACATATGAAACTTACGATGGTAAAACATACATGTGCGCACACATACACACAAACACACACACAATCTGACATAGGTCAGGCAGATGCATCTTCATGGGCTGTTTATCCATTCCTAGTCATGTGGCTGTCACTTAACATGCTTTGATCTTATCTATGCTGGCTTGCTTGCTTTTGATTTATAAAACCCATGGTTTTGATGAAAATATTTCTGGAATCTCCATCTGCCTACAGTTCCATGATTCTTGTTATTCCCCAGTCAAACCGTTTCTTTGTTTCTGAATCTCTATCTGTTAGAAATGTCTTTCCTTTCCTTGTGTCATTTGGAGGGTGCTTAGCAACCCCTTAAACCACAGCTCACCTATCTACTGCTCCCATGTCCACCCCAAAGCCGCAGGATTCGTCATTGCTCCTCTATCTTCCCAGAACACTTGAAAGTATCACTACTGTAACATACAGCCAAGTGTGCCATGACTATCTGTGTGTTTCCTGGTCCACTTCCCTTCCTGTCCATTCTGTCAGCTGGAACGTAGCTCTATGAAGTGGCTATTGTGTTTTCATATTTCACATTATTAGTATTGAATACAATTCTCCTGTCAATTAACAGTGATACAATTGAATTCATTATTTTTATCTCCCTCATCCCTATTGCATATAAGCGTTTTGGAATATGGGATAAGAAGAGTGTTGCCAACATTACAGCAAGTCAGTTATTACTAATGTTAGCACACCACCACACTTTCTCAGTTTACAGGGGGGGGGGGTTTCTTCAGCTATGTAAATTCAATCCTAATGGCTATTTAAACATAATTCTCAATATATGGTAAATAACAAATGGGTTTGGCTGGAAAAGGAGGGATAGCTCACCTCTTAGAGGGAAGTTACAGGTATCAACCTTTTTGAGCTACCTGGACCATTTGGTAATTTACTCCTAGTAAATTGCTTAAGTAGAACTATAGTGGCCTACAAAGATACCCGCACATCTTCCTAAAGGTAAGCAATTTACTCTACTCTCCCTTACTGTATTAGTCCTTAATGGCCTCTTTAAATCTTAATGACTTCCCCAGAATGTGGAATGGTTTAGTCTTTTATGGTATTCTAACTAAGCATTTCAAATCAAATCACATTTATTTATTGAGCTCTGTGCAAAGCATGGTGCTTAGCTGTGGGGCATACAGAGATGAGTAAGACATAGTTGCTATCATCAAAAGGGTCTATTTTACTAAGTACACAAGACAGATGCATGATAAATTAAATAATAATACATGATTTAAATAACAATTCAAGAGACTGCTGCAAAGATTTGACTAAGTGATTAATTGACAGATTAATTATTTAGACTACTTGTTCTAGGCATTCTGGAGATCAGAGAGCGTTGTGGAGGAGGAAGTATTTGAATTGGGCCTTCAAATATAACTGGTAAGTGAGAAGGAATGCTTTTGCCTGGGACACGAGTGTTGTTTATTTGTTACCTGGTGGGACATGTAACACTGAAAGGACAGATTCATCACTGGGAAGGAAGCTGACAGCCAATAGTAGGTGACAGGGTCTGGGAAGGCAGTCAGCCTAAAGGAGAGGTCCAGCTTAAAGGAGAAAGATGTCGGCACCATTGATTGATCAGAAGTAACAATAAATCGTAGCAGCAATGGAGTATAGCAGCTGCATTGGTGGTGGCAGGAACCAAGAACTTTGGAGTGCTGACTGACTGCCAGGCACTTACATATTATCTTATTTCAAGTATTAATATTTCAAATCTTTATAAATTTGTGGGCTAGATATTATATTTCCAATTTTGCAGAATATCAAGGTATCAATTCACAAACCACTAGAATCTTCTAGTCCAATGGCATATGGAGTTCTATCTACAAAAACTACAGTGTCTAGGAAGAGGCCCTATTGCCAACTTCCCATCCTCTAAGAATCTAAGAGTTAGACAGGAGTTGTTAGAAGAAGAATTGATTCATAGGAACTTTAAAGCTGATGTGAATCTCCCATTTATCATCTCTCATTCAGCAGCTCTTGAACTAAACTGCAACACTAAATGGCGTTTACACCCTTTGACCTCATAGAGTATGATACCTTTCTCTTGGACTCTATTGTTTTGCCTGCTCTACCCTTTAGTTCTGAGACCTTGGTCTTGATTCTTGCATCTAGCTTCTGTAATGGTCCTTAGATTTGCTTCCTCTTATTTTAAAACTTAATATTCACTAGTAGACTTCGTTTTGGATCTTGTTTGGACTGTCTCTAATGAGTTCCAATTTTTATTCCCACCCCCAAACCAAGTCTTGTAGGAGCCAGCTCGGTCATCACCCAATATTCTACACACGTCTGTTTTAGAGCGCTTTCCTCGCTATTTGCTGGGGTAAGGTTGGGTAGGTGGGTATGTATTTGTTACTTTTCTGTTGCTGTGATAAAATACCATGGCCAAAAAGAACTTACGTAAGAAAGGGTCTATTTTGGCTCATGGTTCCAGAGGGATAGAGTCCATCATAGTGGGGAATGGTGGGGCATGTTGGTAGGAGCAGGAAACAAACATCACATTTCATCTGCACACAGGAAGCTGAAGGAGTGAGAAGCAAGCAGGGCAAGGTTATAAACCTTCAAAGCCCACCCCCAGTGATATGTTTTCTTTAGTGTGGCTCCACCCTCTAAAGGTTCCATAAGCTCCCCAAACGGCATCATCAAGTGGAGACCAAACATTCAAACCATGAGCCTTTGGGGAACATTTCTCATTCAAAATGCCGTAGGATGCTCGGATTGGTTCAGACATAAGCATAATTAGTTCATTAGGGAATCAATGAGTTCGGCTGGAGCAGAGTAACCAGAAGATAAGCTTGCTGTATTTCACTGGGATCAGATACAGAAAGACTTTCATCTTGAAATACCTGAAATATGTAATTTTGAGAAATCATATTTAATAGACATTTAATTTTAAAATCAGTACAGCCATGTGTCTCAGATACACCAAGCCTGGACTATGCGTGCAAAAATGAAGTCACACATGACATCTCTATTGGGTAGACTTTTTGTCCAGTTTTAAGGAATGCATAACAACCATAAGATATTTTATAACAGTGTTTTTTGAGAGATGATTTTTTTGGGGATATCAAGCTTACATGTATACACTGAAGATGCCTAGGGCATGCCTCAGATCTACCGAATTGGAAACTCTCTGGCATTAAAGATAATTCACCTCAGGTTTGATTCTCACACCAAAATGTAAAAAAAGAGGAAGACAATGAATGTTCATCATTTAACCATCTGTCAAAATCATAAAACCTCTTGTTATTCACTTGACTCTAATAATATTTTTTGTTAGCACTATTACTCATGTTGGCATCATTATTTTCTTCTCATTATTATACAAACCCTGTGATTATATATTGACTTTACTTTTTATTCCAAGTCACAGCCTCTTCAGGTCACAGCTGTCATTCTCGGCCCTTCTGTTGGTTACCTCCTGAGTTTTGCTTTCTCTCCGGCACAGGCTGTGGCCACATGGTTTCTACTGACGCGCTTTTCTCTGGATTTCTGCCTGCTCCGTGATTCTGTTGTCTGCAGAGCAGCTGGTGCACAAGGGTTTAAATCACAGATTAGTAGATTGCCGCACAAGATAATTCTCATAGCTTTTATTTGTTTTTATTTTCTAGCCTCATGAATAATTTTAATATTTGTAGGATTACAGAAGAAATAAAACTGTGATTTGTATATCCTGAGTTTTATAGTTGAAACCACATATTCTCTCATGTTTCCTTTATGTTCCCCAACTTTGTTCTCGAATGCTGTTTATGCCCTGCATTTAGACTCCCTGTGGGAGATAACTTGACTTACTTAGTTACTTTTCTGAGAGGAGTAGTAGTGCTGGCAGAGATAACACCATACAGGCCATCACCAGATTCCAGTCAGACACCCATCCCAGGTCCATGTAACTGAGCTCAGGTTGGTAGTCACCTGCCCAGAACAGTCACCTGCTGTGAACATCGACAGCAGGCACTCAGCAAATACGTGTTGGGAGCCTATTGTGTTCCACATGAGCTCATTGTCTTGGGCAAGAGGATGCTCCCGCTTGCTTGGAGCAGCAGACACCTGCCCTTAAAACAAAGGAAACCATGGACCAGTCAAGAGGTTGGAACACTGAAAATCTCCATCCGACCTGTTGTCGTATTATTATTCAGTAATTTGGGGCTTTGGGAAGTGGTCTCTCGTGAGCGATAGTTTAATATATCATTGTCTGACTTGGATGTTTAGATTCGCTGGGAGGTTGGTCCTGTTCCTGCAAGGAACTGACTTTCTGCTCCCTGATTGGGTGTTTGTCACCGTGGCCTTGGAGTGAATGACAGGACTCAGCATATTCCCAGAGTCATGCACGACTGTTTTCTATTTTACAGAGACTGGGTGTAGAATAAAAGTTCATGAATATTTATTCCAAGTGCTGGCTAAAACCAAGGCAGTAAAGTTGGCTGGAGGATTCCATAGATATCAAACAATCACTGGCCTAAGCTTCTTCAGACTAAATCATCAATTATGTGCTGGATTCCTTGAGAAGCCATGCATTATTATTTATGGCAGGCATGTCAATTGATTGTCATGGGCTCTCCTTTCAAAGACAAGAAGTCTTTATTCACAGGCACCTGTTTTCTCACACAGGAGAGGCAATGTTAGTGCTCCCATGTTCATGAGGCAGGGAAAATTATTTTACATGTGTCATGATGGTCATAGTACAGGATAATTTAAATGGATAATTATTTTTGAATACTAACTGTTAAACATATTTCTAGGATCGTGAAGTTCCTAGTCAAAAAGTATTGCTCCATTCAACAGGATATTCAAAATTTATATTCTGTGGCATCTTTTCTACTGGCATTTTTGTGAACATCTACAGCAGGCACTCAGCAAATACATGTTGGGAGCCTATTGTGTTCCAGATGAGCTCCTTGTCTTGGGCAAGAGGATGTTCCTGCTTGCTTGGATCTCACCTTCAGTTGGAAGGGCACAGTAACAAACACCGTGAGATCAAATAGTGATTCACGGGCTTAAAGAAATTTGTTAAAAGCAGTAGACAAGATGGCACATGAAGAGTGGTGCTTGGGTGTTCTCTCTAACTAGGATACCCAGAGGACATAGAATTCAAGCTGAGACCTGGATGAAGAACAATAGAGAATTTATTTAATGGCAATAAGAATATATGTTAGTCTTTACACTTTGGTATCATTTGTGGAAAGTTGAGGCCATATATACCCTGTGACTCTGGAACTCTTTACCCAGGTACATACTCAACAATACAAGGACTTGCTAACATTTGCCTTATATTATACACGAGAATTATAATATGTATATTCTTAGCAATAGTGTGATATTTGCACTGTCATTAGGATGTGCAACACCAACAGAGTGGAATTTGGATGTGTTGTACAGTAGCTCTGATTGATACTGCTTTATTGCTCCAAATACCCACACTGTTTCAGTTTTATAAATCTCAAACTGTGAACAGTCCAGATGTCCAAAGAAAATCAATGTATGTATAACTTTTGTTAGGTCACATATAGAACTTGCCAATTACAGTGAGCAACTTACATCTATATACTATCTAAAACACAATGTGAAGCAAGATGCAACAGAATACCTGGTATTTATGCACGGTCCAAGAAGGAGGCAATTGGGTTGAAGGGAGCAAGTCTAGTGGGACATTTGAAAACAAGCAAGGTGGGGATTGCTAAGAGCTAGCTCTCTATGTCAGCGTGTTCCACATCTGTAGATTCAACCAAATGTTGATTGTAAGTATTCTGAAAAAAAAATTGAATAAAATACATTCCCCGTTGTCATTAGTCCCTAAACTACAGTATAGCAACTATGTCACATTTACACACTACCAGGGATTGTAATCTAGAGATTCTTGAAGTATATAGGAAGATGGGGGTAGTTCATGTGCAAATGCTATGACATTTTATGGCAGAAGCTAGAGCCTGGCTTTAGATGTGTGCCAGCGGCGCTGGGACACTCTTGCTGAAACTGGGGACAACTGTTAGTGTTTGGCATGGACAGATGAAAGGCTTTGGGGGTGTTGACAGTGTCTATTTACCTAGGTGGTGAGTTCCCATCCCTTCAACATCTGAGTTACACCTGAATAGAACTTCCTCTTGGGAGGCTGCATTGAGATCACATTGTTCATTTGGGGCATTTAAGTATCTGTTATATTTTCCAGAAGAGAAACAACTTATACTAGCATAATGGCATATGCCTGCCTGTACTCCCAGCACTGGAAAAGTTGAAGCAGGAGGATCATGAATTCCGAAAGTAGCCTTGATTATGTAATGAAACTTTTATCAAGAAAAAAAGGAAGTTCTTAAAAGCTCAATCCATGTATAAACTGTAGGACTTGTGCGATATAATGAAAACATCAAAGCTTATGCTTGGGAACTTAAAATATGAAGAAAAATAGCTATCAATTATATATTTTAAAAATTAATAATATTGCAATGTGGTTATTAAACACAAATATGACTTTTATATGCTTAGGCAAAGGTATTTCATTTTCTTATTTTTTTGTTCTCTCACTCAGTATTATTTACTTGTGAAAGATACTGGTGAGTAATTTTATTTTACCTTAAAGCAAATGCAAAGGTGATCTACCTGTATTAGTAATAGGAACAAAAATATAATTTTTAAAGCAATATCCTTTGTACTGAACATGCCTTAAGGCACTTTACAGAGTAAATACTGGTAGTGAATAACACTGAGCAAATTTTGCTATTGTTATACATTTAAAGCTATACGTATTAAATAAGGAAATATTGACCTGAATGTAAGTCTTCCATATTATTATTAATATGCACTTTCCAAGCTGCCTGGGTATGCATATATAATAGAATTCCATGCTGAAATAATAAAGGTCACCGACCATAAAAAAGATGCACCTGTCTACTCACCTCCTTGTGATTGTGATCACATTTATGCTAATAGTGGAGTGCTCACATCTAAGGCTGAGGGGTTGGAGATTTGTTGCGTGCTGTGACTGACAGCTATTGATTTACTGAGTAACTTAATACTCACTCGCACGGTATGCAGGGCACTGCACAGCAATCTCATTGCAAAGGAAAACCTTGCATTGCATCTCCTGCTGGAGGACTTGTAGTCTCAGTTTTTCCTGTGTGTGTGGATCTGGGTGCTCACATGTGCACATTTGTTCATATGCCCTGCATCTGTTAGTTATAGATCATCACCCAAAGTGATAAAATCTATCAATAGCCCTTAGTCACACTTGGTCTCCTTATGGCATCTCAACTGTAGAATTTGAAGGTTGCCAAGACAATGCTGAAATCTATTGCATTAGGGGACTCTGTAGGGCAGAATAGACTATCATACTCTCAAATTAAATATTATACACATTTACTTGGGCAGGCCACTTGGCCTTCAGTAAGGCCAAATCTAGGGCAGACATAAAAACTTCAATCATAAAATTATGATATAAATTACCAAAAAGGGCAGAAAGACCTAAAACTGGAGGAGTTGCTTGGACAAAAGTTAGACAGCTAAAGGACTATCATTTTTCTATGGTTGCAGACATGAGTGGTGAGGAGGTGTCTGAGTGACTGGATACATAAACTAAAGGCAAGGACTGCAAGTCAGGGAACAGGCTTCTGACCTGTACTGACTTGTACAGTCTCCTGAACTTGTACTTCCTTCCACAGGGGTGGTCCGGATCAGCTCTCTTATTCGGGGTTGGATGTGCAGGTTTTATTTGTGCCCTTAGAATAGCAGCCCAGGAAACAAATGGGGCATTTCTTCACACAAGAAGAAATGGAAAGGGTCTTTTCCTAGGCTGCTGCTCTGGGGAAGCTCGGCCCTGGAAACCATGCAGGACATATTCTGACAGCCACTACATTAACTCTCTGCTGGGAAGAGCCAGCATTTGTATTTCAGCAGGTCCGCCAGGACATTCTGATTCAGGGGAAAGTTTGGGGCTACTGTTTTAGAAGCACCAGTTCCTAATAGAGGTGGTAGATGGCTCTACTTTAACAGTCTGTCAACAAGGTGAGAACAAGGTGAACTCCAGTACTAATGGTAAAAGCAGTATCTTAGTTACTTTTCTAATGCTGTGAGACACCATAATTGATGCAACTCAGAGAAGGTTTTTGAGGGCTTACGGTCTCAGAGGTCAGTGAGCAGTCAGGCATGGTGCTGGAGCAGGAGCTGAGAGCTTGCATCCTGAGACACAGGCACAAGGCGGGGTGTGGGGGGAGAAAGAGAGAGAGAGAGACAGAGAGAGAGAGACAGACAGACAGAGAGAATGAGAGAGAGAGAGACAGAGAGACACAGAGAGAGGCAGAGAGAGAGACAGAGAGAATGAGAGAGATAGAGACAGAGAGACAGAGACAGACACAGAGAGAGGCAGAGAGAGACAGAGACAGAGACAGAGAATTGATAATGCCTTGGGCATTTCAGACCTCAAAGCTCACCCCCAGTGACTCCAGCAAGACCATATCTCCTAATCCTTCCTAAACAGTTCCAACAACTGTGGGGACACTCAAATATCTGAGCCTATGGAGGCCATTCTATTACTAACCACCACAGCAGAACTTAGTGATAATTCAGGGATCAATGAACTGTCCCGTGGGATGGCAGTAAATGTAGCACTGTGCTAACATCTGGAGAGACTCAGCATTCATTACTGCCAGGATCCTGCCAGCCTCCAGGGAACAGCTGTAAGTTGTGATTTCCGAGTAGATCAGGTGGGATTTTGGAATTCAGAAAACCATGTGGGAGCTTTTCGAACGTTCAAAAGACATAGACCCGAGAAGAGATTCTGAAGCCTTTCTTGTTTGGGATAATGGGGTCATAAAGTTGCCTAGGAAATCTGGAAGGGTGCTCATATCTCTAGAAGAGTATACAAAGCATAATACAGAACTGTACTTTATATTTTTGTTGAGCTTAGCTTTGAATATTAAAAGCCTAAATATTTTTTATAGTCTGTTCAAGGAGCAGCATCCTGACTCGCAATGCCCCTGAAGCCATGCTGGCATCTCTTGGATGATCTGTCCAGTGGACCTGTCAAGGAAGGAACTGATCCTCCTGCCTGGAGGCAGCCAACTGGAGCCTACAGCACACACTCCGCTGAAACACGCTGCTTTTATTCTCTTGTAAAAACAGAACTAAAGTCAATGTCACCTTCAGGAAGGACCCCTGTCATGCTTAGGCATGACATATATTATGACTTAACGTTTTAGAAAAAGTGCCACATCTTAAGGGTGTTATTAAATCTGGTATAAAACAGCGCAAAGCTAGGGCCAGGAAAGATGAAGAAATGAGGTTTCTTTATAGACAGTTTCAATTGCCTTTGTTTTTAAATACTTTTTTAAAATTTCTTTATCTTCTAAGGGAAAATTGGAGAGCAAAAATTAATTCTCATACTTCAATTATAAAGTCACAACAGATGTTAAAGAAAATGTTATTGCAAAGGCTGGCACTGCTATATTGTGTTTTACATTCTCCTTAATTTCTCTCACTCCCCCACCCTCCCATTGAAGAATACATTACATCATCTCCATTTTAAAGAACTGCAGGAGGATATAGAATTCTCAATAAAGTTTTTGAAACAGTGGAAGCAGCTATACTCATAAATCCGTGGTGCTTAAAATGATCATGAGCTGTAAAATCTTCCTTTAATGGTTCTGAGCATGTAAATGAGAACAGAATTTGTTCTAAGCAAATTACTTCTCTACTGGCACTTTCTCAGCGGGGCTGTTGGATATTCTGGCCATCTATAAGTGCCTTCACGCTACAGCATGGAATAAGATAGCTGTTTCTTTATCCAAAATCTAGATTATCTCACCAGCACTAATATTAGCCTTCATCAGAATCACAGAATTACTAGGCCACAGCATATCACTGAATAGTTCTGATTTTAAGTGTGGCTGGGATCCCGAACCAACCTAATTTTAAGTTTTAATGTGGAAAAAATTTTGTTTATGTTTATGTATGTATTACCACCCCTGGAAATTTTGATTCAGTTTGTCTATGGAGATGTTTTATTGTTAGCAGTTTAACAACCACTTATGTATTTTCCCTATGTATTATCTACAACTATCAATGCATTGGTTGGTCTGTGTATCTACATAGTTATATAAAATTAGATAATAAATATATTCTGAGGTAACTACACAAGATCTACAATATTTGTCAAGGTAAGCAGGAATATTTTAAGGACCAATTACTTAAATGTAAAAAACAATGTCTCAAGCTGAGGGTGTCTGGGGTTGTGGTTAATAGGTGTGGTTGTATGAGTAAAAGTGGCCCCCATAGGCCCACAGGGAGGGGCACTATTTGGAGGTGTGGCTTTGTTGGAGTAGATGTGGCCTTGTGGGAGGGAGTTTGTCACTGGGGGTGGGCTTTGAGATGCTCTCAGATGCTCAAGGCATGCCCAGTGTTGGCATTCCCTTCCTGCTGCCTGTGGATTCAGATGTGGAACTCCCAGCTCCTTCTCCAGCACCATGTCTGCCTGTGTGCCACCATGCTTCCCACCATGATGATAATGGTTAAACCTCTGAACTGTAAGCCAGTCCAATTAAATGTTTTTCTTTATGAGAGTTGCCGTGATCTACACCAGATGGGGTCCTAGAACTGAAGGAGAAGTAGACACAAGCCTCCCATCTCCAAATCAGAAGCTATCTCCAATAGATAACCCCCTACAAAAGAAAATTTAGTTTTCTACAAGGTACTCTCACAGCAGAAACAGAGTCCTCTTGAGGGAAGGATGCATGTCCATCAGTAGATGGCCAGCAGAAAATGAGCTCAAAGGCATCTTTGGAGGTTCCGTGTTTCAGAATGTTGTGTCAGGTTGTTGGGGTTTTGTTGTTGTTGTTGTTTACTCTTATTTGTATTTATATATTTTCCTCTCTTTTTACACTACAGGTTCTTTGTGTATATATTACGGTTTCCAGTTGAGTGTTTTTATGGGATTCCTGAGTGTGGAAAGGGTATCTCTCTGCATCCGTAGCTGTTTCTTGTGCCTTTTCTTGGGCTCTTTTCCTTCTTTTTTTTTTGTTATTTGGGTTTTTATTTTTTTTATTATTTGGTTTGTCTTATTCTGATGTATTAGTTTTTATTTTATCTTATTATCTTTTATTTTACTATTATCCCTTAGAAGCCTGTTTGTTTTTTAATGAGAGACAGAAAGGGACTGGGTTTGGATGGGAGGGGCGGTGGGGTGAGACTGGAAGGAGTGGAGGGAGGGGAAACTGTTACCAGGATACATTATTTGAGGGAAAAAATAAAAATAAAGACAACAAACAAACAAACCAACAGACAAACAGTTGTCATGGTCATGGTGCCTCTTCACAGCAATAGAAACACTAAGACACTAGGAACTGGAGCCAACCTGGATCTTCTCGTTTCAGCCTGTACTCCTCAAGCTGTGCCATAGCAAAAGCTGCCAGCCTTTGGGATCTTTCTTCTTTAGAAGAGTGTGAACAAGGTAATATCTTCAGACTGCTTCCAGAGAGAGTGGAAAGAGAGAGGAGCAAGCTCTTCCCTCCCTCTTTCTCTTCCTTCCTTTCTTTCTTCTTTACCTTTTCCAGAACAACCCAGCGGCCTAACATTTAGTGAAGTGATAGCAAAGCTTTCACAGAAGTTATGTTTAGACTAGGTGTTCCTGGCCTGATGGTGCACAGGAATCCCAGAGGATACATGTATGGGATTCAGAGAGCCTGCAAAGCCCTGGATTCTAACATTTGCACCAAGGATTACCTTTCCGACATTTGTTTTTGGCAGACATTTATAAACCACAACAAAATCCTGATCTTTGCTGAGGCAGAATAAGCTTACCTAAATTACCAAGCACAATACAGTATGCCTTACTTAAAGTCTACTGATTGAAATATCAGCCCCATGCAACAAGACAAAGCAGCAACAACAAGGTACATCCACAGTACATCTAGAATTGAGCCTGCATGGGGAAGATGCCAGCAAAGATAAGCATCGTGTTCTCCACATGCTTTCCTAATTTTTTTTTCATTGGTATAAACCAAAAGTTATCCTGTAGCTTGCAACCAAAGAGCTCCAGAGAATGTGGCAAAATTTCTGGCGAAAAGATTCAAAACTACTCAAGCTGATGATCCTCAAGGTTTTAAGAAACTCTAGTTTTAAGAAACTGGCATGAGTGAGGTCTGGCAGTTTTAGGAGGTGCTGGTGAGCAGAGGGCTGCAGATTGCTGCTGCCATGGAGAAGTTGGGTGGTTAGAGCAACTCTTCACTGTTCTCCCCTTGCTTCTGCCCTACATGCCCATTTTAAGGTGACGGTGATGGCCAGTAGTCCTAAGGTCCTTTCCCATTCCTTCTCATTCCCTGTTTCATGCTTGCTCATGAACGAATCTCTTATCTTTCTTCCTATAAGACGTTTTATTTAAACTAGCCGTTTTAAACATGTGGTTAGGGGTTTTCCAACACCGGCTCACTTAAGGTGTGTATGTCTATTCATATGTCTATCCCTCTCTCCCTCCCTCCCTCTCTGTTACCATGGGTGAACTAGCCTTGTTTCTAGGGAGGGCAATTCTTTATCAATTTGTAAAGGGCAGAGTAACTTATTGGCCTAATGAGTATAACACTGGAACATGTTATATAACATAACATAAATACTATTTTCTGTCCCCTATCACTTGTTTAAAAAATTCACCTCGCTGTTATCCTGCCCTCGTCCTTGCTTCATTCCCTTCAGCATACAAAAATGCTGTCTTATCTCTACTCTTAAAATAAGTCTATAGAGCCTTTATTCCTATCTAATGTTGCCCCCAGAGCTCAGCTCCACTTTTAGCAAAATGCAAAACCTCTCTCCTCTCCTCTTTGCATCCTCCCCTAGCTGGCCTTGGACCATTTTGTCAGCACAATTCAGAGAGACTGCTATTTTAGAGATTACTGACAACCTCAGCTTTGCCAAACTTAACGGCCAACTCTTCCTTTCCCAGCAATCTTATAGCAAGTTGGCCATTTTTATTTTCTGAAAACTTTACTTGTCTTTAGAAAAAACAACAATACTTTCTCCTGTCAGAGTAGCATTTTTCCCCCATGACATCTACCCTTTGTTTTTACTGTAGACTTTAGAGAACCAGAGAGCTAACTTTTCTGTTTTTTAAATATATTTCCCTTTCCTAGGAGAACACATGTTCACCAGTTAGTCTCCTTGATCTTTCCCCTACAACATCTACTTTTCCTTCAACTGCCTCCTCAACTTGGTCACTTGACTATGTAATACGCATTTCAAATTTACAAATTTACAAGTCTGTAGCTTCCTTGAAATGTACGCCAGTGACAAAACTATATGTATGATTTCTCAGGTTCAAAAACCTTAGAGTCTTCTGTAACTTTTTTCTCTTGCTGCCTTCATCATAACTACTCCATAGGCAAAGTCATTGGCCTCTCCTTCCAGACCACATTTCCTCTCCAATGCCCACCCCCTTGCTCACGGCCATCTCCTGTCTAGACCACCGAGATATCCCCCTGATTATTCTTGTTGCTCATCCTTTGCCCTCTCTTTCACCTTCCATACAGTTGCTACAACAGCCATTCAGAAACCCTATTTAGCTGACATAATCTATGACTCAAAATCTTTCAATAGTTTCCATCAAACTTAACATTCAACTTCCACATATTATGGTTTGAATCTAAAAGTCCCTGCAGTCCTGTGTGCTTTAATGGTTGGTCCCTAACTGATGGCCCTGCTTAGGAAGGCTGTGGAATTTTAGGCCTCACTGGAGAAACTGGGCTGCTGGGAGAGATACTTTTGGGTCATCATGACCAAATCAAGGTCTTAGCTCTGTGCTTCCTGCTCGACCAGTTCTGAGAAAGCAGTCTAGACTCTTGCAGCTGCCACAGATAGGAACTGGCCTTGCCATGACCTTACCATCCAACCAGAATGAACAACATTCTTCAAAAACTGTGAGCCAGCACACTCTTCCTCCTTTAGATGGCTTCTTTCAGATGTTTTTTGATAAGTTCTAGGCCTCCTGAAGGCCTCTCCGCCCTTGCAACAAACCGAATCAGACCTAATTGGAAAGTCCAGGTTTAATGGGTAAAGTGTTCTCCGGCGATTCCCCGGCCCCTCAGAGAGGAGACAGGGATGCAAGACTGGAAGAACCACGTGTCTGTTTTTGGGGATGCTGCTTATATACCCTGTGGGAGTGGTCTTGAGCCTCTCTGGGGGAGGAGCTGTGTTTGGCGGGCTTTGAAGGGGTGGGTTTAGAGAAAGAGATGGGGAGGGGAGTTGAGGTGGATCTTCCACCAGACTCCTTCTAAATAGTTTTGTTACAACGACGAGAGAAATAACCCATTCAGTTTATTCTGGTCTGCGCAGTCCTGTGACCTCCTCTGTGCCCATGTCCAACCTCATCTTCAGTCACCCTTATCTCTTTCTACCCCTCTGGGTCTTCAGGGTAATCTTGGAACATGTACAGACTTTTCCTATTTTACAGATTCTACCATGGTTGCCTTTTCTGTCTAGACTGCCACAGATTGTTAAGTTCGGTTCATGTTTTTCTGTTCAGTGCCCTTTCTCATAGATGCCTTCTATGGCTCACATTTTGAAGATTCTAGAATCTTGATGGAGTTCTAGCTATTTCTTTTTTTTGAAAAGATGTATTTATTTTTGTTTTTTACACGTATGTGTGATACCTGTATGTATGTATGTGTACTACACGTATGCTTGATGCCTGTGGAAGTCATAAGAGGGTGTCTGATCCTCTGATCCTGGAGTTGTAGTGAGTTGTGATCCACCATAGGGGTGAAGGGAACCAAACCTGGGTCCTCTGGAAGGGCAGGCAATGCTCGTAACTGCTGAGCCATCTCTCCATCCTCCACTTCTAGTTCCTTATTTAAGTGGTGGTGAAAAAGGGTGTTGTTTTATAAACATGTGATATGGTTTTCATTATGCCACATAGTAAACATATATGTAAGAAAGTTTTCTAGTGGCTAAAGATGTTTCTCAGTAGTAATGGAATTTCCTAACATCTCCAAATGATACTGGAAAAAAGCTTAAAAAACATGTCCAATGATAAAGTAAATGATAAATATTTAGGGAGATGAAAATGTTCATTACCGTGATTTGATCATTATACATTTATCGAATTATTTTCTATGCTATATAGATATAGTGGAAGTCTTATATTTCAGTTAAGAGGTTTTGCTTTTAATCTGGTCACAAAATTTTAGATTGGGAGAGTTGAGTGGGGAATTTGCAAGTTGTGTGAGCAAAGACCCCCAAAGGCACAGCATTCAAGTCCAGATGTGGCAGGTACAGAGGGGAAGACAGCGGGAAGTGCTATGGAAGACAGCAGGAAGTGCTATGGAAGGCAGCAGGAAGTGCTATGGCGGAGTGAAGAGGTACCGTAAGAGTGTATCAGAAGACGCTAAGCGATTTGCTCTCTAGTTATTTTTAAAATTCCTATCCTGTCACTTTTCCATCAATTTTCCCATTACAGTCAATCAACATGTTCCTTCCCCTTAGAACTCCTCCTCATTTCATATCAGCCCCAAAGAGAGGACTTTCTTTTGGCCTGAGGAGGCTGAGAGACTCACATGAACCTACTTCCTTCTCTATACTTTAAGTCATCTGTTAGGTCCCTGATCCTGGTTTTTCCCATTCTGTCCCTGCTGTAAAATTTCTATTCTTTTATTTCCAATAGACATTTCCACTCCGAATTCCATTTATATGTTATCATTTCTTGACCCAGATTTGGACATTATTCTCTCTTTGCTTAACTTTCTCTAAAGTATTTATATCAGCCCGACAATATTCATTCATTTACAGCTCATTACAGATCGTCAGAATCAAGAGAAGAAGGCCCAGCTCTTGGACCAGTGGTTGAAATATAGTAGGTGTTCAACAAGTAGCTGTAAATGAATAAATAAAAGGGATCTCTGTATGATATTGTTCAAGATGTTTCTCATCTTTTTAGAGAGAACTGGCACAATTTAATCCTTTTCTTTCTTTAGGGGCTTTGTTTTCTACTTTTCACCGTGGTATACTGCTTTCTTCTGTAGGTGTGCTACATTTTGAATGAACAATGAAAAGTCTTCTGCTTAATAAGTAATACAGTACATCACAGTGTTACCTCTATCTGTTCAGAATCTTTCCTTCCTTTATTCCTCCCTCCCTCCTTCTTTCTTTCGTTCCTTTTTTTAAGTGCTGGGGATTGAACTCAAGGTTTATGCATGGTAGGCAAATGCTCTACCACAGACCTGTATCCTCAGATGTCAGAATGTTTCTTTTTCTGTTACGGCATTTCTTTGCATGAAACAATGCTTGTTTACTGTTAGTCCCTTTATCTGGAATGTCAGCTGTAAAGGTAGAGGCTGTATTTTATTCAAAGGTGCATTCTTTGTGCCTAGAACAGTGATGGGCTCACAGAAGATGGTCACCTTAACTTCAGTTTTCACACCAAACCTACTGCTGAATTGGAATCTTTGTGGTGTGAGAACCAGAAATTTGCATTCTTTTTTATTCATTATTAAGTTTTTTATTAACATGTATTAGTGTCCATAAATCTGGGTGCCAGCATACTATTTCTTTTTTTTAATTTTATTTTATATAAGAGATTTTCTAATCGCTTTACATAATAGCCACGGATTACCCTGTCCTCCCTCCTCCTACCCCCCAGCCTTCACCCCCAATTTACCCCCCATTTCCACCTCCTCCAAAGCAAGGTCTCCCCTGGGGAGTCAGCAGAGCCTGGTACATTCAGTTGAGGCAGGTCCAGTCCCCTCCTCCCTGAGCAAAGTGTCTCAGCATAGGTCCTAGGTTCCAAAAAGCTGGCTCATTCACCAAGGACAGGTCCTGGTCCCACTGCCTGGGGACTTCCTAAACAACTCAAGCTAATCAACTGTCTCACTTATCCAGAAGGCCTGATCCAGTTCCATGGGGGCTCCTCAGCTATTGGTTCACAGTTCATGTGTTTCTGCCAGTTTGGCTATTTGTCCTTGTGCTTTTTCCAATCATGGTCTCGATATCTCTTGCTCATATAATCCCTGTCTCTCTCGTCGATTGGACTCCTGGAGCTCCACCTGGGGTTTGGCCGTGGATCTCTGCATCTGCTTCCACCAGTCACTGGATGAGAGTTCTATCATGACAGTTAGGGTGTTCAGCCATCTGATCACCAGAATAGGTCAGCTCAGGCACTCTCTTGACCATTGCCGGTAGGTCTCACACCAAAAAAAGCCCAGGACCAGATGGTTTCAAAGCAGAATTCTACCAGATCTTCAAAGAAGAGATAATACCAATACTCTTTAAATTGTGCCACACAATAGAAACAGAAGGAATGTTACCAAATTCCTTCTATGAGGCTACAATTACTCTGATTCCCAAGCCAAAGAAAGATGCAAGAAGAAAGAGAATTACAGACCAATCTCCCTCATGAACATTGATGCAAAAATACTCAATAAAATACTGGCAAACAGACTCCAAGAACACATCAAAAGAATTATCCACCATGATCAAGTGGGCTTCATCCCAGGGATGCAAAGGTGGTTCAACATACGAAAATCTGTCAATGTAGTACACCATATAAACAAACTGAAAGAAAAAAAAAACACATGATCATCTCACTAGATGCTGAAAAGGCCTTTGACAAAATCCAACACCCCTTCATGATAAAGGTCTCGGAGAGATCAGGAATACAGGGAACATACCTAAACCTAATAAAGGCAATTTACAGCAAGCCAACAGCCAACATCAAAGTAAATGGAGAGAAACTCAAAGCGATTCCACTAAAATCAGGAACAAGACAAGGCTGTCTGGTGTCCCCATACTTATTCAATATAGTACTTGAAGTTCTAGCCAGAGCAATAAGACAACATAAGGAGATCAAGGGGATACAAATTGGAAAGGAAGAAGTCAAGCTTTCACAGATGACATGATAGTATACATAAGTGACCCCCAAAATTCGACCAAGGAACTCATACAGCTTATAAACACCTTCAGTAATGTGGCAGGATACAAGATTAACTCAAAAAAAATCAGTAGCCCTCCTATATACAATTGACAAACAAGCTGAGAAGGAAATCAGAGATACATCACCCTTTACAATAGTCACAAATAATATAAAATACCTTGGGGTAACTCTAACTAAGCAAGCAAAAGACCTGTATGACAAGAACTTTAAGTCCCTGAAGAAAGAAATTGAAGAAGATATCAGAAAACGGAAAGATCTCTCATGCTCGTGGATAGGTAGGATTAACACAGTAAAAATGTCAATCTTACCAAAAGCAATCTACAGATTCAATGCAATCCCCATCAAAATCCCAACACAATTCTTCAGAGAATTGGAAAGAACAATACTCAACTTCATATGGAAAAACAAAAAACCCAGGATAGCCAAAAGAATCCTGTACAATAAAACAACCTCTGGAGGCATCAAAATCCCTGACTTCAAGCTCTACTATAGAGCTACAGTAATAAAAACAGTTTGGTACTGGCATAAAAACAGAAATTTGCATTCTTTTAATGATTTATTTATTCTTATTTTATGTACGTTAGTGTTTTGCTTGCATGTACATCTGTAGGAAAGTGTCAGATTCCCTGGAACTGGAGTTACAGATGGTTGTGAGCTGCCATATGGGTGCTGGGAGTTGAACCCAGGTCCTCTGAGAGAGCAGCCAGTGATCTCAACCGCTGGGCCATCTCACCACCTCCCAAACTGGCATTCTTAAATAAGTGTTTTTCCTTTCATCACATGTGAACTCTAACTCTCTTGTCCTTTTTGTCAAACCAGCCATAGTGACTCACTTCTAAAGAATAGACGTGGGTCTTTCACGGCTCACTCACTGTAGAGTCCTACAGTGAGTCCTGAGGAAGCCCAGACCACACAGAGATCTAGTTGAGAACTCCTGCTGAGGTCCCAACCAGCAGACAACAGTAGCCACCAAATGTGCCAGTGGAGTGCTTTTGATTTTTGTGAGGGTTAAATTTGGAGAGCTACTCATTGAAATGATCACTATTAGGTCAGTGATTATAGGGCTCTGAAACATTGCCTTCTGGAAGTAGCCTCTGATCCTATTCTTTACCCTAAGCTGCCTTACCAAAGAGCAGATAGGGAAGTCAGGTGATCTCTGAAGGGGTGAGAATGCAGATGCTCCCTTCTTCTCCCCCAATAGCAGGTTCAATAGACAGAGCAGCTCCCTTTCCTGGCCTCTCTGCATTTATAACCGCTGGTCTCATTTCCCTCTCTGCCGATCAGGGTCTAGGAAACTGTCACACAGATATTGCAAATGACATTAGTCTAACCTAGTTGTAAGCTATGTGAATTTCAAATGCTCTTCCTCTTGTAAGGCAGATGTGAAAAACAGATCACACCCAGACAGAAATAAATCTTGTTATAAGAAAGTTCTTTCACGAAAGTTTTTGTGTGGTTTTGTCATCCCTGGGTCCAGGGATCTGTACACATAATAGCTGAATGTGTTCCTTATCACCTTTGGAAGATATAAAGGAATTTTTTCCCTTGGAATTATCCCACTGATTCTCTGTGATGGCAACTATTTATAACCACACATAGATTCCGCTGTGAGTCTTCAGATCTTCCCACTTTGGACATTGACTGTTTGTCCCTCAAGCTGAGGGCACAGTAGTTCTGTGCTCCCTTCTTACCTTCCTAGAGGCTGTTTCTTCAGACAGACTCCCACTGCCTAGTCTCAACTTTTGCATATGGATTCATCCTCCAGTCTCTTAAGATCTGGATGTTCATCCGAGAACATAGATTCGGAAGTTTTGAAATATTCTAGAAGCTGTTGGCTGTGGTGGTTTATTTGCCACTTCCTGCTTCCTGCGCCAGAATGAAAACATATCCCTTGAGTTGCTCAGAAACATGAGAAGATCCTGGCAGTGTCTAAAGAAATCTGCCTTTTTTTTTTTTTTTTTACATTTTCCCTCATCAAATATGAACTCAACTGTCTTGTCTTTTTTTTTTTTAACAAACCAGCCATAGTGACTCATTTCTAAAGAATAAACTTGGGTCTTTATAAAGTAAATCTTTATAAAATAGAGGCCTAGTTGAGAGCCCTTACAGAGATCCTAACCAACAGACAGCAGTAGCCATCAAGTGTGCCTGCAGAGAGCCTTTTGAGATGTTCCACATTAAGCCACAGCACGATAGACCAGAGCCACCTAGCCAAATCCACTCAACACTTCAACTAAGAGCAACAGTGGTAGTCACTGCAGTTGGATGCCATGTTGATGATGGTTTATGATGGTGTACAACGTGCAACCTCCACAGCAGTGAATTAATTACCTTGTTTCAACTTCAATTCACCTTGGCCATCAGATCTTCTTGCTTTGCTAAGTGTTATTCTCATTTCTTCCCTTAAGTTTATGATACAAAATGGGGACTCATGTTTACTCCTTTAAAAAAAGAAGAAAAAGGAGAGGAGGAAGAAGAAGACCTAAAGGAGATTTATGGGGCAAGAAGACAGCAGATTTTTTTTTTTAAAAAAAGAAGTTGCTTGGCACCTGCAAAGAACTAAGATGTAGCCAGAACTCAGGAGCAAACAGTGATGGGTGGAGAACTGGGCTTACTGGGATGAGGTCGCTGTCCCACGGTTTTCCACCCCTTTCTCACCGCACTGCAATCCAGGGTCGTCCGTGTTCCTGCCCTAATCATCTTTCTGAAGTAGCAGCCCATTGCCCCCCCTGCCCCCCCCCCCCCCGGTTTAAAAGTCTTCACTGCTCTCCGATGCTCTGCCTTTAGTGTGAGCCCCAAGTCCTTTGCACAGCATGGAAGCCCTTGCTACTGCTCCCCCACCGTCCCTACAGCCTCGGGACTCCCCACACTTCCTCTGATGCTCGCTCTGTGATTTAATGTGTAGTCACAAGGAGAGATCTGGTCCTCACATAAGTTCCCACGTGTGATATTCCTTCTTCAGGGAGTGCCCCTCCCCAATCTTTCCATGACTGATACCTTCTCCTGCTTCAAGTCCAAACTCTAATGTTGGCCTTTTCATTGCTGGCTGGTCATGTTCATATACTACATGTTCTCTAGACCACAATGATTGCCTACGAGTTCTGCCTGGAGTTGTCCTTGTTTTTCTTCAGACCCAACTGTGAGCTCCTTTGAGGCTAGGGGTTGCGTCTGCCTGAATCTCTAGAGGACATCAGTCCTGTTAGTGGCTCATGGTGACAATTATGTGTGATCTATAATGAGTGAATAATAGTAGTGAGTGACTTGGTGAGCTTTTCAGTAATCAGGAGGAAAACACTATTATAGTAGTTAATACCTTCTTTCTCTCTGACGACTTCAGAGTTTGCAGTAAAGGGACTTGGATGGGGTCGGACCAGAGAAATGGCTTTGGGGTAGATTCTAGATGGCAACAGGAAGAAGGGATCAGCTGATGGTAAAATCAACTTTCTCACAGTAAAACAGTGTGAATTCATTTTTTGCACCTATTATTTTTCATTTTTTGTTCTGTGTATATATATGTTTTTTTCTGTTCCATATGTATATATTGTTTTTTTTTAAAGACAGATTTTCTCTGTATAAATAGCCCTGGCTGCCCTGAAACTCCCTTTGTAGACCAGGCTGGCCTAACACTCACAGAGATCCACCTGCTGCTGCCTCCCAAGTGCTGGGATTAAAGGTATGCACCATTCTGTTCCACATTTTATTATAACTGCATACATTATTTTGAAGTGATTTTAATTAATTTTTTATACCCCATGTAATTGTAAACAATGCAAATCTGTAAACGTGCTTTTGTAAAATTATGTAGCCAGTGAATTACTAGAGATGTTCATGGAGTTTTGTAAAGGCAGATTGTTACATTTTGAGGGATTTTGTAAGCTGGATATTAAACACAGCTTAGCCCTGGCTGTGGTGGGCTACTTCCACCAGAGCAAGCGGCAGATACCATACGCCATACACTTTACCCCAGTGCTCAGTGGACTGTAAACATTTGCTGCCACATCACTGGATACAGTCTTTTTGCTCAGAAGAATTTTTGTGCCAAAGACTCTTCAAACTACAATGTCTTTCATAACCTGGTAAGAAATGGAAGGGAATCTCAGGGGACTCTGTCAGGCATGGGATTTGATAATGACAAGAACCAGACAACCTCCTTAGGATATGTCTGAAACTGGAAGCTTTCAAATGTAGGATAAACATCATCCTGGCTTTGTGGCACGAACTTACTCTGTATATATTGTCAATTTTCCTTTGGCTCTTTCATCTCAGTTGATGGAAAAGGAAAAAATGGTATGATTTCCTGAAACGAAACTCTTGTTACTACTACAATAAAAGCAATATTTTCTTCTTTTGTTATATAAAATCAGCAGAAAATTGCTGCATGATTCAGAAGTAAGCTTTTTATGAAAACCCTTATTTACTCATTTATTTTCTCATTCTGTAAGCATTTCCTGAAAATCTGTGACTTATACCAGAGGCCATAGGCATGAGCATGACAAATTCAGGCCTGCCCCCGAGGTACTCACAAAATTGGGGGATGGCAAACAATGACTTAATTGTGGTAAGTGTTCTGAAGGGTTTAGCAGGAAGAGGAGGTAGTTAATGTAAAGCTGATGGCACCCAAGCTTCTGGATTAGAAGCTCCTATTTGTCATGAATGTGCAAAGACCTTTAAGCCAAATGAATGTTGTCGTATTTGAGATGCTAAAATAGAGCTATGGCTTCTAGGGTGGAAAATGAAAAAGAAGCCAGTGCAACCAAGGGCATGGGGTCGGTGAGGACGAGCTCATAGAAGGTCTCTGGTGTGAATTAGTAGTGTGCACTTGCCCCTCGGGCTGATGGGAGGATAATAAAGGATTTGATGCGGAGGAGTGATGCATTAGAAGGATTCTGAACTGCTGTGTGGTGAACAGATTGGAAAGGGACAAAGGCACATAAACCATAATGAAAGATGGTTCTGTTTTAAACTGAGCAAGAAGGAGGCTGTCTAGCAGAATGTCAGTCGGTTTATTATTATGAGGCCACTTACACTGGATATCCTTTTTAATAACCTGGAAGAAGAGATTAAAAATAATTTGATTACCCTTGCAGGCAGTCATAGGGAATTACTCATGAAAGTGGAAAAAGACATAATTTTAAAAGGTCTGGGGAAATTACGTCATGAAGAAATAAAACCACAATAATCCTGACGATCTGTGTGTGCCGACACAAATCCAGGATGTTTCTTGGGTCTTGTTCTTGTGTGGAAGAATACATTAGCAGCAGCGCTGCATCTCGTCCACTTTTGTTTTTATTCTGAAAGCTGTACGCTGTTTGGTTCTGCAAAGCAGCTGTTCGCCGTTAGCACCTAATGCTTTTAGGTTCCTTTTCTACCGGAATGCTACTAACAGCTCATTTTAAGGGCTCGCAGGAGAATGACCACTCTTGTTAAGCACCAATAGAAGCTTTAAGTCTTGCTATGAAAGAATCAAGAAATCCTTTAATGCCTCTGCAGCTGGAAGCTCTATAAAGAAGACGCCATCAGTAGTCTATACTCATAGAAAGCAAAAATAATCATTGAATAACCTAATTGGCCTTGAAATCTTTACATAATGTTTGTAGCTTTTTCTCACAGATGAAGTGTGAAAGAGTGATAAAATAAAACAATTCAATGTTGGAGCTACAGGTTTGTGTAAATATTTAGCACATATTAAGTCCATTCGAGGCAAAACTATCCAAATGAAGTCTCAACTTGGATTGTGACAGAACAAGAGTTAATTCAAGTAACATTCTTGGAGCATATTCTGTCCAGCGTCTCCAATGAAATATCGTTTACCTTCTGCTGTGTAAGTTAAGTTGTTCTGGCTAGAAACCTGCTGTCTCCTGCCTTAGTTCCAACCATCAACTCAAACAGAACAGATGGTTGTCTTAATGCAGCCCACTTTATCCAGAGTCACCAAGAGCAAACAGCATGGCTGCTTCTACACAGAGGGAAATTAATGTGCTGATGACTAGCTATTAGATGTGCAGCTACAGTTTATTAATTTTGATTTTTACGATTATTGTGTTTGTTACCGGGTGGCTTAGTCAGCTGGGGCTGCTGTAACAAAATACTGTAGGGTGGACAGTTTAAACAACAGGCATTTATTTCCCACAGTTCTAACTGTGGACCACTGTCTTCGTGTTGTAGGCTTGCTTGGCTTTTCTTAGTGGTGCATGGGGTCGGGCAGAAGTGGGGGATTCTACTTCATCGTCTAAGGATTTTAACCTTCATGTGAAGGTCTGACCTTCACGATCAAATCTAAGTTTAACTCCTAAAGGCCTCTTAACCGCTTGCATCACACATGCATACACTGGGAGTAAATGCTTCCATCTATGAATTTGTAGGTGTTGGGGAGTGGGGATGGGGTGGCCAACATAAACATGAGCTCCCATAATGCCAGCAGAGTAGATTAATTGCTAATATGGGGATTTATCAAGGCAACTCTATGTAGTTAAAAAGTTTATTTTGGGGTAATTTACAGCCAGTAAAGGGGCTGGTTACAGGATCCAGGAGAGGTGAGTTGCAGTTCAGCAGGGTTCTCTGGAGAACTCTGACTCAGCCTGTCTTCTAGCATCCAGGATCATGAGGAACCCAGAGCACCTGCACGTCTGGATCTCCGGTCTAAAGGGCATCTGTCTCAGCCCCGCTCCAGGGGCAGGTCATAGGTAGGTGTGGCAGTTATCAGAAGCCTTATTAGGGGTAGTACTTCCAGGTCAAAGCTGGAACAGCTATCCACTACAAATTGCCCTGATTGACAGAGTTCATCTCAGTTTCAACTAAATTAAAAATGCTGTTGCTCTTGCCACATTTTTTATTCCCTAAGCAGGGAGCTGTGAAACTCCTCAGGGAGCTGGGGATTTTAAAATGGAGTTCTATATATCAAGATAGCGATGTAAGTAGTTTGTGATGCTGATGGTGTGTGTATGTGTGTGACGTATTGTGAGCAGATGCTTGATTAGGAACATGTCTATTCCTGTGCAAATTCACAAATGGAGATGGGTGTTAGGTTTTTCAAGTGGCATAGTGAATTAACATTTATTTATTTACTTACATTTACTTATTTTTATTTGTAAATGAGATCTTGTAGCTTAAACTGGCCTCAAAGCCATGATCTTCCTGACCCCACTTCCCCAGTGATGGAGCTATAGACATATGTCACCATCCCTGGCTATGAATTAATCTCTTTTAAAAGATGGTTTTATTCAGGCTCGGTGGGTGAGAGGTCATGAAATGACTGATGAGTCCCTCTCCTACCAGCTGTCTCAGCCCATCCTGGTGCTTAATAATATTGTATGGCTTCAAGAAAAGTAGTGTGACTTCAGTCCTACAGGGGGATGTTCTCAGATATTGCTCACTTTGAATTCTTTACAATCCCTGGGTAATGTGTCTGAAGCATTGAAGGGAAACTGAAGATAGAAAGTGGGACAGAGGGGCCAGAAGATGGGGTGAGAGAATTCCTAGTAACAGCAGCAGCAGGCAACGTTGAAAAAGGAATGTTAAAGGAGAATGGAGCCACTTTCAACCCCATATTGCCAAGATCTGAGTGGTTGCCGATAGATATATAGGTATAGCTATGAAAATAATATGAGAGATAGTAAATGGAAATGCACACAGGAGCCAAGCAAGTCACATAAATGTAACCAGAGACCAAGAAGGTCCCATAAAAGCATGAAGCATCTACAAGTAACAGACTGGTGTCTTTATTGCCTCCAAGCACAAGACCCATTGAGTTATGATACCTTTTAAGATACAATTGGAGCTTAAGAAACAATGATCCTATAGAACACACTGTGGTTGATTTGTGCCTCATAAGGTACTGTGTGAAAGTTTTAACTTGGAGCAATCACGTGCAGGGAGAGAATTTTCCACAATGATGGTAAAGGCCACAAAACTAGGAAATGTTGCTTCTAATGGGGACAAGCAAGATACACGACGTATACCTCAGAAAGATACTATAAAAGCATGCACAAGTAAGGGTCCCCACCACTAACTCCCCAAGTGTGGAGGGATTAAAAAATAAACAGAAAAAGTTAATTTATGCTGATTTTTATTCTATGTGTATTGAGGTGTGTATTTGCTTAAGGATAGAATTGGACGTTGCCAGCTCCGCTCCTTTTCACATAGAGTTTCTTTGTTGTTTCCGGCCTGAATCTTTGTCATTTTGCTCTCATTGGATTTCTACTCCCCTCTTCTCCCGCTGCCTTTACTATTTCTAACATATGTTTGTTTTGATTGTTTTCTTGGGAAGGGACTTGGACTCAGCAAGTTGGTAACGGTGGGTGGATATTGAGGATTAGAAGGAAGGACCAGGTTCGACTCTCTTGTCCCAGGTGACATGAAGAGAGAGTCTGTCTCTAGGTATGTTGACACCATTCCTTAGAGATCAAAGAATTAACTGTCATAGGGTCAAAATACAAAAAAAAAAAAAAAACCCAAGTGACAAAAATAAATCCATGGTTTGGGAATGCACCAAGATTTGGTGATGGGAGTCACAGGATGGTGGACAGCACATGTCTGTCAGTTGGTTAGCGGGTGCATGGTGGTTAAAATGCCAGGCTGGGAAGGGGGCAGGGCAGACAGTTCCTCTTACTATATTGTTAACATGGGCTTTCCACATTACTCCTTTCAAGTGAACACACTTAAAATTCTACATAGAACTCCATTACTCGTAACGCTCTCTGGGATTGAGTTAGAGGGTCCCATGTTGTGATTCATGAGGTTTGTGCAATCACATTTTGGTGTGACTCATGTACTTTACTGCTTATGATGAAATATTGAAGCTTATGAAGATTTATTTTCTATGTAAATTAGAGTAGATTGATTCTCCCATTCATACCTTGTTAGTCTTTCTTATATTTGAGGTACGCTCTTCATTGAAAATGAAAGGTACAGTGTTGTAAGGGCTTCTTGGGGAGTGGCCTATAACTTGAGGCTTATTTTTCTTATACTGAAATCCTTTGAGGACTCCCATCATTCCTGATGTGCTGATAGGTACTATGGAAAGGTGATAGTAGATTATAATGCCATAGTTATAAATACATAGCATATATATATATATATATATATATATATATATATATATATATAATGCCAAAGTTGATAGTGGATTTATCAAACTGTGGTGTGCCCACTGAACTGTGTTGCAAACAAGGTTGTCCATCATGTCACTTGTGAAGGAAAACATGCTGAGATCTGCAGGTGAATTCCAAGCCAAGTGTCTGTGCTGTTCCTCTTCCCCCACATCGGCACCTCCCCCTTCTAGGTGTGGCAGACTCTCCAGACCTCTTCAGATTCACTTCCCGTGCTTTCTCTTGGATGACTTTTTGTCAGGAAAGGCTTACATGAGATGCTGACACTGTAACTCCAGACAGTGTGGGTGTATTCTTGAGTTGTTTCCTAAGGAGGCAGGAAGAATGTGGCAGTCATGCAGGAACGGCATCCTTGACATTATATGACAAAGTGCTTTCACTATTGCCCGCACAGGCATAAGTAGGGATGGAGTCTTTCTCCTGTAAAAGTCTTTTATTCAAATCGTCTCCTAAAATCATGCTATTGGTATGGAGAATTGGCTCAGTCAATAAAGGGTCCCACTGCCAAACCTGATGACTGAAGTTTGATCTCCCTGACATGGTAGGAGAGAGTCGATTCTCACATGTTATCCTCCGGGCTCCACACGTGGGCACCCACATGTATAAACACACATAATAAATAAATAGAAAAATTTAAAAATGAATAATTTATCTTAATTATATGTGGTGACTTCACTATAGAAATAAACTGAAAGCTTCATAATTTAAAAATATCTATTTATTTAAATACAATAAAGTGTCCCCATCCTGTCTCTGTTCCCATCCTAATTATCTTATGTTGTCAATAAAAACTGTTTGGTGAAAGAAAAATCAGCAGCCTTACTCAAGTTCATATAAATATCTAAATATGACTCTTTATAGTTTTATCTGTCTGATTTTTGGATGTTATTTACTTTAAAAAGATAACGTCCTATTATGTAATTTCTCTACAAAACTCTGGACCTTGCTGTAGCCCTATACACCTAGATGGAACTCATTCTTTTAAAGGGCTTCACTAGGCAGCACTAGAGTTAAATTTTAGAATGACTAGCACTGAAGGTCACAGGGACAAATTGTAAAACTTAAAGGGAGGCCGTGATTCTGGAATTTAGAGCATGCTTCAGATAGAACAGGATCAGTGAGGAATGTACACTAACGGTCCTGGCTTGTGGTTATTAGTCAGTGAGTGTGGGCATGGTAAGTGGAGTGTCAGATTGGTTCAAGGAAGCAGACATTCCCATAGGTTATTATTGATCTAGCTTACTTTGCTTGAGTGTGCAGAGATTTCTTCAACCTCTGTCAAAAGTAGCTTTTCTACCATAGAAGTAACTTATCCAATGCTGTAGCAAACATATGTGTACTCCTAAGCTTTACAACTTCTGTGTCCTAGCATCCCAGAAGCAAACCCGTGAGGTTAGAGTCCATGTATGTAGATATAATTCCTTTTACTTGTATTGCCATTTTATTTTCCCGAGTAGCAGCAGGAATTCTTATCCCTTGGAGATTTTCTCAATTACAGAATATGCTTTTACATTATACGGGTCCCAATCTCATCTTTTATGTTGGACTCATTCTTAGAGTTTGTGGGTCAAAAGATTCAAGTGGAAGACTTTAATGGGAAGGATCCTAAAGACTTTTCCCCCCATTTACGAATCTGGTAAGTCAACAGAAGGACGGTCAGTGGTTGGAACTTTGCAAAGGTTATTTTATTAACTTCAGTCAAACAGGGTCAAGAGATAAGAGAATCTGGAAGAAGTGAGCAAGAATTTGTACCAAACTACTTAGTCCAGGTGGTGGGTCATGGAATGAGGAGACTCGTTCAGTGGAACAGTTGGACTTAGGGAAGGACTGCACTGGAGGAGTCCAAGGCCTGGTTCCGGAAAGAGAAATTAAGAACAAGATACAGGCTGAGGAGACGGCTTAACAGAAAAATGCACTGGCTTCCAAGGCTGATGAATGACCTGGGTTGAAATACCCCAGACCCACATGGTGAGAGAACTGATTCATACAAGTTGTCTTCTGACCTCCTCATGCACACTGTGGCAAGGGCCCCATTCCCATAAACAAATAAATGCAATTATTTTTAAAGGGAAGCATAGAATACTAGAGGTTGAGGAAGGCTGTGGGCAGAGGCTGGCATCAGAAACATGTCTGGAAAGCAACAAGGAGACAATCCCAGACTGCACAGGAAGGAGTCACGGATATCTGGGAGGAATCCAGGCTATTTGGATCACATAGGGCTGCTTTTGAAGTTAGACCAGAACGCCGACACATATTTGACCTTCAGCAAACTATTCGGTCTTCCTGGACCTCAAGGTCGGTGCTGTTTTCACGTCAAGGACATATCTGAGTGTACAGTGCACAAGACACACACAGTGTTGGTTGTTGAGCAAATGAATTCTAGGGCTTCTAGGGCTGCAGAAACTGTCCCGTGACCAAGCACACGTCAGCAGTCGAAGTGTGGAAAAAGCTGACGGCTGTAAATCCACTCTGCTTTCCAAGCTTGCCTTCTCTTCCCGAATAGTACTATAAACGCCCCAGAGTTAGAGTTATTTTATATCCTCCTTTTCTAGAACCTTCTCTGTGTCCTTAGAAAAACTGTAGACAACTTTGATATTGCCACTGGCTTGAGAGCATGCAGCACCAGGAGACAGAATGCCCTAGTGGCCTTCATAAGTGGCCTTATTTTCTGGACTGTCCCTTTCCGGGGTGACCACACATATCTCCTCATTCTCTAGGTTTTAGCACTGGCCTATTTCTTGACTATTAATGTGTTTTCATAAACTCTGGAATACTTGTTAAAGATGTAGAGCAGAAAGGAATCGAGGCCAGCATTAGACTTGGTGCTTAACACCAGAGTATGGACCCCAAATTCCAGGCTACTCTTTTCAATAATGGTCTTGCTTGGCCTTAACAGTTTTGTTGGTAGTAAATGGTTGAAAGTTTCACTCAGTGGCTATCAGTGTTAGGTCTCAAACCCCAGACAAATGGCTGAGGTGACAACTTAACATACCAAAGCAGATGCTATCTGCCAGGCTCAGCATGGCCAGTGCCTAGCATACCCTGCCTCTACTCTACTCACCAGCACAGGGACTGGGCTGGGCTGCCCTTCCTCCAGCTCCTCTGATTCCTATATAACCCAGCCATTTTGGCTACACGGGTTTCTTTGCCTCTTGGTCTCCTGGTCTCCTGGCCTGCTTTCCTGGAGTCTGGCTTCTGTCCCCAACCGCCTTCTCCCCATCCCCTCACATGGCATGGTTCAGTTTATCGGAAGCGTTAAGTCTGGACTCTTCTAGATGTCTCTGTCTCTGGCTGTGCCCTCCCTAATTTCTATTATAAAATCCTCAACCCCTTAGGAGCAGTCATGTCCTCCTTTTATTTCTTTTTTTTTTCATTCAATTAGGAGCCATTCAGAGCTTGGCAGCAACAGTGTTTGTAAGTGGGAGTTTATTGCCTGAAGGTATATCATGCATCAACTGTTTCTTTAACTGGGTTGACACTACTGTCTTGAAGAACGAGAAGACACTTTTCAGGGGCTGTACTTTAAACATTTCTCCAACTTGTTATGGTAATAGCAAACACACATTTACAAAAACAGTATCTTAAGAGACAATAAAAGAACTCTGTAGGGTGCATACCTGCTAATTATATCTGGGTTTTTTGTTTGTTTGTTTTTGTGACTCTTATTTACCCCTAAATGTGAATCCAGCCTAACCCAGGTGCAGTCGGTCAATGTTCTCCATTACGAGTCATGGCATACAGCTCAACAGAGAACTGAACTAGTCAAGTTCACCCCCACGAGTTCTGATGGAGCCCACGGGTTGACTTTGTTCTGTTACGGTCTCTAGGCCGGGAGAGAACAAGCCTGTAAGTGCTGTCAGGCTTCTTGACAATATATTGGAAAGCTCATTGGAGCCCAATTGTCCCTAAAGCCACACACCCCCTGACGACAGAGTCGCACGAGTGATTACATTTCCTGTTTTGCTTAACTTAGTTTCAGTTTTTAATTATAAGAAAAAAAAATCTCTAATTCAGCCGGGCTCCTGGAGATTTGAAATCTAATGCTGAACCTGCTGCCATTGAAACAGTCCTTCCCGATTTATGAAGACTTCAAATAGCAGATCTGATGGCCACTTGTGGTTCCTATTCATAATGGAGATGAGAAGAATTCCAAGTTAAAAATATCACCATAGTCCAACAGTGGTACAGCATCCAGCAAAAACGCCAAGATATGCAGTGATTTTACTATCACTTCGGAGCCTTCCAGGTAAATGTCATAGGTTCACCAGGGAGCAGGACTTTAATCAAATCATTTCTGGAATCCCTTAGTCCTGCATAGACTCTGTAGGAAATCAGGCATCTTCAAGAGTTTATGGCAGTGCTATTTCAGCAGAAAACTGCGTCCTTCTGGCTCAAGTTGAGAATACAGCCATTGCCATCATCTAAAATGCAGACATAAACCACTGGGACGAAGGCTGAAGTTTTTATAATGCATAGTATTAAAATGGCATATACAATATCGATTTCACTACTAAGTGGATGTTTTGTGTTTTTAAACATCTTGTAATGTGAATTAGAGATAATATCAAGTATTTGCTAGGCCACAAATAGCATTTGTTTCTTTCAAATTGACTTTAATTCTTGTTGAAAAATGTATGTTTTGGTGACTTTAAAACCATAAATTTTTCTCAGTAGTGCTCATTAGTCTTATGAAGCCGTAGCCAGGGCTGGCTTCTATGCACAGATGTGTAATGTTAAGCAGCCCTGGCCAGTGTTAGGGATAACTGATTAGTAGTCAGACACCTCCTCTGGGAAGCTGCCGATTAACCACACTTCTCACTTTCCTCTCCACATTCCAAAGGGAGTACACGGATTCACTATTAGCTCCAAAGCGGTGGTTTAGCATTCCATTTCCTCTAATCCACAATTTACTCAAGAACGTGAGTACAAGTGCTGTGAAAGCTGATCTCACTTCATCAGGAATTCGCACCGAGAAGCATTGTCTGGACATGGTGAGAACAGGGAGTTCCCAGGCCTCGCAACTCCAGGGCCCTGCACTTCAGGGCACCTGCAGCATCAAAGGGGCTCAGTGTAGGTTTGAGATATATATATATATATATGTTCGTCTCAGTGTTTCTGTTCAAAAAGTGTTTCAGTCGATGTAACCCGAGGGAGCTTGAAAGCAATGCTGTGTGTGAGGAAGCATGCTTTCTGGTCATTCATTGTTCAGGAGGCCTCCTTGAAGTACTTTTAAGGTACAGGTCTGCCTGGACTCTACAACTCTGCAGCAGGCCGGTGTCCCAGGATGGAGAGGTGGCAGTGAGCTTCCCTGGGACCTGCATTCTTTATCTTGAGTCTTGACTACATTCCACATTATTCCCCCTCCATTCTTTCCCTAGACTCTATTGCTCACCTGTCTCGATTCCTGTGCAGAAAATCTCAGATAGTTAAATTTTCATGGAACCCCCACAAGGATGCATTAAAAAACATGATGCTGAGCCTCTCTCACACCTGTGCACAGATTTGCCGGGTTTTTTTCAGATGGATTGGAGAGTGTGTGTTCTGTAGATGGCGGCCATTGTCGGCTGGCTTGCTTTGTATTAGGTTGTCTGGGTGAATTGTTATTTCCACTAATACAGGTATGTAGTAAATGTCCTTTCTCTTAAGGAATTTTCATCCTTAACATAGAAGGCAGGAAACTATCAACAACAAAAAAAAGGCAGAATGTTCTACCGAGGCAAAATACTTCAGTTCTGGACACATTTTTACTGTCAACTTTCCTTCAATGGCTTAAGGTGTTTTGTTATGAATATGTTACAGTGTATGTTTCTTAGCAACAGATTGAGTATCTCCAAGCCAATTCAAGGTCTTCTTTAATGGCTTTTAATGTAATTTCATCTTTTTCGTTTAAAATTAATTTTTATTTATTTTGTGTATGTGTGTGGGTGAACAGTTGGCTTTCTCTTTCCATTATGCTCCTGAGGATCAAACTTGGGTTTTCAGGCTTGACAGTAAGCACCTTACTTGCTAAACTGTCTTGCCAGCCTTGTGATTTGATCTTTAAATGGCTCTCTCTCTGGCCCCATCATTCTATATTTTATTTATATTCCTAACTAGAATGGGAGCCACTTAGGAGAGCTGTCTATTTGTCTTCTTTTTCACGCCTTCTCCGTCCCCAGAACAGTGTTCACCTAAACTACTGTACATTCTTCTAGCTGCAGACTAAGGTAAATGACAGGACCTAGATTCTTAAATGCCAAGGGGGGTGGCAAAAACTGAGTGGACTCAGTGGCAGGTAAATGGGAGATGCATGGCAGCACTTGCTCTGCCAGCTGGTGGTGCCTTCTCTCAGTTCAGTGACTATGAGGGGGAATGAATCCTATTCTGTCCAAACAAATGCCCAAATCTCAATAGGAAGGCAATCTCTGTGTAGGTCCTTATTGCCATTCCTGGGTTATACAAAAGCAGAATTGCCTCTGTAAGCACTCATGATGCCCCAACACTGGATGTCAGCACTCATGATGCCCCTAACACTGGGTGACTCTGCTTATCCTCAGGCCTTCTCTTTTTGTGTAGGATGTGTACAATTTTGTAAACGTCCTAACTTCCAGACACCTGGGCATTACTAACCTTCCATATCCATACCTACGTGACTCTTCCAAAGTTGATAATTACCTCTGGAGATGTGATGTCCTATTCTACCATGGTGTATGACCTTTGGAAAATTTATGTTAACCTGCTATGAGTGAATACTCACCATATGAGGACAGACTAAGAAACATTGACAAAAACTTGTTTGAACGTTACCAAAGAACTCAATTTAAAGTATTCTATTTAAATCTTGATGGGGAAAAATGAAAGTCTTATGTGAATAAAGTTTTGAAAAAAAATTAATCTAAATTTTTGAGTGTGTGTGTGTGTATGTGTGTCTGTCTGTGGTTTGAATAGGTATGGCCCCCATACACTCATGTATTTGAATGCTTGGTCCATAGGGAGTGGCACTATTACAAGGTGTGGCCTCGTTGGAGGAAGTGTGTCACTGTGGAGGCGGGCTTTGAGATCTCATATATGCTCAAGCTGCTCCCAGTGTGATATACAGAGACTCCTGCTGCCTGCAGATTGAGATGTAGAACTCTCAGCTCCTTCTCCAGCACCATGTCCACCTGCATGCCACCATGGCCCATCATGATGATAATGGTCTGAACCTCTGAAACTGTAAGCCAGCCCCAATTAAATGTTTTTCTTTATAAGAGATGCTGTGGTCATGGTGTCTCTTCACAGCAATAGAAACCCTAATTAGACATGTGTTAATTTGTTACACACATACATACATACACACACACACACACACACACACACACACACACACACACACTTTAGAAACAGAGTTGGGTTTTAAACTCAACAGTTATTTAATAGCTATGTAACCTTCAACACATTTGTTATCTTTTCCAGACTTCATACGGGTTCTAATACCTGTCTCACGAGATTTGTGCAAGGAAAACAGCTAATTCAGTGCTTGGCATGTAGGGCGGGGCACAAAAGAATACTTGCAATTCATTATTGCCATTGGAGGTCTTTTAGTTGTGAAGATTTATTTGTTTCCTAAACATTATGTCCTCCCAGTCATGCTAACATTTTATTTCTATTCTTTTTCATTCGTTGCCTCTGGTAGTTTGAAGGTCTTAATTTGTTGCATATGATTTGTGCTTCACTGCTCTGGAAAAATCTCTTGGCCTTGGCTGGTAAGGCTCACTGTCTTCCTTCAGTGAATCCTCCTAGACTTCATCCCTGACCAAAGCCTTTGCTTAACGGCCTACATCTTACTTTGCTTAGCCATTTACAAAGCACACGGCACAGCTTCTTTCGACATGGTTCTGAAAATGTCCCTCTACAGCCTTTGGGGCACAGCATCATCAGGGACTATGATTTCAGGACAGTGGTATTATTGGCCCCTGATATTACACTGGGAAGGCTAGGTTATTGTGAATAATTTTGTGGCTATTTTTCTAGTAGCATTTGAATAGAAAGAAGTAAAAATACAAATATGAAGTGTCTCATCCATGGCCTACATCCACAACAAAAGCAGGCAGTATTAAACCAGTTAAAACAATCAGAGGGTAATTATTCAGATAAATATAGCCTACTCTATGAATTTAAGCAAAGCAAGAAACTCCCTCCAACATGAGAGGGAGAATGTAAAAAAATTAAATTGTTAGGTAATTGCCAACACCTCTTCTGGAATGACATCAACTTCTTTACACTTGATAGAATGCATCTATAATATTTTCTGTGTTTCGAAGGAAGAACACAGTTGATGGTTGACTCTTTTTGGTATTTATATATTAGCACACATGTATAAAATTATAATGAACTATCTCTTCTTTATACAGATGTCTGTCTTTCCCTTGTTCCTGAAAGGATCTCGGCTTCCAGGCCATTGTGGCTCTGCTCAGACCACTCCTCACTCAGAAGAGGTAAGAGGTTGTCAACACTGCCAGAGGCCGGGGACCACAACCCTGGTTCTTAGAGCTTTGCCCCTCACCAGCTCACTCTGCATTCTTGTCTTAGGACTATTATTGTAGTTGAAGTTGGCTCTGGGTCCAGCCCCTGCATCAGTGAAAGAACAGAACTACCACAAAGCATTTCTGCCCTCCTGCTGGTGTTGGTAAGCTCTGTTGTCCCCCAGGATATACAGGAGGAAAGCGAAGCCCGCCAATGTGGAGTAAATGACTCAGAGGTGATGATGTTACAGTATCAGCACAATTGCAATCATCAGTCAAGAAGCTGCAAGCTCACTGAACTCAAGACGGCCAGCCATGCCAGTTTACCCAGGACTGGGGGACTCTTGAGATGAAAGATCCTCAGGGCTAAAATTGGGGCAGTCCCAGGCAAATCAGGATGGTTAGTTATTCTAGGGATCTGACTTTAGAAACTGTATGCTTTTTATATTTTTCCTTCTATACTATAAAATATGTAGTATTCCCTAAAATACGTAGGCAACCCTATTTCCCAGCAATCCTCAGCTCTTTCTACCCATGACCTCAACCAAATCAGAGGATGCTGTGAGTTTCTCACTGGAGATTATAGGCTGTCGACTCTTTTCTGGGCAGCAGGAAATCGAAAGGCTGACAACTCCATGTCTCTGTGGTTTTTCTGGGCTCCAGCCCTATTGGATTTCTAGGCAGAAAATTGCTGCTCTTCCTCTTTGGTGATGATTGTGTGAAAAGTTCAACAGTCCTTCTGACTGAAAGAACGGCAAGGTCTATGATGAGGAAGAAAGTTCAGACCTGTGGGCATTTAAATCCCTCCATCCAAATACTCTGTCTGATGCGCTAATGGGTCTTCTTAACCTCTCGTCATCCATCACTGATGTCTCAGCTGATCTGCGTGATTTCTCACAGCAGATGAAGGACCCTAATGGGACAGATTCCTAGAACTTGCTCTTATCGGCCATGTTCTTTTTCTTTTTCTTTTTCTCTTAGCAAGGTCTCCTTTCTCTAGGCTCCCCGCTCTGATTGATCCTATTATCTGTGTCATATTTGAGAAATAGACATTGCATCTATTGAATGCGATTGGTTTCTTTTACCCTCCTGACAGCAGCTTTTCTAAAATATACAGGGCCTTTGGCTTCTTCAGAAAGCCCTGTGCATCCTTTGTAGACAAGAGCTGGGTTTGATGCGTGGCAGGTGATAATGTTTTTATTAAGCCCTATAGTGACAAACCATGTACTTTTATTATGCTCTTCTACGGCAGTCTTTTTTACACTTTAGGGCCATACTTACTAGTGGACCATGAGTCAATGTAGTAAGTCAAATGGGTTATTTTGAAAAGCACATTTGAGGCCGGGCGGTGGTGGCGCACGCCTTTAATCCCAGCACTCAGGAGGCAGAGCCGGGGAGATCTTTGTGAGTTCCAGGCCAGCCTGGTCTACAGAGTGAGATCCAGGAAAGGAGCAAAGCTACACAGAGAAACCCTGTCTCAAAAAAAGAAAGAAAGAAAGAAAAGTACATTTGAGAAGACTAAACCAGACTAGGGCAATTAGGAGTGTATTGAATATAGTGAGAATTAATATTGTTCTATGAAACATTTATTTGTAGCTGAAAGGTTTCTCCGGTCTCACCCAGCCCCACCCAGCCTGGTGGTCCCTCAGCCGCTTATAAAATAATCATTCAAAGGCTTAATATTAATTACCAATTGCATGGCCTATGGCAGGCCTCTTGCTAGCTAACTCTTATAACTTAACTCATTTCTATTAATCTATATGTTGCCACATGGCCGTGGCGTTACCAGTCTGTGGGCATCTTGCTACTTTGACAGTGGGCTGGTGTCTCTCTCCTCTCCTTTCTTCTCTCCATATATCTGCTTGAATTTCCCACCTGCCTCTAAGCTGCTTTGCCATAGGCCAATGCAGCTTTATTTATCAACCAATCAGAGCAACACATATTCACAACGTACAGAAAGACATCCCACAGCATTTGTGTGTGTGTGTGTGTGTGTGTGTGTGTGTGTGTGTGTGAATCTTCATATCCAGGTATGTGAGTAATAAGAAAGTATATGGATTTGACAAGTATGTATTTTTTAAATTTAAATGCAATAGTTATAACTATGTATGTATATGTATGTGTATATATGAGTTCAGTACACATGTACACATGCCACACAGTACACATGTAGAAATCAGAGAACAGCTTTTGGTCTTCTTCCACTGTAGGACTTGGAGATGAAATTCAGGTCACCACATTTGAGAGGAAAGTTCTTCCTATCTGCTCTGTCTCACCTGCCCTTTACATATATTCATTATTGACTGTTGAACAGTTATTTCCTCTAAAAAATTGAAAAATTCCGTTTTGAAGTAAAGAGGTTCAAAAGGCTCCAGAAAGTTAAGCAGACTCACAAGACCCAGGGGGCTCAGAAAGTCACAAGACCCTGGAGGCCCCTCCAAGATTGTGCTGTAGGCACCAAACAGTTCCTGGGGAGGGTGACACTCTTCAGTGGAGCTGCCTGCAGGCTGGGTAGGGAGCTCTAGGGGTGCAGTGTGTGTGAGTCATCACCTGTGACGCTGTCTACAGGTCACCCATGCTTTTGTGAGTCACCCTTGACCCAAATAACTCCAATAACCTCTTTGGGTTTACCAAATTGGGCTTGGGTGCCATCATTTCTTTGGTCTAATATTGATCTAGGATGGATAGATATTGTTCACATCTCCCCAGGAATAGTCATGCACAATCCTCATATATACAACACTTACTAAAAAGTGTCTATAAAGGTATTTATAGAATGATACTCACCATACTATTATGTAAATATCAAAAGATGGTGAACAACCTAAATGTTCTTCAGATGGGGAGCCTAAGATTTAGGAGTGCTGTATCCACAGTAGCAGTTCCTGTGTCTCTCTAGAGCTCAGCATGACAAGTGCTCAGTAGTGTTTCCTGACTGGTACTGTTGTTAAGAGATGAACACATTCTGATGTATCTCTCTAGATAATTTAATGTACTTATTGAAATGATGTTTTAAATAACTTTGGAGACACAGGAAATGTTTTGAGTATGTTAGGTAAGTATTTAAATAATTAGTCGTGGTTATGCATATCTGTAAAAGGTTGGAAGCAAAAGTATCATATATTAACTATATCAATATCTGGCAAATGAAATTATAGATTACTTAAACATTCTCCACTCTTTAAATTTTTCTTTTGGTAAGCAAGCCTTACTTTGATGTTAAAAACTTATATGTCTTTATGGATGTATGTGTGTGCTTGCATGAATTCGTGTGTTCCACATGCGTGCAGGAACCTGGGGAGGCCAAAAGAGGGCATTGGATTCCTTGGAACTGAAGTTGTGAGTTGCTACATGGGTGCTGGGAACCAACTCCAGATCCTCTGAAAAAGCAGTAAGCACTCTTAACTGCTGATTCATCTCTCTAGCCCTTTTTTTTTTTTTTTGGGGGGGGGGGGGTTTCGAGACAGGGTTTCTCTGTGTAGCTTTGCGCCTTTCCTGGAACTCGCTTTGGAGACCAGGCTGGCCTCGAACTCACAGAGATCCGCCTGGCTCTGCCTCCCGAGTGCTGGGATTAAAGGCGTGCGCCACCACCGCCCGGCTTCTCTAGCCCTTTTAGGCTAAAAATTATTCTACTTGAGGGCAGGCATGGTAGCGCATGCCTTTAATCCCAGCATTCCTGAGGCAGAGGCAGGTGAATCTCTGTGAATTTGAGACCAGCCTTGGCTACACAAGCTAGTTCCAGGACCGTCAGGGCTACACAGTGAAACCTTGTCATGGTGTGGGGGGGCGGTATTTGGCATTAGGTTAAATGAGAAAACTTACTCAAAACCATTTAGTTTTGCAGTTTTAACTGCTCTACTGCTCATTTCTTATGGACTTGGTATAAGGTTTTCCACTCACCCTTGTACCAATCCTGAAAAGCGACCCCTTAGCAGTGCGTTCATTTCCTCAACCTGTTAAACTCCGTGGAAACAGTTTAGCCAGGTTCAAGGGATTCAGAGATGAATGGCGCGTGGTCTCTCCTCTCTAAGAGTTCATAGCCTGTTGGGGAAGAAAACAAAGAAACGAGCTATTCTTTTTTTTTTTTTTTTAAGACAGGCTTTTTCCGTGTAGCCCGAGCTGTCACAAGACTTACATTAAAGATCAGGCTGGTCTTGAACTCAGAGGTCCACCTGTCTCTGCCCCTAGAGATTAAAGGCATGTGCCACCACTCCAGGCTGAAACAAGCAATTCTTACGTTAGCATAAGGACTAAAGATACCAGGATGCTGAGCATAAATTGTGACCCCAGGATTCACTTTCTGTAGTAACTTTCATCATTTAGAGGTTTGAAAAACATTCTAAGTGTCTTTCGAGAAAAATGTAGATGTTTCCTCCTGTGTGTCGGGAGAGCCTAACAAATCAAGTTCTAGTAGCAAAGGTGTCAGCCCGCAGTTTCTCAGGCAGAGAAGTCGAACCGGGCTGCACACTGCCCTGGTAAAGAACATGGGTTTGGCCGGGCGGTGGTGGCACACGCTTTTAATTCCAGCACTCGGGAGGCAGAGGCAGGCGGATTTCTATGAGTTTGAGGCCAGCCTGGGCTACAGAGTGAGATCCAGGACAGGCACCAAAACTACACAGAGAAACCCTGTCTCGAAAAAACAAACAAACAAACAAACAAACAAACAAACAAACAAAAAAGAACATGGGTTTGGGCCTCACTCTGTGGAGATGGAGGTTTTCTTATCCCATGTAAGTTGGTACACAAATTCAAGTTTCCTTTTTCATAACTGTATAAGAGGATAACATTATCAACTCCTCAGAGTGTCAGAATTAAAACATTTAGTGTCGTCCCTAGCACATAGTAGGGGTCACTATATAACGAAAATATTTTTAGGAGGTATTTCTAAAAGTCTCAATTGTTGTCAGGGCAATCAATTAAATTGATGCTTTTTTTTTGAGTATTTGCTAAATACATGCACTATAAGAGTTCACATTTCTTATGAACTACTTTACTTCTTAATGTAGTAAATGGATTTTGCCTGAGAGTTTGAATAGATTAATCAATTGAGAATCAAGAAAAAATATAAATAGGAAACTCAAAGTTGGAAAAAGTCTCCTATCTATTTAAACAATCTCTGCAGAGTTCTGGGGAGAAATTGATTCGCTATGATCTCTCTTCCTGGATAGAAGGGGAGTGGGGGGGCTGAGACACTGTCACTTTGAGAAGCCCTCCATTCCATCATTGGTCACTCCTGTTTCTCTTCGAAGACTCCAGCTTCTGCTGGTCACTTTCTGAAGCTCTGAACCATTGTGTCTTTTGTAGTTCTGATCATAGAAGAGACATGTTTATATTTATATTATACTTCAAAACAAAAAACAAAATCTAAACATTGTATAGAATTGCCCACTTTGCCTCTTACAAGGAAATGCTTGGTTCTTTAAATACTTACTATGTATTTATGATAATTATATATATTATGTATATATATATATATATATATATATATATATATATTCCCTCCTTTTTCTGATGCTGACTTCTTTCTGCAAATATCTGGATTAATGAAGATCTCTCTCCATTGCAAACGATAACTTAGAGGTAGTTGGGCCTGAGGTATGATTTGATCTGATAGACAAGATGATGTCACTGGGAAGCCTTTTCTCCCACGGTCTAAGCTCCTTTACACCGTGTTAACACCATTCCAAGACAAGCATTCCCACAGGGGTAGGGCAGATAAGGCTGAACATCAGCTTCAGGCTGAGGAGCCTTCCAGCTTGGCCACTGCAGCTGAAGAGAACTACCTTTTCTGAGAGCAAAATTCTGAGCTGCCTTTCATCAATGCAGACTGAGGTGGGTAATTGTGCTCACCTGTGAAGGGGGAAACTTCCTGCTCGGCAGAATTCCCCAAATGAGGTGCATGCTAGACTAGCCAAAGTCAAAACAAATAAGCAAACAACAATAATAGAACTGAAGTTCATCACATAATTAATTCAGTTAGTTTCTTTGAGATAACCATAACATTTAAGACATTGAAATTAAACTAACAGACGTTAGGCAAACCATAAAAAGTTTAACTGAGCAAGTGATGTTTTACTAATTGACAGCCCTTCAAACGAGCAGAGATTCCAAGCTCCATTCCAGAAAGGACAGGACACAGAAGTGAAGTACAGCCACAGCCAGAGGCTGCAGGCCTCTCCCGAGTAGTGGCTTGTGCTGTGCCGCTTCAAGGTCAAAGCCCGACTAGTTGTTGCTAAGGCAGGGGCGCTTTCTCAAAGTGCCTCTACTTCCGTCTATGACGTAGGTCTCATAATGCAGGCCTCATCTCAAGTGCCACCCTGCGGATGAGGCTCCCGCCGCAGCAGACTGTACTAATTAAGCTGAAGTTTTTGTCACACACACATACACAGCTTGATTGATGATAGCTCAGAATTGGTCTCATTTGAATGTAGCCAGCTGGCCTCCCACAAATGACTGGAGCTGAAGGGCTGCCATTGGCTGAGACACAGCCATTTGTTAAGAAGTTTTAGTACTGAAGGGAGACTAATTGGGGGAAGGAAGAAAATTGGGGACAGGGGTGGGAGGAGGCAGCAACAAGGGGACAAGAACAGAGATGTGGGATGGGGTTGGGGAGACTAGCGGGCGAGAATGAATGAGAAAAGTGTAAGGACACAGTCATCAGATGCCACAGGGAAATCCATTACCCTGCGTGCTAATGCAGCAGCTTAATAAAATATACATTTAAATGGTGTGCGTATCTGTCAGTTTTCAGTGTTTGCCAGATGAGGTTTCAGTTCGTTGTTCAGGGACTCGAAATACAGAGGTCTCCTCAGGCCAGGGTTCAGATTGGCAGTGTGCACTGAGGTATCCTTCTCTTCACTTTCCACGTCACCCTCCAGCATATATCTTCAGTTGTTAACTCTACGTGCGGTTCTCCCTCCTAACTGAACCTCTCTCCTGGACTTTAGAGCCACAGTTGGCATTGATAGTTGGCATCTCTTTTTGAATATCACACTCTTATTTCATTGGAAATAAATCTCTGTTTTTCTCTCACATGTATGCCACAGACACACAAACATACAAATAACCAACAAAAAAATTTAAAAAAATTAATATTTAATCTCTGTGTGTGTGTATGTGTGTATGAGAGAGAGAGAGAGAGAGAGAGAGAGAGAGAGAGAGAGAGAGAGAGAGAGAGAGAGAGAGAGAGAGAGAGAGAGGAGAGATGGTTTTCAGGAATTCTTGGCATTTTTGCAGTATTTGGTTGACATATAACTACAATATTCCCATATCAGCTGACTCACTGGCAAAAATGAAAAATTAACAAGTCAATGTGTGGGCAGATCAAAGTGACTCTTTCACCAAAAACTAATTAAAGGTATTATTACAGTTTGAGAATGACAAGAATTGAGAAGCAGTATGTTGTTTTACTGTCTTCATAAGGGAATTTCTTAATCTATTTCTAGACTTTGGTTAAAACCAGATGTGCTGCGGACACCACTGGTAGATCACATGGATGGTGTCATCTTGGATCCAGAATTAGTACGTGAAATTCCTGCCAAGTGCTAGCTTGTCAGGGCCTCGGATGAGCTGGATGAGGTGGGGATGCCTATTAAGACAGATGTGTGCTCCTGTTCTCAATCCATCAACTTAAGCTGTCAAAATTGTCACAATGTATAGATTTAAGTCTGTGAGTGGTACAGTTTCAAGCCTGAAATGTCTTGTTTTCTTGTCAAATCTTTAAGGATGTAGTCCTAGGGAGGGGGTTGACAAGCTGCTGATCTTAACAACAAGACATGAAAGGGACACTTTGGTCAGAAGAGGTCAAACTCAGCTGGCCATGGTGGCACATGCTTTTAATTCCAGCACTCAGGAGGCAGAGGCAGGTGGAGCTCTGAGTTCCGGGCTAGTGTAGTCTACAGAGTGAGTTCTAGGACAGCCAGGGCTACACAAAGAAACCCTGTCTCAGAAAAATAAGTTCAAACTCAGTTACTATGGCAAAAAAAAAAAATTCTTGAGAAAATCAATTTATATGGAGGAAGGGATTATTTGGGCTCACAGATACAGAGATTTCAGTCCATCGACAGTTGACCTGTAGCTTTGGGGACCACAGTAAAGCAGAATTCTAGAGTTGAACTCATGGTGGAGGGGGTCTGCTTACCTTATGATGACCAGAAAGCAGAGAGAGATAGGAAGGAAAAGTCCACAAAGACTTAGTTTGCTCTGACTAGACCATATCTTTTAAAGGTTGACTGCCTTCCAATAACACCCTAGCCTGCTGATCAAATGTTTAACATGTGAGTCTGTGGGGAATACTTGCCTAAACCATAGCAAGTGCCCTTTATGAAAACTGTAGTTTTGACTGGAATTATTTTTTATAGCATTCTTGTTTATTTCATTTCTTAAAGTACAAGCAAAACAATGTATTTTGATGGATGGTAAATACTTTTACTTTTATTCTATAATTTATTAAACTCTTATGGGAAATTGAATAAAAATAAAGACATTTATCAAAATGTACGTATTTTCCTCCCTTCAAAATTAGCTTTGCTCAAGGCAGTGGGCATCATCTTCAGCCAAACCCAGCTGTTTTCTCTTCATTTATGGTTGCTGTTCCTAGCTTGATGATTTTTCAGATGTTGCTTGTCTCTGTCTCAGCATTGTGGTATAATATTGGTCAGGCTTTTGTTTATGAATGTGCAATGTGAGAATTAATCATGTTTTTCTTATAATGGGAAAAAATCTTTTTAATGTTTGGTTTCTTCTACTTATAATTTTCCCATTTACGAAAATCTTGTTGCTTTTAAGATACATGTTGTGAGGTTGTAAATTAGAGACCCTTTGGCATGCTAATGTCAGTGGGGGGAAAACAATGAGGAAAATAGCTGTTTATTCCCCTAGTCTGAATTTGTGGAGAAAAAGTTTTAACCGAATAAAGTCTGAGTCACAGGCAGATCTCTGGAAAATTAATATAATGCAATTTTAAAATAAGTTTCCAGTGCTTTTGTTTCCAGAGATGCTTCTGAATATCAGGTACAATATAACGTTTGTTGATCTTCAGGAATTTATAATGCTAATGGCGTTAAAAGCTGGAGGTTTCCTTTGGAGATTTTTTTTTCACCTTGGTCTATTCTATTCTCTAAATCCTTTCCTTACAATGATCTCTTTTTTTCTTTAGCTCTTGAGACTTCTAAAGTTCATGCCCCTGCTATAAACTATAGTGCTCAAATGCGCACAGAGCCCTCACTATGGTTTACTATCTACATTTTCCATATCTCCTTAACATTTAGTGTCTCTCTTATTTATAGGCCCTTTTGCTTCTTATCACTGTTGTTATTGCTCCTACAGAATTGTGCTGATGTTAAAAATCACTGTGGTTAGGCCAGAAAAATAGGTTGAGTTTCCAAACAGTTCAAGTTGATAGGCATTATATTAAACAATACAATTATACCAAAAGTCTTGGCCAAGATACATGGGTTATAACAAAGGGTATGGACTTACGTTCAATAAGAAGCTGTTCGCACCTTTTATTTGTGAGGCTGAAGGCATTAGCCTCAAGGACCATGGAATGTTCAAAGATGCCAAGCAGTAAGTGGCCTCAATAAGCTGAGTAGCTGAATGATAATATTCCAGGGTTGGTTTGTGTCCCATGTTCTTAGGGTTTCCTGGGGTCAGTCAGTAGAGCAGCAGGTTGCTCAATCCATCACTGTGCTCAGGAAGCTTTGCACTTGGGTTCTTAGTCCTCCAACTTTTGTTCCACTTCATATTCACACAAATACATGTTTCCCACGCTTTCCAGCTAACCTAATCAAATTCATGCTTTGCAGAAGCAAGCTGTCTTAAAAAAACCATTAATTTACTAATTCCACGATTCAGGATCCACTTAGCTTGTTAGAGTAGCTGTGTGTCAGACTCTCTGTCAAGTCTAGAGGAGTCAGACCATGTGCAGCCGGACACACGGCAAGGTGGGATGTACTTAATTTGAGGTACAATTATTTGGATTGAAAGTATTCCAGGTTCTTTATTCTTAATGAAACATTTGTGTTAATGTGAAATGATGTACAAAAGGCCTTGGTGGGTTTGGACCAAGGTGCCCCGCAGGGGGTGAGACATGCCGAGAGGGCGTGGCAGACGGCAGCTTGGCACAGTGGAAAGTTACTCACACAGCAGACGCGGCATCCACTGGAAAGTTTTTATTATTAAAGGGAAAGAGAGAGAGAGAGAGAGAGAGAGAGAGAGAGAGAGAGAGAGAGAGAGAGAGAGAGAGAGGTGCTACCACCTCTGGTGAGGGAGGGGAGAGAGAGAGAGTGAAGGGGGAGGAGTTTTTTTTCTTAAAAGGGGACTTTATGTAAGATGATGTCAGGATGCTGGACAGGTCTCCAAGGGCCGGGTCAGAATACTAACATTTCTCCGTTTTGCCTATTATAAAAAGATGAGTTATGGATAGCAAGTAGGGGTGGGAATGAGGGCGCTGAATTCTCGAGACTGCTTCCTGCTGACAAGGGGCGAAGTGGGGAGGGGGAAGTCAGGAGTCACACATGGCGGGAGGTATGAGTGAAGAAGCATTCAGTTAGCTGTTGTTGTGGAGATCTCAAGTGCAGAGAGTTCAGGCATCTGTTCCTCGAGGGAGCTGAGGAGGCAGGTTGCAGCAGTGATGCTCCAGGAGCTTGGGGGAATGACACACCGGATCAGGAGGACAGGAGCCATTGCATCTGCTGTTCCTCTGCAGGTGGAAATGCCTCTATCCTGTAAAAGTGTCAATGGATTAGGAGATAACAGGGTTTTTATGAGTGGACATGTGGGTGAAGTTAACCTATCAGTATTCACCAGGTTGGTGTCCCCCATTGGCGGTTGGCATTCTTGGAGCTGGTGCAGGAGCTGGTGTGTCTGGAGGACCCCCTGTTGACTGGTCTTTGCATGAGTCTGGCAGGAGGGGTGAAACTGTAAAATATGCTCGACAATGGGTGGAGTAAAAATGGGCTCTGGAGACAGTTTTCGTTGGACCAGATTTCTTGATACAGTAGCAGAACTTTTCCCAGGAACCTGCAGGTGTCTGTAAGACAGCTGGAACAGATTTACATCTTGGTGTCAAAGCAAAAGGCTATGGCTTTGGGTTAAAAGGTATGAACATTTCCTGGCTTCAACCCAATGAAAAATATCTTTAAATCTATAACCAGAGGAAATTTACTGAATGGAAGTGATTGAGTGAGCGAAGGAGAGGGAGGCTTCCCTAAACATCATCAGATCTGAGAAGGATATGTAAGTGAACAGAAGTGAGACAGCTTTCCTATCTTCATATAAACAAACCTTAAAGCTGTTTCTTTTATTTAATTCACCAGGAGATACTGAGAGCAGTCAATAGTAAAAAGTTACACTGAAATCTGTTCTGTGAGTTTATCTGATCTGGTAACAAGGTAAATTGTGTCTAGACCTAGTAGTAGCCCTAGGAGAGGGAGACCTGTGAGTTTTATATAGAGAACTGAGAAGGCAGCTGAAATAAAGCCTGGTCATCCAATGAAATCAGAGATCTGAGAAGAGTAAATTATATCTGAGTGCAGACCAAGCAGCTTTCGAATCTACTAAAAATGACAGGGACCAGTCCATACCCAGTTAGCCATACCCAGGTCTCCATAGCATTGGAGGTAGAAGTATCAGAACAGTATCAGTCTTGGCCTGCTAGACCCATAGGTGAGAGTTTTTCCCATGGAAGAGGGTCATAGGGAAGACTGACTTTACTTTGTTTAGGCAAAAGGGGTGCAATCAATTCTCCAATGTCCTGCTGTTTGTCCACAGTCTGGGTCGGGTCCTGGTAGCAGGTATCACATTAGGGCATCTTGCTCAGAGGGCAGCGTTGCCATAATCCAGATGGAAACATTGTGGACCCTTGTAATCTTCTTTGGAGACCTTGGGTCTGGGATCTGGGAGTCTCTATCTGATGTCATAAGCTTTTTGATCAACATTTTAAATGCCATATTCTGCAGATCTCTGAGCATTTGAGGACTGTCTGTCCATTAGGCATGAAATAAAGCCACTGACTATCAACTAGTATTTCCTAAGTCTCTAATATGTTAGCAGCTTTAGTAAGGCAAGGACTCACTGTCTCCTGAGAAGGCAAAGAAGAGTGACAGGAAAAAGATCCTAGGGCCGAATGGGAACAGGAGAAAAGGAACTTGTGAGTCAGGGTGTGGCCCAACTCTGAGAAAAGGATCCTCTGAGAAAAGGACCCTCTCGAGGGACCAAAAACTCCATCATAGAATATATATCTTTTTTATTAGATGTGCCATTTATCAAGCATATGATGTCATTTATTTAAATTTTCTAGAAGAATAGGTGTAAATCTCTAAGTTAGCTTTTGTTAGTCTGAATAAATCTTTACAAATTTAAATTTATATTGTCATCCAGAGTGTAGTATAAACCAGTGTTGAATCAAATATAGCTTTACATCTCTATCATCATACAAAAAAAATCCACACCAATTCCAAATATTTAAGGCTTGTTGCTTCCTTACTCTAGAAGGAGATAAAATGAACAGAGAGTTCATCAAGACGAAATGTGTTTTTAACCTTAGTAAACTTTGGTAAAAGATGGCTGCCAGCCACGTGGCTATCTGCATCATGATGAGGTCACCAGTCAAGATGGAGGAGAGCCATGTGGTTGCTGCTCAAAACAGGTTTTTTTCTTTTTTTGAATAGGTAATTCAAGTCAAATGCATATATAGAGAGATGTATTAAAGGAGAGTTGAGTGAGGAAGAACTTGAGTAAGAAAAGGAGAAAGAAGAAAGTGGAGAATCTTTTCTCTGTTCCCCGATTGTCTGGCCCAAGAAATACTGAGGCCAGTCTCTCATCCACAGGATGGTCAGAGGTGGTTTAGCTCCACCAGAGACCCGAGTGGCGGTATTGAATGGAAGGCAAAGCCCCGGGTTAGTAAGAAAGCAGACTTGTTACAGGCGGGAGGGAGCAGATCTGCTGCGGGTGGAGGCAAGTAAGTGGGTACCTTTCGGCCGTCCTGCCAAGGCATGCCACCAAACCGACATGCCACACGCTGCAGAATTAGTGGAAGAGGTTTGAGGAAGGAGGAAAGGAAAAGAAAGAGAGACAGCAGGCCCTGGTCACTCACCTTAGCAACAGATGTAAAAATACAGCGCGGTTCCCATGGATGGGGGGGAGGGAGTCACTACAGCCTGTAGTCGTGGGCATCCCCACAGTTGAAGAGAGGACGAACAAGGACCTAGCCATTAAGAGGGCCATTGCCACACTCAATGGGGGTCACCATCTTCCTCCATGATGACTGACTGGCACTATCTGAGTCTACCCTGCCAACACAGCATCATCACCAGGAGCTTCACCTTACATGCCAGACACATAAATGTGATGATCTTTCCAGGCTCTGGTCATTCTCTACAACTGGAGAATTTGTACAACTTTGGAGATTCGTCACCTCCTCTGTGACTCTGATTCCAGACTCCAGAGTAGTCAGGCCTTCACTTCTTTAGGCTTTTGTGAAAATTTTTACACAGTCCTTCCCCCCCGCCCCACTCTCATGGTGCATACAATCTTTGATTGTCATTATAACACCTATTAAATTGTATCCTTAAAGGCAAGGGATATATCTTAAGTCATTTAGTTTTCCAATGTAACCGTTAATGCCTGACACACATCGTATATGTTTCTGAATGAATGAAGGAGTCATGAGACCTGCATGTGGGGTTAATGCTGGGCTAGTTTTACAATCAACACCGTGGACACATTCTGTACTGTTAAGCAATTATCTTGCAGTAGGATGCCTGGTACAAATCTATAAATATGTTGGCCAACAACTCACAGTGATTAGTGTAACCAATTTGCTGCAATTAGAAGGAAACCCACACTCCATAGAATTTAAAAGGTGCATTGATTATACAACTGTACAACATAAAAGAAACTGTGATTCCTGCAATAATCATGAAAGCATATCACTTTCACTAATTAGTTAAATAGGCCTCCAACGGGGGTATTTTGTACAAAAAAAAGCAGATTTTTAAAAAGGGCAAAAAGCAGGTGATGAGATATACTGAGACAAAGACACTTGTAAAGATGATCTAATTGTATGTAAATAACCAATCTCACCGATTCAGTAACGTCCTATTGGACAGTTTCAGAGACCATTGGAGAAGACGGAATTCACAGAAAGTGACGTGTGCAGTGTTTTACTCAGAGGTCTGTAGGGCAGTATGTAAGAGCCTGGTTCCAGAACAGGCTGCCTGGGTCTGAGGATCAGGTCTGTCTCGTTCTAGCTGCATAACAGAAGGAAACTTGTAAAACCTCTGCATTTCTCAGTTGCCTTATCTTTCAACGAGGATGATGATGGTACCCATCTGGCAGAGCTGGCAGGAAGTGACACAGTGCACCCTCAACACTGCCGTCTTTTGTAACGACTCATCAGTTTCTTCTTGGTACTTTTGTATTACCCTATTTCAGAAGCATGTCTTAGTGTGTGTGCTCATGGGGATGTAGTTTTCGTGGGTGTTTTCCAGTTGGTATGTCTTCTATATGTTTCTGCTAACTTGCTGCATCCAAGATATCGGTGCTTTGTTTTATGGTAGGAAATGAAAATGATGGGAGTGGTGGGTGCAAAAGTATCATCAAATCTGCTCCTAATCAAGGCCACAGGATTATTGCATTCTTCTCTTGTTGTTTTCCCTATGTTGCTCAGAAATCCTTCATATTGTCTGAAAAGTCTGTGAATTAGACTACCATTGAATTTAAAGCTAAAATAAGCACATTTAATTATAAGCTATTAAACAAAAGCTAAGTGCTGAGAAAAATTATTAAAAGCTTCTGTGTAATGATGATTGTATTCCAAAGCTTCATAATTAGACTGGGATTCAATAATTATTGCATTGGCTTAGTGCTATCTCCTGCTTTAGTTTGACAAACAGAGCCAAAGACACAACAATTTTTCTTCAAATCTATGCAAAGTCCATTGTGTTTGTTCAGTGTAACACAGAACTATCTCAAATAATTTCCTTTAGAATCCAACTTGGAAAGTAAGTATTGAGCTGATGAAAATTACTGATGTTTTGAGAGTTGATAAAAATAAAACGAATTAATAAATGCCAACAAAGCAAGCCATTGTACATATTAGGAAATAAAAATTATGATTTTGGATCTCAAATCTTATCATTTTGATTTAAGACATTGAACTGTGGACTGCATACTATTATTATATTAGAAAGCTTTACCCCCACTATAGATGAATTATTTAAACCATTTAAATGGGCTGTTTGAAGAAAAGCAGCAAAAACACAAAACAAAACAAAACAAAAGAACAAAAAACCCAAAACAAAACAACAAAAAACATGAGCTGGGTGTGGTGGCACATGCCATTTATCTTAGCACTCAGGAGGCAGAGGCAGGTGGATCTCTGAGTTCGAAACCAGCTTGGTCTACACAATGAGTTCCAGGATAGTCAGGGTTACACAGAGAAACCCTTGTCTTGAAAAACAAAATAAACAATCAAAACAATAAGAACAAAAAAGAAGGAAGAAAGAAAGAAAGAAAAAAGGAGAAAAGGAAAAGTAAAGCATCAGAAAGAAATAAAGAGTAAAGAGGTATGATGTGTCAGGAGCATGCAGTTTAATGTTAATGCTTATATTTCACAATTATATTGTATCCTAATCCATGACCGTGCTAAAGGACTCCCTACCTAAGAATACACTGCGAGGGAAGGCAGAGTGGATTCAATGTTCAGGAACTAAAAGGAAGAATGTGCTTCCCACAGAGTGTCAAGTGTCATCCCAGTGATGGCTTCTTTGACAGGGTCGCCATAAGCCAGCAGCTATGGCAGCCATGCTGGCTGAAGTTCCTACCTTGTAAGAGCCAAGTGAATGGATCGAAAACCGAATGGATGAATTTTAATAGCTAAGTTTTAAGGTGATATCTATGCATGACTCAGTAACCCCAGTGGATGAAACTGTGAATCAGGTATTGCATAAAGATGGTGGATTAAGCACATGCATCCTCACCCAGCTGGATCTCCACTCAACAATAGTAAGAGATTTTAAAAGACTGCATGAGATAGCTTTTCTGCATAGCGTAATACAATCGTTTACAGCCATAGCCATCCATTCTCAGGTTCTGTGCAGTGGGAGCTTGGTGCAAATAGTCTTTCCTTCCTTCCTCCCTCCCTCCCTCCCTCCCTCCCTCCTTCCTTCCTTCCTTCTTTCCTCCCTCCCCCTCCCTCCTTCTTTCCTTTCTTTCTCCCTTCCTTTCTCTTTCTTTCTTTCCCTCAGTGGTGATGGTGACATCTCATGCATTTGTTGTCACGTGCAGGTCAAGTGCGACTTTGTTGATCTTGGCTGTGCTCTACATGTCCAGGACTTTGGCTGGGACAACTGAGCTACTCCGTTTCCCATTTCCCCACCAGCTCATATGGAGAAGGGGATCCCTAGAAAGTGAGTGGACTTGTACAATTCATTGTAAGGTTGCTCCTCAGGTGGACATGCTGCCTTATTCTATTGGCCCAAGAAAAAAGTAAAGTCTACTGAGATTTAAGGGGTGGAGAAATTGGCTCTGTTACCTAATTATGGGAGGTACAAATTTATATAGCAGAAGTCATGAATGAGGAAGGGATTAACTATAGATATGTCTATAATAAATCTACCACAATGATATACATCCATAAGGAGAAACAGAACAGAAGATAATAACAGTGACATTTGAAAGCTGAAAAAAAAATTAAATAGTGGAAATGGACTTCGACTCACTTAAGAAACCCAATTCTTAAACATGCATTGGGGAAAGCCAGGGAAAACACAAGGAACTAACGTAATCTACAAAATCTTCTAGAGTCACAGAGGCCAGTTTGTCTTAGTTAGGGTTTCTACTGCTGTGAAGAGACACCATGACCATCACAACTCTTTATTTTTTTTAAATTTTTTATTATTTGTGAATTCTATGGTGATATTTTATTTGCACTGAAATGTGATTTTATTTGTATGCAATAAATAAAGTTGCCTGAGGGTCAGAGCTAATAGCAAGCCATAGCAGAGCTGGGCATTGGTGGTGCATGCCTTTAATCCCAGCACTTGGTAGGCAGAGCTAGGTAGATCTCTGTGTGTTCAAGGATACAGCCAACAGACAGTGACAAGGCAGTCATGTGGTTGGTTTTACAACCAATGAGAAGGCAGAACAGAAAGTCTATATAAAGACAAACAGACAGGAAGTAGGTCTCTTTTGGAGAGGTCTCTTGGCTGAAGAGGCTAGCTGCAGCAGGCAGGTAAGGCTCTTAGCTCTGATCTCTTGGCTTTTGTCTTTGCATTGGCTCTGTGTTTCTTATTTAATAAGATGGTTGGTTACATCTACAGAATTCTTTGTGTACCCCAATCCCACTCATCTCCCCATCCTTAGATAGCCACCCTTTGCCCTTGCAACCTCCATCCTCAAAACCAACCAACCAACCAACCAACCAACCAACCAACCAACCAACGAACCAACCAACAAACATCTCACTGTGGAAGTTGAGGTGTGTCACGGTGTATCACACAGTATACCCTTTTGTCCAAACAACTTTACTTGCAAATGTTCTGGCAATGAATCACTGGTCTGGTTCGAGGCCTCTGGCTTTTGCTACACTATCAACACTGGATCCTCACAGGGACTCCTCTTGGATATCCCGTTGTTCTGTGTCATGGAAATCCTGCAGCTTTGGTTATGCAAGACTGTCACCTTCATGCCCTGCAGTAGTTCACGGGTGGGAGAGATGGTGGGGTGGGTCAACTCAAAGCCCTGGATCTGGGCCTGGGTGGTAGCTAAGTTGGTCAGCCCGCCCCCTCCTCTGCACCCATGCCACAAGGGTCAGCGCTCCCACTTTGCCGAGGAGAAGAGTGGGGTCAGCCTTCCTGCCTAAGGCAGCTGGCCAGGGGCAGGATCTGCTCTCCCTCACCCACACCACCAGGGTCAGCACTGCTCCAGAGAGGGTTGGACCGTCTCTCTCACACTGGACCATGGCAACTCTTACAAAGGAACATTTAGTTGGGGGTAGCTTACAGTTTCAGAGGTTTAGACCATTATCCTCATGGCAAGACATTGCAGCATGCAAGCAGACGTGGTGCTGAGGAAGGGGCTGAGAGAGCTACATCTTGATCTGCAGGCAACAGGAAGTGAACTGTCTATCACACAGAGCATAACGTGAGAAAAGGAGGCCTCAAAGCCCACACCCACAGTGACACACTTCCTCCCACAAGTTCACACCTACTCCAACAAATCCACACCTCCTAATAGTGCCAATCCCTTTGGGGGCCATTTTCTTTCAAACCAGCACAGCAATACACCTGGTAAATGTGTCAGGTGTTTATAGGGACGAGACGGTGAAGGTACCATAAGCGAATCCAAGAGGATTCATTGAAATTCTCTTCAAGAAGTTTTGCAGTTAGACCCTCAGATCCTACCATCAATCTGTCCAGTTATTAATTGCTGCTCTTCCCCACCTCACCAGAGAGAAGCAGGAGGATAAAAGCATTGGTCTTGTCAACCCCCTGCTATGGTTTGATATGACTTTAGTGTGTTCTCCAAAGGTCTGTGTGCTGGAGGCTTGTTTTTTCTTGTGGCAATGGGAGGGTGGTGGAATCTTAGAGAAGTGGAGTCTATAAATTATGGTTGAAGATAATCCCTATTGCTGAAGACACTGCCGACTTTGGACAAAGGATTCAGAAGATCCGAGCTGGGTCTGAAAGCCTCCTTGTTCTCATAGTATCAGAAAGTACTAAGTAAGCTCCCAAGGGAAGAGAGCAATCCATAGTCCTACCTTGCTTTGACAGTTGTGAACTATAACAATGACCAGCACGGCAAGATGTAAAGATGTAAAGGTGCATTAAGTGAGACTTACATGTTGGCAGCAACCAGCAGCTGTCTGATTGGACTGAAAGGCCACTCAATAGTAGGTGCTTAGAACTAGACACCTAGCCAAGTACCTAGGGCTAGTACGGTCATGGACTTCATACTTACTGCTGCCACTTTACTGGACCTAAATTCCAAGATGTAGTCTAAAACTTATGCTGATACTCACAGATTCCTGGCCTAATAAGCTTCTCTTTATAGCAAATGGGGACCATTCTAGAAAACCCCAAGTGTTCGTAATGCAGAGATCAGCAAATTGTGTGGAGAACAGCCCCAGTGGGTACACCCGCAGCATAATTCCTGCAACTAAGGCTGGGGAACCAAGGGAAAGGGGGTCAAAAAGATTGTAAGGGCCAGAGGACCAGGAAGTCTGCTGTGAGATCGTGTCTCGGGAAAATGGCGGAGAAGCTGTACTCATAATACCTCCACAGCATGGCTTCGTAAGCAAGACATGAGGATGACAACATTAACATACATGCTAAGGCAGAAAGAGGAAAATTCATGGGGTCCCACCTTTAGCCAAGGAACTACAGGCAACTAATAACTGCTCAGAAAGGGAGAATTTGCCTCTCCCAGGGATAAGTCACCTAACTGGCTATCCAATACAAAGTGGTCAGCTCCGAAATCATCTATACATAAGGCACATTACATGAACTCATCAGGTTGTATTAGTAAGTTTATGCATATAGGTAACAATAGTAATAAAAAGAGTTTTGAAAGGGGATGGAGAGGCTGTCAAGGGAATGGTTGGAAAGATGGGGAAGTAAGAATAGATTAAAAAATGAGGCCTAATGGAATGAAATTAGATCCTTGGGCATGTGTGCTCTGAAGGGGTTAATGTAGTTATTTCAGGTTATTTTGGATGTTTCTTGTGAAAATAAACTATTATAGAATGAGAGAGACTGACCTCTGAACTCCCTGGCTCCCTGATTCTCATCATGAATCCCTTCTTCTTGAATACAAGACTGCCACAATGTCATCTGCCCTGTGGTAATGCAGCCAAGAGTGTTCCCATCAGAGCCCAAACAGATAAGACTGCTCAGTCTTGGACTGCCAGCCTCCAAAACTGTGAGATAATCAAACTTGGTTTTTATAATCCACCCGGAAGCATGTATTTTGTTATAAAATAGAAAAATAAGAGTCATCCTAAGCATAACTAAGAACTAAGGTATTATGGGAAGCAAACTAACAGATATCAAAGATGTTTGCTTCATGGTGATGTAAAGTTGTAATCCTAGCTGCTAGAGAGACTGAGGCAGAAGGATTGTAAGTTCAGTGCTTGCCTGGGCTACATATTAAGTTCAAAGACAGCCTGGGCAACTTTTTGAGACCTTGTCTCAAATATAATAATAAAAAAGTAGGGCAGAGATATAGCTTAGTGGTAGAGTGATTCTTGTTTAGCATGTACAAGGCCCTAGATTAAATCTCCAAACACACACACACACACACACACACACACACACACACACACACACACACACACACACAAATAATTAACATTTAAAAATATGATTGCTTTCTAGACCTGAGAATCTAAACATTTGACCAAGGGGAATTGAAGCTGGTAGTCAGCTGACCTAGAGATGGGAAATTAGCCTGGATGATGTGTATGAGCTGATATAATCACAGGAATCCTTACAAATGGAAGAGAAAGCCAGTAAGAGGCAGCATCACAAGAAGGTACAAGAAAGACAAACAGTGGAAACTGGGGAATAGAAAATCTGACTGAGAGTGAGGTCAACGGAACTTGTGTAAAGGAATGAGGCATCTTCGAAGTCAAGAGCCTGAATGAGGGGATCATGTACCTTAGTCTAATTAGAGAAAACATTCTGTGTACAATGACGGTCTCAGAACTTCTAGGTGTTATTGATTTTCTGTATTTTTTGTTGTTGTTGCTACTGGGAAAACATTTCCTTTCATATTGAAAAGGGCAGGAGAAGATGTAGCCGGTATCCTTGCATATCACTAAGACAAAACAACACCAGGTCATCATGAAAGGGAGAGACAAAGTCTAAAGTGGGGGACGGTTAGATGAATGGCTGGGTTTGGTCCTCATGGTTTCAGGAGTGACAAAAGGCTTCTTTTGTCACTTTGAGTGCTGTCCTGTGCTCTACCCGGTTATTCCCAGGAAAATTAAACCAAAGCCTAGTGCTTCCAGAGTGGAGAATAAAGTGTAGACTTGTTTGGACTGGTTTCACTACTTTAAAAACTTCAAGGAAAAAATACCATATTTTTTCCTTTCAAAAAAGAGAGAATCCTATCTGGGGGTAATGGAAACGACTTTGCTTTGGCAGGGTATATGATACCAAGTAAAAACAAAGGAAACTTTACACTTACCACATTGAAAAAATCCCTACCTCCTAAGAAGGGAATGGCAGACATGAGTGGAGGTGGTGATGGATAAGAGTAGATCATGCTGCTAATTGTCCAAATGGTCAATGAAGCCCAGTGGATGTACAAGTGGTCTGTAAATAGCTCCTGAATAATTTTGTTAATTTGTGTCAATGGCCCCTATTTACTGTGACTCCTCCAAGAGCCTCACTCCGCACGCCTTGCTCTGGAGAGTGTGATGGTAAACGCCTTGCTCTGGAGAGTGTGATGGTAAACGCCTTGCTCTGGAGAGTGTGATGGTAAACGCCTTGCTCTGGAGAGTGTGATGGTAAACGCCTTGCTCTGGAGAGTGTGATGGTAAAGGGGGGAAAAAAAAACCCCAGCTCTTCTGAGTCACTCTACTTGGTCTTAAAACAGCCACAGTAACAGCAGCAGCAAGATGCTGGGTTTAGCTTGGGCTTTCAGACACACAGTTGCCGAACACTCCTCAAACAGGAAGCCGGCTTGGTGCTGTCAGCGGCATCCCTCACACGTCATCGGCAAACCATGCTTAAGCATTGCTTGCTGACTCTATTTCTGTAGCAGTCTAACTTTGCTTAAGGGACTTCTGTCTTTGGGGAAGTGATCATTTTATAGAACTGGTGTGAGTGCCCAGTACAATGTGGTATCCCGAGTTGGCCACTCAATAAAATACTGGTTGAAGTGAACTAAAATACAGTGTGAAAAGTAGCAGAAAGAGTTCATTAGCACTTCTTATTTATAGCATGTATTCTGAGCCTCCTTCTTATGGTAGGAATAGTTATTATGCCCAAGGACTTTAAGATTATATATGAAATCCCATTTAACAAATGTTTACCAAGCCCTTTAATGAAAGTTACATTTTGTTGAAAGCTTGGAGAGGGAGGAGAGACAGTGATATAAAATTATATCAAACAGATCCTTGCTTGCATAGAGCATATAGTCTAAAATGTCATATGGGCTAGAATAATGTTCTGCTTTGAGAGGTTGCTTAGCAATAGTGGGGATGTCCTTAAACAGGTTTATTTTATTAACTCGGAGTACTAGATATATGCTTGAAAAATAAGACTAGAGTCTATGATTTGAGGAGACAGGGGAAAGCAAACAAGCAAGCAAGCAGATAGGTGGGCAGGGAAGCAAGTGAGCAAGTGGGCGGGCAGGCAAGTGTGGGGGACCTTCCCCCACTTTTTCCAGGGTACTCTTGACGAGAGGGAGATAAGAGAATATCAGGTCGAATGACAGGCCTAGCCAAGAAGAAAGACAGAAACACAGGATAGCTTCGGGAGGACCTGGGTCAAAACCCAACGGCCCAGAACTTTATTCCAAAGGGCTTTTTATAACAATGCCAAGGGGTGAGGCAAAAGACCTCCCCATTGCTGGATACAGCCAAGTGTAAAACCTTCCAAACACCTGGTACCCAGGCCTGTGGTCCAATCACCCTCTTATGCAGTCCTGCTGGATAAAGCAAGCTCAGCTCTCACAAGGAAATCTCTGTGGGCTTCCACAGGCAAGCAAGCAAGCAAACAGGAAAGTAGACAAGCAGACAAGCCTAAGAGGAAAGAAAACCAAGGCCAAGCATAGCAGCAGATACCTATATCTCAAAAATTGAGAGCCTGAGGCAGGAAGATCGCTGTGGGCTACATAACAAGATCCTGCCTCAAAAACTAAATAAAAAGTAACATAAAATAAAGAAAATATAATATAATATAAAAAAAGGAAACTAGGATTGGGGGCATAATGTTTTCTGAAGACAACAGAGCATCTCTGGGGCTGTAACTCATATGCCACCAATTGTCTGCTCTGTTTGTTTCCAGGGTTACCCTGACTCAGTACCTGTTTGCCCATGTCTTGCTGAGTACCTGTGTTGGTTGGGTAAGAGAGTACTGCTCAGTCTTCTGTCAGATATCAGGCCTCAGGGTCACTTTCCTGAGAACAAGCAAGCAGTTTCTGAAAGAACCATGAATGATGGGCAATTAATCTTCAACTCCCCTGACAGCAGGGATAAGGGAGATAGCATGAACCAAGCCTGGACCATTCCCTATAGTATCTCAAGGCAATGGTCAAATAGGAACAAATCCTCTACCCACCCTCTCCCTTGGAACTTGCCCAAACTTGCCCAAAGATGGTAAAAGTGGAGCCCTAGCCAGCCCTTGCTTGCCCTAGCCAATTAAAAATGTACTAACATAGTTGCCACTTGCTTAAGCCGATCATAGATAGAATGACTTAACTACCTTAGAATTCCTTTAGCTATGTATAAAAGGAGCCTGAGAGCTTCTCTTGGGGTCGCCATTTTGCCTTTGTGTCGGATGTGTGGCCCCAGCATGCTGGAACTCTTACGCTTGAGATAACAAATGCTCTTGTTGATTGCATACATGGATGATGGTCTTTTGTGGGACTTCTCATGGACCCTAACATTAGGCTTTGGGAGCTATCCAACAAGGGTGGTCCTCCATGTTTCACAGAAGCCCTCTGCTGTTTGGGCTAGCTCATGAGTAAGGATAAGAGACTCAATATCTAAAGACAGATTTGTACTGGACTAAGAAAACACTTAGATTTGCCTTATAGGAGTCTGTTTGCCTAGGCAGTCAATGATTCTCAGGGATGTAACAGAAGTATGAGTGCCATAACCAACAGTTAAGTGGAACCCCCAAACTAAACAATCACTGGGAGGTTGGCCATCAGGACTTTGCCTGTTTTATGATTTCCCAAAGACAGGGAACTACAATAATGATGGGGGGATGTCTTTTTGTATGCTGTGAAAATGTGTTGCTCTGATTGGTTGATAAATAAAATGCTGATTGGCCCGTAGCCAGGCAGGAAATATAGGTGGGATAAGCAGACAAGGAGAATTCTGGGAATAGGAAGGCTGAGTCAGGAGACACCAGTCCACCATCCATGCAGCATGGAAGGGCATACAGGTAAATCCACAGAACACATGGCGACATATAGATGAACAGAAATGGCTTAGTTTGAATGTAAGAGCTAGTCAGTGGTAGGCCTGAGCTAATGGCCGAGCAATTTTAATTAATATAAGCCTCTGTGTGTTCATTGTGTCTGAGCAGCTGCAGGACTGCGGGATCAGGGGAGCTGGGTGGGACCAGGAAAACTTTCAGCTACACAATAATCTGTTATCTCTCAAACTTTTTGCAAATGGTTTGGGATCATGCCATTTTTTTGGTTATTTGCTTATTTTGTTTTTCTATCAGGTGGCCAAGGCTGGTTTTGAACTCTGGAACCTCTTGCATCTACCTCCCAAGTGCTAGGTTTACCAGGGTGTGCCACCATGGTTGGCTTTGATATTCTTTTGAGAGGAGGGAATGTATCTAGTTGTCCCCTCTAGAACCTTCTGGAAAAATCACACTGTCTCCCAAGAAGTGTCTCCCCTTCCATAGCCATGCAGGTCTATAGACATCTGTCTTGTTTGTATCTGGCCCATCTTTTCACAGGTGAAGGGTCCAGAGTGCACTTACCATCCAATGTGGGCAAAGCAAAGAAATCCATGGGGTTTTCCTGAGAAAGCTGAGAAAATCCTTTTGCTTTTTTAAGCCAGCAATGATTCTTTCATGTGTGATTTTGGTTTTTTTGTTTTGTTTTTCAAGACAGGGTTTCTCTGTGTTGTTTTGGTGCCTGTCCTGGATCTCACTCTGTAGACCAGGCTGGCCTGGCTGTGATTTTTTTTTTTTTAGCTTTAATTCCTCTCTACTTCTTTCAAGTGTTTCCATCCCAATAACACCCACAAGCTGCCAAGCTGGCCACTGTCTTCTCTTCTCTGTGGCTGATCACCGCCGTTCATTCGATACAAAGGACCATTTTGGAGACTTCTGTAAGTGCCTCCTGAGGGCTTTTGTGGAAGTATTTCCTTAACGGCTATTATTTGGGCTTATACTGAAGATAATGACTCAGGAAATAGAAATAAAAATGCATTTTCTGTTGATCATGTGTGGCTTATATAAATACAGATGATTTTAGCTTCATTTGCTTGCCTGTGTTTGAAGGAATTACTTTTATAAGCATAATTTTCTTTTTATTAAAAACGTTAAAATATTGTTACTGATTATCTCAATCCATCACCTACTTGCTCTCATTTATCCTTGTTGAGAAACTCAGTATTAACAGAGTTATTTAAGGATGACTTTACCAAAAAAAGAGAGCAAGAGACTTATGGCTTGTTTATGACATGTGTGAATAGAAGATAAATAAAATGGATGGATGAATGAACACCCGTTTCCCCTACACAATGAGTAGCTAGAGAAACTCTCCTATCTATCTTGTATCTTGGAAATGAAATCAGTACATCTACATACCCATGTTTTTTGAAGCACTATTCAAAATGTTTGAGACACAGAATGAACCTGTTTATCAGTAGATGAATGGATGAAGGGAATGTACACACACTCAAATGTTATTCATCTATGAAGAATACTGAAACCCTTGGTTAATTAACATCTACTGTACAAAGGAAATTTTCTGATGAGATCTGAGAGCTTCAGTAATCTATGGGTAGAGAAATATTAATTTAGATGACAGTCTGATACTATGTCCATTTAGCAAAATCATAGCAATAGGTTTAGTCCTCAGGCCTCTGAGCTTCCCCACCTTGCGTTCTTGGTCAGATTTATAGCACCAGGAATGCATTTACTTCTGTGGAGGGGACCGTAAGTCTGAGCAGAATGTGTTTTGTTGCTTCTATAATGTCTGTACCACTATTGCACACACGGGCATACCTTGTTATGCCAGTGATCATTGCAGTTCACAGGGGTCATTGCTGGTTAGTACTGTTGATGTACCCCTACCCCAGCATCCTGCATTACACTTTCCAGTCCTCTGAGAGCTAGCCAGGAGGTCAGAAGCTTCCTGATCAGTGCCAACTTGATTCCTACATGTCCTGTGACCATAGTGTGTGTCGTATTCAGTGGCAGGGTCTTACAATCAAGTTCTGGTGGGCAAACAAGAGCAGTGACAGTGGCTCCAAAAAATGTTATTGTTGGGAGTCTTGGAGATTGCTCTGACCAATAATTCAAGAGGACGTGTCCTACACCTGGTACTGAGCTTTTTATTTGGCAACCTATGGCTTCTGGGATGAGCACAATCCACCTGTGAGGTAACTCCAATGAAACTCTTTTCTATAAATATATGCATATTCATATGAGATTTGAGAGCTTCAGTAATCTATGGGTAGAGAAATATTAATTTAGAATATGCATTAATTATGAATATGCATATTCATACAAAAGAATATATAAGAAGTTTATAAAATAGTAGGTTTATATGTTTTTTCAAACATCAATAGTGTTAGTTATCTCTTCTTCAGCCTCTTCTTCTGTCCCTACTTAAAGCTCTTTCCTCATTATTCTCTTTCCCCCACTTTGTATCCCAACTTCTCAAAGTGCAGAGAATTACTGACTGTGGAGTGCTCAGCCACAGGGCCGTGTATATCACACCTCCTCTTGAAGGCTCAGGCACCATTGCAGAGTAGGAGGCAGAAGGATTTAAGAGTTGGAGTTTGGGGAGGAGCAGAGTGAAACAATGTCTTGCTGTGGGATGGTCTGTTTGTCAAGTGTGTTGCTGATTGATCAATAAATAAATCACTGATTGGCCATTGGCTAGGCAGGAAGTATAGGCGGGACAAGGAGGAGAATAAAGCTGGGAAGTGGAAGGCTGAGTCAGAGACACACTGCTAACTGCCACGATGAGAAACAGCATATGAAGATGCCGGTAAGCCATGAGCCACGTGGCAAGGTATAGATTAATAGAAATGGATTAATTTAAGCTATAAGAACAGTTAGCAAGAAGCCTGCCACGGCCATACAGTTTATAAGCAATATAAGTCTCTATGTTTACTTGGTTGGGTCTGAGTGGGACAGGCAGGTGAGAGAGATTTGTCCTGACTGTGGGCCAGGCAGAAAAACTCTAGCTACAGTGTCTTTTGGATATGACATGAATGCTAGACTCATAAACTCACAGTAGCTGTGGCTGCCTGCATAAGACCTGTACAGGATCAAAACACCCAGCATTCTAGCATGGAGTAGATATGGATTCATGAGCCCCCATCCTTAACTGAGAAACTATGGACGGTATGTGACAGGCCAAGACAGTGCAACGATTCCTCTATCTTGCAGTCTTACTGAGGCCATTTGAGGTTTAACTTAATCTGATCTCCTCTTTGATAGAGAATCCCAGGGGAAATTACCCATTCTGTTCTAGGAACCAAAGGTCAGGATGTCCTAACTAACTTAGCTTCTGTTAAAGGTGCTTGCTTCAAATTGCTTACTTCTGCAAAGCCCTCTGCAGCTGCCCAGCAAGAGGCTGGGGCATGGTTTCTGCCTTTAAAAACCCTGTGTTCTGAGCACTGGGGGCCACATCTAGGTCCCAGAACACTTGGGTGCCATCCCAGCCAGCTGGAACAAAGACTTTCAAATTGCCTATTAACTGTGTCTGAGTAATCATCTTTGGTGGGCTACCCATAACAAGCGAATGGCTTCCTGGGGAGTGAGAATCCATTTTCTTTCTTCCTTTTTCTTTTCTTCCTTTTTTCTTTCTTTCTTCTTTTTTGTTTGTTTTTCAAGACAAGGTTTCTTTGTGCAGCTTTGGTGCCTGTCCTGGATCTTGCTCTGTAGACCAGGCTGGCCTTGAACTCACAGAGATCCGCCTGGCTCTGCCTCCTGAGTGCTGGGATTAAAGGCATGTGCCACTATCGCCTGACTAGAATTCATTTTCTTTAAGGGTATGACTTTTGGCAGGTTGCCATGCTCTAGGGCATGAAATCCAGACATCAGGAACTATATGGACAGCAAAAATTGGAGGTGAAGGGAGGTGGGTCTAGAAGGAGTTAGGGGAAGAAGTTTTCTGTGAATATGATTGTAGCATGAATTTTAAAGGTACTTATTAATAAAATCAAACCTGAGCCAGGTATTGGGGTGAACACTGGAAGATCAGAGAGACAGAACAAGCCACAGCTAACTTCACCTGGCCAACTTCTCAGCTGGTCTTGTTTCCTCAGACTGGAAGCTTCTGTGTCCTCATCCCAATGACTCTCAGCTGAACTGTGCTGCTCGAAAGCCTGAAAGCTTAACCAGTCAAATGCTTCTAGTTTCTGGTCCTCATGCCTTATATACCTTTCTGCTTTCTACCACCACTCCCTGGGATTAAAGGCTCGCTTTCTGGGATTAAAGGCATGTGTCACCATGTCTGGCCATTTCCAATGTGGCCTTGAACTCACAGAGATCCAGAGGGATTTCTACCTCTGGAGTGCTAGGATTAAAGGTGTGAGTGCCACCATTTTCTAGCCTTTGTATCTAGTGGCTGTTCTGTCTCTGACCCCAGATAGGTTTATTAGGGTGCACAATATTGTGGGGGAACACAATACCACCACATTTCCCCTTTTTTGTCTAAAATTAAAAAAAGCTTATAACTAATACAAGAAAAATTATATCCAATAAGTATATACAATATACACAGTGAAGATTACATTAACGATGTCTAGTCCATTAACATTTGACAGATTCAGACCAAAAACTCCATTAATATATAACAATGTCCAGTCTTGCAACATTTGACAAATTTAGACAAAAAATTTTCATTACTTATCTTATTTAAAACAAGTAATTCGCTGGGCGGTGGTGGCGCACGCCTTTAATCCCAGCACTCGGGAGGCAGAGCCAGGCGGATCTCTGTGAGTTCGAGGCCAGCCTGGGCTGCCAAGTGAGTTCCAGGAGAGGCGCAAAGCTACACAGAGAAACCCTGTCTCAAAAAACCAAAAAAAAAAAAAAAAAAAAAAAAAAAGAGTAAAACAAGTAATTCCTTTTTAAAAGTATTTTTTCTTCTCATAATAGATTCAGTTATCTACCTTTTGTCATTTTTATATCTTCCTCTTTTTCTTTTTAGTGTAGATTCAGTGATCTACCCATTTATCCTGTTATTCTTTATCTTTTTTCTCAGAATAGATTCAGTGATCTTTCTCATATCTATGTTCTTTTCCCTTTTCTTTCTTTTTTAAACAAAACCTCTGAATCTAATCTCCATGTTCAGCTTTTTTCCTGACCATTAACAATTAACAACTTGTAATCAACCATCATAAGCAATGACAACATCCATAATTCATTAAATGACCAAAAACCTCCCATCCCACCTCTTGGGAATGTGGGTTTCATTTTCTTAAAATTGCTTCCTGCTGGGTATGGGAGAAGGTATCTTTGTCCTGAAAAGAAAAATTTTAGATTAATTGTCAATTTCTAGGAAAGGTAACTATATCCTTCATTGTTCAGTTTGAGCATAATGCCAAAGTTCAGAGTTTACCTCAAGTCCTTACTCAAGTAGTATTTGAAACTAGATCATCTCAGCTAGCCCTCGAAAAATTGCTCTGAGCACTTTGCAGTCTAAAGCTGATATGTAGATGATGTTTGTCAGCTTAGTGATATTATTATTATCCACGTGGAATTGTTGTTGTTGTGGGGCCCCATTTTCTTCCTGGAGACTTCAGTTGATGTTAGGCCTGGCCGTGATTTCCTGCAGAAAACTGATAAGAGACTCGAACACAAAGACATATATATGCAGCTAATTGAAGCCTTTTTTCTTTCTAGAATTAATTAGTACTCTATATGACCATTCATATAATAACAAAGTTTAAAATGTATATATATATATATCTGTATATATATTAATCTTGTAAATTTTGATATAAAATTCATACTTTAAGAAAAGTTTAAAGAATCAGAATAGAATCAAAGAGTTGAGATTAGTAATAGAATAGTCCCTTAATTAATTTGTTTTTTCTTCTGTCCCATAGCAGAAGATGGCTCTTTTCTTCTGGCATGATACAGTGAGTTTGCATTTTCCTTTTAACAACATGCTTGAGTTTAAAGAAGGAGAGAGCCATTCTCCAACTCCAAAGTCAGCTTTAAATTTTAATTGAACTGGGACTACAAGAAGACCAATAGTGTTAAATATCTTTAAAGAAGAGAAGAAACAAACATTTAGGAAGACTTATGAAATTTTTTTAGATAATATACCAATAGGCCATTTCACTCTGTTTCCTGTGTTAGATGATTTGTCCTTTTCCTTCAGTTGTCCAGTGTTCTTCAGATTCCTTAGCCTTCATTCTCCTAAAAGACAAAAACAAAAACCTTTCCCCAAGACTAATTTTGGGGAGGTTCCTTTTTGGCAAGCTATTATCTGATTAAATGAAAAGGCATGTGTTACTGGTATAAGTTAGTTTAAATTGGATGTTCATGCTGGTTGATGAGCTATCACCTCCTCTAATTAAGAGGTCTCTCTTGTTCAAATCAAACCTTTATCAATTTTGATGGTACCCACAGCTTATCTTCTCCTGTAGAAACAACGTAACACATATCCTGGTTTCCATTCTGAGGTCAGCACATCCTTAAAGTATATAGGCTGATTTAATTCTGTAGTTTTTTCTATTATCCAATGTCTCTCTGCAGCTGTTGTTCCTTTCTCATTGGCATTGAGAAAATTCAAAGCTAACAGAGCATTATGCAGTCTATTTCTGGGGGTTTTTGTTACCCCTTTCTGTTTATTTAGTTTATCCTTTAGAGTTCTGTTTGATCTTTCTATAACTGCTTGACCTGTAGGATTATGTGGAATACTTGTAATATGCTTTATATTGTAATAAGTAAAAAACTGTTTCATTTTAACAGAGACATATGATGGAACATTGTCAGTTTTGATTTGTGCAGGTATGCCCATGATGACCATAACTTCTAGCAAATGAGTGCTTACAGAATCAGCCTTTTCAGAACTCAAAGCAGTTGCCCATTGAAATCCTGAATAAGTATCTATGGTATGGTGTACATATTTCAATTTTCCAAATTCTGCAAAGTGAAACACGTCCATCTGCCAGATTTCATTCCTCTGAATACCCTTTGGATTGCATCCTGCTGGTAATGGCTTTTGATTGTAGAAGGAACAAGTAGGACATTTCTTTACTATTTCATTGGCTTGTTGCCAGGTTATGGAAAAATCCTTTTTTAAACCTTTACTAGTGACATGATGCTTTTTATGAAATTCTGAGGCCTCCATCACATTTCCTATCAATAATTTATCAATCTCATCATTGCCTTGTGCTAGAGGGCCTGGCAGACCAGTATGGGATCGGATGTGAGTTATATATAAAGGATGACTCCTTTTCCTGATTGTATCTTGTAATTGAATAAATAGTGATGTTAATTCTGAAGCATCAGGGATAAATTCTGCAGTCTCAATATGTAATACTACTCTTTCAGCATACTGAGAGTCAGTTACTATGTTGAGAGGTTCTAAAAAATCCATTAACACCAACAGAATAGCATATAATTCTGATTTTTGAACTGAATTATAAGGATTTTGAACCACTTTACTTAAATTTTCTGATTTGTAACCTGCCTTTCCTTGTTTGTTGGCATCTGTATAAAATGTACGAACTCCAGATTTGGGTTTTTCCCGTACAATTCGAGGCAAGATCCAATCAGCTCTCTTTATAAGATCAATTCTATCGCTTTTGGGATATTTGCTGTTAATTTCTCCCAAAAAAATTACTACAAGCTCTTTGCCAAGTTTCACTTTCTATCCATAATTTTTCAATGTCCTCCTTAGTTAAAGGTATGACAATTTCTCCTGGGTCTATTCCTGCTAATTGACAAAGTCTCAATTTTCCTTTCCAAATCAAGTCAGAGATTTTTTTCCACATGCACTTTTAATTTTTTATTTGGTTTATTTGGTAAAAATATCCATTCCAATATAATATCTTCTCTATGCATTAGTATTCCTGTAGGAGAATGCCTAGAAGGTAAAATAACCAAAATGCAATCCAGCTTTGGATCAATACGATCCATGTGCCCTTAATGTACTTTCTTTTCTACCAAGACCAATTCTTTCTCAGCTTCAGGTGATAATTCTCTTGGACTATTTAAGTCCTTAGGAGATTAGATTTAAAATTCTTGTTTAAAAAAAAAGAAAGAAAGAAAAGAAAAAGAAAAAGACAATTACTAGTTTTAAATACTTTACATTGGAATTTATTATTTTATATTATATACAAATTATATATATTGAAATTGATATTGTTAGAAAATGCTATATGTATATTTCTAATTGTACTTATACCATTCATTTAACAATGTAATACAATTTTCTGATCCTTGAATGTTATTATTACCAACTATTAGGATATAAAGAAATGAAAGTTAGTAGTTAGACATTATAATAGAACTTGTAGTCATATTAGGTATGTTTTCAAGATTGAGCAGATATATTTTAGATAGACAGGTCATCTTCAAACCCTTCAGAGATCTATAGAATATGGCATTTAAAATGTTTTAATAACAGAAAATTTTTCTTTTTGTTATGACTATGAGACATGTCGGCTCCTGGCAGTACCAATCTACTTCAGAGAGAATATGGGCATTGAAGAAACTGTATATGGAGTTAACTTTCATTGTGGCAAAAGTTAACCACTGGACAACAAAGTATCCTTGAATCAATTGCTGACAACAGGACAAAATGGACAAAGGACTATTGATTCTTGCCAAAACAAGTGTGATTATGGCTTTATCAAAAGGCATCTTCTGAGGCCAGGACAATATGGCACCTTCCCTGAAGTGGTCTTTGCAATCTGGAAAAGGTACAGTGCCCTTTTCTTCGAAGGCAGCTGAACAGGCAGTGGCCAATGGCTTCTGATGTGTAGTGGAACAACAGCTGAAACAGTTATTTTTGAAGAGTAACTAAACTCATACCTATGAATAGTAGACTGGCATTTAATAGAAGGATATGGAGAAGAATGGGATGCTGAGATGAAGCCACACACACACACATAGCCAAGAAGAATGGACAGCTGAATTAAAAAAACATCAACAATTTCCAGAATTTAAAATCCTGAATCATGACATGACACTAGTGGAATTCAGGTGTTTCTGGTACATGGACTGCTCTCACCCAATGTGAGGTCGAACTATTGACCTTGTGTACATCGTACTTCACAAATGAGTCTGTCAGATACGCTAAGCCTATAGGCTGAAGATGATGCCCCCAACACTGCGGAGAAACCTCAGGTGACTGTCCAGGCAGCTGACTGTTTCTGTCAACTCACATTTTTTTTTGGAAGTTGCTTGCATGCACTTCCTGTTTTTTATTTTTTATTAGGTAATATTATTTCCTTCTTGGGTCTCTGAGGGAGTTGAAGATTAGTTAGTTATAGTTGAAGATTAGTTAGTTATAGTTGAAGATTAGTTAAGATAGAAAGTGAATTAGGTACATTTTGGACTTACCAAAATAGGATAGATAATGGAATTATTTTCTCTGAATTTGTCAAATACAAATGGACTAGACATTGTTTAGGTATTTATTACTTGTATATATTGTATATAGTTATTGTACTTTTGTATATAGTTTTTCTTATGTTAGTTATAACCTCTTTCCTTTTTTCTTTTTATTAAAATAGAAAAGGGAAAATATGGTGATATTTTATTTGTACTGAAATGTGATTTTATTTGTATGTTAATAAATAAAGTTGCCTGGGGGTCAGAGCTAATAGCAAGCCATAGCAGAGCTGGGCATTGGTGGCGCACGCCTTGAATCCCAGCACTTGGGAGGCAGAGCTAGGTGGATCTCTGTGTGTTCAAGGATACAGCCAGCATGGAGACAAACGCCTTTAATCTCAATAACAACCAAAGAAGACCTGGAGGTCTGTACAGATGGACAGTGACCAGGAGGTCATGTGGTTGGGTTTACAACCAATGAGAAGGCAGAATAGAAAGTCAATAAAAAGCACAAACACACAGGAAGTAGCTCTCTTGAGGAGAGGTAGGACAACAGTGACAGTGAAGGGTAAGGTTTTTAGCTCTTAGCTATTGCTCTGACCTCTTGGCTTTCATCTCTGTATTGACTCTGTGTTTCTTATTTAATAAGATGGTTACATCTACATATGATCCAAGTACATTGCATGAAATTCTCAAAGAATTGATAAAAGTATTTAAAAAAGAAATCCTGTGATTTGCAACAAAATGGATAGACCCAGAGGATATTATGTTAAGTGAAATAAATCGGACCCAAAAGACAATGTCTTCTCTCATATGAGGAAGAGTTTCAAAGTAGAACCAAACCTAGAATTCTGAGTGATAGAAGTTGGGTGGATAAAGGAGGTTGGATTTGACCAGTTTGTGCTGTATGTATGTATTGAAATACTACACAGAATCCCATTAATACATATATATATATATATAATTAATACATCTAAATAAAAATAAGACATAATAAAAGCAAGTAGAAACCCAAATAGCAAAGCCTGACTAAAAAAGTAGGCCGTTGGACAACCGGCCAGATTGTCAATTATATCCGCAGTCAGGACTGCAGGTTTTGACCAAAGATGAATATTCAGTGGGCTTCCCCTGGAAATGGTCTGTCTGACAGCTTTAAATAGAGTAAGAAAGCGGCACTCCTGGATGCATCCCAGATGATAAGGAAGGACAGATGCTCAGTACAAATATTTTAGCAAGTTATAGAGACAGCGAGGAAGGAAAAGGTCGGACAAGAGAGAAGGCTTTGTCAGATGAACCACGTGGCCAAGGGGAGTCACAGATGAGGCATTCCTGGTCTAACGGGAGCTGTGACCCTGAAGACGTTAGCCCAACTTGCCACACAGATGGCTGTGAAGAGGCACCTGAGGCAGTTCAGAGAGAATGATAACAACCAGGAAATGAGGAGAGCGGCACACCAGATAGACACAGTCCTCGTGGAAGTGTGTATCCGAGCCATAGCTGTGCACAATATGCTGCTCATACCTCTTTCTTCTACAGGAAAATCCTCCTGGAAGAATCTGTGCTAAGAAAAGTCCCAGACATTATGCAGATGTAGGTGTACAAGAATGTAGATATGTTTTTGCTGTTTTTCATACTGAGTAAGAAACTGAAATAAAAGGTTTTAATATTAATAAGAACTGCCTGGTTAAATTACAGCATGTTGTTAACATGAACATTACACAGTAATTAAAAGTCATATTGATTTATAGTCACTGAACTATATATAACATTGCCATACATACTTTTAAATGAAAAAGCAGTTTTTAAAGTACCGTGTATGAATTAATTTTGTTCTTGTTAAAAAATATTAGTATACATATAAATGGTTTAAAAAAATTCTGAAGGGCTGTGCCAGAAAAAAACAAAATGCTTGCAGTAGTTATAATTAGCTGGCCAGATTACAGGTATTTGAAAATATATCTGCTTATCTTGGCATTTTGTTTTTTCAGTCAGAAACGTAAATTATTAGCATAATAATGTAAGCCAAGTTAACATGGGAAGTGGATATGGGAGGCATTGACAAGTGAGGTTTTTCCCTTTACCTACCTACAGTTCTTAGAGACCCCATATTTAGTGGAGCTGAGTGCATTATGAATCACAGGCGCTCCTCTGTCCCAGACATTTCTCCTGGGAATCTGGAATTGGGGCACTGACAGGCAGAGCCAGATGATGAATGGTTGAACGGAAAGGTCATGTGGAGCAGGACCTGGAATTGGCACCATGATAAGTCATAGCCGTCCTGCTACTGAAATAGAGAGAGTAGAGGCCCTGAGCAAGCTGAAAAAGAGGTTGGGAGAGAGGGAGGGAGGGAGGGAGGGAGGGAGAGAGAGAGAGAGAGAGAGAGAGAGAGAGAGAGAGAGAGAGAGAGAGAGAGAGAACAAAGGAGAATTCTCAAGAGGAACAGAATAGCCAAGTGAGACTCAGGGGCAACTGAGGGCTGGGAGGCACAGCCTCCTGATTGTACACCTCCTCTTCCCAACTTTATTTCATTTGCAGCTTTTAGAACATCTATAAAATTGTGCCTTATTTTTTAAAGTAAAGATTGCTTTTATCACAGCAGATTGAAGTGTTTCTGTCTGCAGAGAGCTTTTATAAAGACTGCTTTATAAACCCAGAAATAATCTGTAGGGCAGGACAGCTAAGGAAAGTGAGCGAATGTGAACGCTGCCATTAATTCACCGCTGCTCTCAGCCTCCAGCATGTCCAGTAGTGTCTTAGTCTCTTCCTGTGGTGACTGGAAAATACCTTAGATTGGGTAATCTTTGAAAAACAAAAATGTATTTCTTATGGTTCTGGAAGTCAGGGAGTCAAAAACCATGGCCCAGATGATCAAGTTCCCAACGTAAGCAAAATGAGGCAGAGAGGCAGACAGACTTGAACTCACCAGGCTGAGGGAGGGGCCCCAACCTTTCAGTGGGATGAAGATTGAGCACATTTAGAGGGGCTGGGAGACATGTACACACACACACACACACACACACACACACACACACAACTGTAACAGGGAGTTACAGTTATTCTGTGGCGGTTTGAACGGAAGCAGGGCAGGTTGTTTTTCGATATCCTGGCCTGTTGTTTCTGCAGGTGGAGTGGTATGGTCAGACTGGAGCCAAGCAATTCTTTATGGAAGTGTATAGCCTGACTCAATTCCTCATGACCCGAGTCTATTACCCAACACTTGGGAAGAGTTTCTATAGACTTCCAAGATGGCATCTAGTTGCTGCGTATTTTCATGTGGTAGAAGGCAGGAGGGGAGGGGCATGAATTTTCTTCCAAAAGTCCATCCATATGGACACTAAGGCCATCTCTGAGGATAGAGCCCTCATGTCTTCTGGCTCTCAAGTCCCACCGCTCTTGCTCTTGTACTGGAGAGTAAGTTTCAGTGTGAATTTGGGGAGGAAGACAGAAAATTCAAGCCAGAGTGAAAACCGCACTGGACACTGAGAAACTGGTGATGGAAATTCCCTTTTAGGAGCTGGTAGAATAAAACAAGAGAAACGAAATGTTTCTCCAAAGCAGATGAAATTCCTGACTCATATCTACCTCCGATTATAGTTTTGTGGATCTCTGAAAAGACGTTTGAAGGTGAGGAATTTTACAGTGCAGCTTTCTGACTCAATATTCCGAGTTCTGTTGTGCAGAACTTTGCCTAATGTGCTTGACAGCCTTGGCGAAAAAAGGACTATATAAATGCATCATCAATATCATAATATAAATTGAATTAAAATGTTCATTCTGTTCTGCTGGGTTCTTTTCTAGAGGTGATTATGTCTGCAGGAATCTTGTTAGCTCTCTCCTTACAAAGAACTGGCTGTTCTGGTCTTGACTCTGTCATGTGCCCTCATTTGGTACTTTCTATTCCTTCTTTATTTTTAAGGTTGCTAAGTCAAGTAACCTACCATGTTCTAATCTGAAGGCTAGAGTTATGACACTTGAATTGTAGCATGAAGCTCCGCTTAGCCTTCTGAGAGTGAGCTGCAAGTGCATTTTGAGGACCAAAAGGATGCCAGTTTGCATACTCGAGTGTTGACAAGGTCAAAGGTGGCTCAACAAATTAGAATGCTAACATTTTTCTCTAACACATTTCTAGTTGCTTAATTTACATTTTAACACCATAAAGACTTCTGGGTTATAATTTAAAAATATGAGTTTTCTGAATTATAACGTTAGTATCTATTGTGATTTAGCATGCTTGATTAACCCCCCTGGTGTTTTTATTCTATTATAAAGTTAGGGTAGCTTTTTTCTTTCTTAGGTGACTTGAATATCTACTCTAGTTACCATTTATGCTGCTGCCCCCCTGGTGTTTTTATTAATTCCCAATCAGGTGCCAAAGTCTTTTTTTTTTTTTTTTTTTTTAAATAAAACTCAACCTTTTTCCTAATCTGAAGGTTTTATACGATTTGTTCCTAGTCCGTTGTAGTTTCCTGAGTCTATCTTGAAGACTCGGTGAGGTACATAGATGAAGGTTCAGAATGCTTCCTTCTAGAGGGCCGGCACCTTCCTTCCTTGCTAAGGTACCGTAAGTCCGTTGTTTAGCAAATGTATCCTTGTTAGCACTACGGGACTTTGTCCTGGGCATGAATAAGTAGACCAGCTATGTACATCTGGCTTCAGACAGTCTGCAAGTCAGGAGGCTACAACTTGCTTGGCCAGAACAATGGAAATTCAAGTGGGGTAAAACGGGATCTCCGAGAAGACACCCAGTGAACAAAGGCAGTGAGATTATAAAGTAGAAGGGTTGTGAGAGACAGAAACTGTGAGGAAGCAGACATCCTGAGTAAACCAACACTAGTGAGCAGAGGACGAGACAAATGATGGGACTTGTGACACCAGAAGAGTTCTGCGGACTTCTGGGGAGGAGGGGCTGACAAGACAAGAGACCTAGACCTGCTTTGGATCCCAAGCCCGCTCCCCGTTCCTGAGCAATGTTGCCACATGAAAGGCTCAAGACTTCAGGTACTCCCAGGTTCGTAGACATTTCTTCACATTCATCTTTAAATTATACATCTTGTCCTGTAAGCTGACATAAAGGAGCTTAAATAGGACACATGCTTTGCCTCCGTCAAGTTAGCTGGAGTTGTGATTAAGACTGCAAATGATGCAGCCCCTCCCCCAGGTTCTTTGTTCTGTCCATCACAGAGAAGCTCCATAGCTTTCTTACAGAAGTTTTGCCTTCACCCTCAGCATTCAGAAGTAGGCTTATAAAAAGCTAATTAGCGCACCGAAAGTTATACCAAGGATAAATGTATCTCACTTCCAAAACATTTCTTTTACCAACCCCTGTCCTCTTGCATTGAGCTCTTTTGTTAATTGACTTCACACAGAAAAATGAGTGATTCTGTTGGATGTCACCAGGGTTAAGACTGTGTGCTCCCATTGGCCTTCTCTTCTCATGAGTCACTCGTATTTACATGTATTAATTAATTTAATCTTCACCACAGCAGTCTGAAGGAGTCATCATTTCCCTTCTTGTAGAGGACACTGTGGTACTGAGAGGTCAAATCATTGACATGCCGCTATTAAGTTGGATTTGAATTGTAATCTGTTTGATATTAAAGCTGTAGATCTAATAGGGACGATTCTCTCTGATTTTCACCATCCCCATGGTCAAGTTCTTTCTGTCTTATTAAAGTTGTTTTTGAGGCCAGCTGACTGTCTGAATTCCTCCGATGTTTAGAGTCTTCATTTGTATGCTCTGCATCCCTGTCAACAAACGTCTGAGAAACATTCCTGCTGGATGAATATTTTTGAAGATAAGGGAGAATAGCACTTCACTTTGGTGCCATGGAATCCTGCTTGTGATGTCGATCTCTTCAAATCATCCATTGAGACTAGATTTCCTCTATACCCAGCCCAGTTGGACTTGGACCTCTGAACATCGTTTCTTCTTAGGGAATGATTCGTTTTCTTTATGTTGCTAATGTCTAGTTCAGCTCCTTCCCTCCACACAGCAGAGCTTGGCAAGTGGTGGGGTAGTGAGGGACATACAGGAATAGCTATCCCCTCTATAAGCCACTCCTGTGACTGACAGGTGGTGGCCACACCCATTGTTCAGTGCATGTGACTTCTTGCTCATCCATGTTCTGTGCCATCTGGCTATCCTGCCCAGCTCCATGGCTGTCCATGGTGCCTTGCAGATGCTATGCTTAAAGTCTGTAGTGCTTCTGGGAACCTCCTTAATTAAAAAAAAAAAAAAGCCTGATCCCATAGTTCTCTGATCTCTTGCTAGAGAGGATAGATTCCTTATTCAAGCTTGTAATGTCTTTTTCTTATGTGAGCAGAAGGGAAAAGGCTAACCTCAAGTCATAATTTTCCTTATGACAATCTCAAATCATCCAATAGCATGCTAAGAATGTCTCTCTCCATAGAAACTGTGGGAGCTCCTACACACTCTGAGCAGTGACTGCTGAGAGAAGTAGCCTCAACGCGTAGCTGACCAGCACTATGAGTTACCTTCCCTGGAGCTGCTCCATCTTGTCCTTGGTGGACAGGCCCACTAGACATGCAGAAAATGCCAGCTTAACCTTTCCATGCCTCCCTTGCAGCTAGTACAGACATGGCAGGTAAATCAATATTGACTCATGCAATGCTAAGGGATGTCTGCTGAGGGCTTTGAGGGAACGCCTTCTCTAAAGCATTGCTGTTTTCATTTTTGGGTGCAATTTTTTTTTTCTGAAAATGGCCTGTGAAATTGCTTCGGCCTCTTTGAACTTATGAGAAGAAGAACCAGTGTCACAGCGTGAATGCTAAAGCACAAAAAAGAAAATCACCTGAGTCTAAGTGCTATTTTACCAACCTTGAAAACATGCTGCCTTGACATCCATATACATAATGGTAGTATGTATATATAATATGTACATGATGATAGTAAAATTATTAATACTAATAGTGTCATCATATACTTATACAGGGCCAGCTATAAGTCAGATTTATATTATGCAAGACTGTGAATTCCTGTGTTGGTTAAGCCATATCTTTTAGTAGGGTGTTCTAATATTTGCAGCTGCAAACATACTGATGGACACAGTCTGGTCTTTGGTCTCTCTAAGCAAAGGTTTCTCTGTTATAGGGCTCTAGAGAAGCCCCTTGGGGAAGTACCCTCACACAATCTACTGCTTATTTCATATTCAGCATTCAGCACATCAGTTTCCTACCTTATCTGTAGACATATCAGAACTGGTGTTTTCTTTTGTTGCTATTGACTGCCCCACATATTTTATTGGTAGTTATTTATGAATAATATCATCACAAGCTATAGTTTTATTTTTACATATTTCACATGAGTCTTGTAATAACCATCAACAAAAGCAGAACAGTGCTCCAGGTGGAAAAGAAACAGGTTTTTCTGAAGCCAAGGAGTTAGTTTTCTGTGATTTGATTTTCCTACTCTTCTCTTGATAGCTCATAGCTTGAAGAATGAAGAGGGACCACAGGGAGGGATAAGCATGCTAAGAGTCTTTCAGTAATAGAGTTGGTTACAACCTGGATAGCCTCATGGTAGACTTGGGTGACTCCTAGGGCAAGTGGCTAGCCTTGTCTGTGAGACAGAGTTCCCCATAGCATCTACCCTTAGCTTCCACCGTTCCAACAAGACAGTGCTTGCCACATAGCAGGCACCTTATTAAAGTGTGCTCTTCTGGTTTCAATCGGGCATGAACAGAGTGGTTGGTGAGAGATGTGCATTTTCTCTCTGTTTCGAAGAGTTCAAGGTAATATATATATATATATGTCTGTATAGATCACAAAGCCTGTGCCAGAAGGCCCCTGGGGACCACCTCATTTGAATATAAGTACCCTGGTAGCGAAGTGAGGCCTGAGCTTAAACGAAACCTCTAATACCCAGCTATGTTCACTGTTTAAAGAGGTTCCTTTAAAGAACTTAATAAAGAGGATCAGTGGGATTCTTGGGTATTAAATGCGTCTTCCAATGCAGTATTTTAACGAAGGAAGTATAACATAGCAAGGCCCCGGATTAATCTTCACTTAAACTGCTCGTGAGTTCAAGAGGCAAAGGAAAACTACCCTTGGAAAACTGTGGAGACTTTTATTGAAACCGTGTGTCAAGTACAAGAAATTGCTAGGTGCTTGATTACTAAGCCCCATGCAGGCTAATGTTGCTGCTTCAGAATTATCCAGGTTAACAGGACTTCCCACGGGGAACCTACAGCTCTATTCCTTTATTTACCCCTTTCCAGGCTGTGAAGCTGTAATCTCTGGCTGGGTTTGAATCTTGGGGGTTAGTTGAATGTCTGGGGGCAATTGTGTTCTCTGTAGGGGTTCTCACTGCCTGGGATCCAGAGTTTCCAGAGTTTCTCCATACAATAATGTGTTTTCTATTCAGTAATGTCTTTTCTGTGAGCCCACATTTATTTTTAACAACTGGTAAAAAGCCCCAGTGGTGTTTGCTTGCAAGAGTGTGGACAGTTAGAAGCACATAGCAATTTCCCAGCACAGAGCGTTTATCTGGTGTCAGTCATTAGGAAGCGGTGGTCACCTCCTCCTTCAGTACTCTATGACCAGAGACATTTTAGGTTATCAGTATTTGTGCACGCAGTTTTCATTCTTTGGTACTTAATTTTGTTCTTGAAGGATTCCTTTAAAAATTACAGCATCGTGTGTTTTGTTTTTCAAAACAGAAAAGACATGTGTGTGTGTGTGTGCATGTGCGTGTGTGCGTGTGTGTGTGTATTGTGTGTGTGTGTGTGTGTGTGTGTGTGTGTGTGTGTGTGAGAGAGAGAGAGAGAGAGAGAGAGAGAGAGAGAGAGAGAGAGAGAGAGAGAGAGAGGGGCGAGAGGGAGGGAGAGAGAGAGAGAGAGAGAGAGGGAGAGCTAGCGTTTTCAAATTACATCTTTGGACTTCAAAGAGCAGATGAAGTAGCTGATTTCTGTAAGGTTTGATTAGATAGGTACATGGGTTTTCCATTTGTCCTAAAATATCTTCTCCACTTTCTGCTTTGATTTATTCCTTTGAGTTAACATTACCTTTCCCTCGCAGGCTTTTTTAAAAGGCAAATCAGGAGCTGCGATGATTTTTCAGAATGGTGACACCTGTCAGAAAGGGACTCGGTGAGCTGCAGCCTTCTTCTCCTCCCCAGCAGCAGCAGCACGCACCTGAAGATGCACTACCGCGGCCACCCAAGGCTGTCCTTCTTCCTGAGCAGCTGTCCACAGTCCGGCCTCTCAGATACATGGAGATGCGGCGTATCCCTTCCTCCAGACCTTTGTTCTTACACCGAGAGAATAATAGCTCTCTCTTCAAATTTCCTGGTTTTGCTGGAGTGTTAATGGCCAATTAAGCAATTTTCAGATGCCAGTTCTTTGCCTGGTTTCACAGGAGGTAGTGTCTCAAGGTTGAGAGCCCACAAACACCCTCATTGACAATGAGACTTTGACCAGAGGGAAAGGAGGGGCAAGGAGGAAAGAGAGGGTAGTACTTACGAGCACATCACAAAGAGGAAAAGTCAGTTTGCTGTGAGACACACTCAGGATAAGACTTGGATGAAATGCAAAATCCAAAATGAATTAAAAGACGATTAAGTATCTACAAGAGAAAAGGTGCCAGGGAAAGTGTTCTAGATAGAGGGGCAGGGCACATGAAGACCCAGAAAGTTTGGTCTTGCCTGGGAAGTGCTGTGAGATGTTCTGTATGTTAAATGTGTTGCTCTGATTGGTTAATAAATAAAACACTGATTGGCCAGTAGCCAGGCAAGAAGTATAGACGGGACTAACAAAAAAGAAAATTAAAAAAACCAAAAAGACAGAGAAAAAAACACTGCCAGCTGCCACCATGACAAACAACATGTAAAGATACCGGTAAGCCACAAGCCATGTGACAACTTATAGATTAATAAAAATAGGTTAATTTAAAATAAAAAAACCTAGATAACAAAAAGCTTGCCATGGCCATACAGTTTGTAAACAATATAAGTCTCTGTATGTTTACTTGATTGGGTCTGAACAGCTACAGGATTGGCGGGTGAGAGAGATTTGTCCTGACCATGGGCCAGACAAAAAAAACCTCCAGCTACAGGGAAACTGTAACTTTGTGATGTCCTTGGAGCTTTGGTTCAGCAGAATGCCATGCTAGGTGCCAAAGCTTAAGAGGCATGCCAGTCATGAGCAACTCAGTTTTATCTTGAAGGTAAAGGGAGGAACCCCTTTGTGAATGTGTGGTGCGTGGGTGCGTGCGTGCGTGCGTGCACGCACGCGTGTGTATGTGTGCATGTCTGTGTGTGCACGCAAATCCCCCTCCTTAAAGAGCAGAAGTGACAGATCAGATCACTGTGTGTTTAGGAGAACTCACTGAGGCAGTGCATATCAGTACTAGGCTAAGAGTCGGTGGTGCAGGCCTTTCTCACTGTCGTCTTACATAAATACCATGATGACTTAGGAAGTAAAAGTCAGGCACGGTGGCTCTAAAAACAGGCTAGCTTGGCTTCATATTGGCTTTAAAGTTCAAGCAGTAGTAATGTAAAGACTCATATTTGCTAGCCCTGTCCGTTATACTCATTAAGATGGAACAAACCCATTGACCTTTGCCAGGGCATTTTAGAAACTCATGGCAGTGATTTCTGTTTGCCCTAAATTTAGACATTTACAGATTTTCTTGGGAACATGTTTGGTAAAGAAAGAAATACTTCTCAGATATCCTGAAAACATAGAGCAAAAATACATTTGAATAATCACATAGTATGTATCCATTTATCCACTCACTTATCTTCCCTCTCTTCTCCCTCCCTCCCTCCCTCCCTCCCTCCCTCCCTCCCTCCCTCCCTCCCTCCCTCCCCCTCTCTCCCTTCCTTCCCTTCATATATTCCAGTCTGGACACTACGAGGTACAACGCTGCAAAGATGAATATGCTAAGTCTCTGTTTAAAGAGACTGCACTCTACATTTAGAGACAGATAAATGTGTATATATGATATGAATTATGAAAATACATTTTTTAATAAAATAGAAATGTAATTGGTATTGGTCAGAACATCAAAAGAGAAAGAGTAGCATTTGAAAGTAGAGTAAATACAAGGTTGAAGTTCCAGATACCGAATTTGCTATACAGATAATTTTGCTTCTTTGAATATACTGTGTGTGTGTGTGTGTGTGTGTGAGAGAGAGAGAGAGAGAGAGAGAGAAAGAGAGAGAGAGAGAGAGAGAGAGAGAGAGAGAGAGAGAGAGAGAGAGAGAGAGAGAGAGAGAGAGAAGTATACCTTATGCCCAATAATGATTCCAACACGTTTTCTGAGCACAAGATAAATAAAGTCCAGCATCAATCACATACTCCTTTGCTGAGGGTCCTTTGTCTCCTTCTCTAGGTGGCCATCCATGTTTTTACTGGATACAACAGGAATGCAAGACCTTAACCTGATGTTTTTCTTACCCGAGTCATCTCTCAGGTTATGTTTGCAAAAATAATTTTTGAAGAAGGAGGTAATACCCACTCAAACAAAGCATACATTTGCTGCTGTTCCCTACATAAGCAGAGACTCCCCCAAGCTCAGGGTTCGTTTGCAAATGTAGCCTGTTGCATGTGGAGGCATCCATAACGGTCCTTTTGCTTCAACCCACAGGAAGCTGGGGCACTCACAAGCATGCCGCACTGGCACTCTACTTACAGCTTTTGCTGTAAACAATGAAGTTCTTTCTTCTGTTCAAGAGTCTCTTATTTCCAACATTCATGACCCAGTTACAGGATGGCTTATTAGCTTGTAATTAGTGTAACACCTCAGGCCCGTATGGTGCATGACAATAACTATAATAGATATTTGATATGCATCAGTCCTTTTATTTTTCTGATTATTGTAACTGAGGGATGTAGGCTGGGTAACTTATAAAGACTAGAGGTTTGTTTAGCTCCTCATTTTGGGAGCTGGACAGTCCAAAGAGGAGGTTGTTGGCCTTTACTAGGCATCTGGTGAGGAGGGCCTTCATGGTAAATACAGTGTTGTGGAGAGCTTCACATATGAGACAGAGAAGCTATCCAGACAGAATTTGCTTTTATAACAGACTGCTAATGCACAAATCCATTTACCTGTTGATCTTTCATGGCCAGCCACTTCCAAAGGTTCCAAATACCATTAGAGTTTACCTTTGGGGATGAAGTTTCAATACATCTCAAATACAGTGTGGTCATTCTGTCAGTAGAAAATACATTCCAGATTAAAGAAGACTTTTATTTAATTTAAAAAAGGACTTTTGGCCTATTCGTGAAAATTACAATATTTTATTGAGATTTAAAAGTGAGACTTAAAGAGAACACATGGGAGGAAGAAATATTTATGAAAAAAATCAATTATTCCAAAATATTTCTTCTAGGTCAAATGAAACTCCCATCAACATCCAGTTACGGTACTTGGAGATGTTACCTCTTAATTCTAAAGTGGACAAGGAAGACCTTTGTAAGGAGTTGCTAATGAGATTACAGTAAACAGAGGGCAGCTCTGTACCACATGGAGCTTGGCAAGCTAGCAGAGGAGATCATTATGAGCATTTGCCTTTAGGAACAGTGATTTTTGAGCTTTGACTCTGCCATGTGTAACTGTGGGACTTGGCCAAGGTCCTCATATTTCCTAAGTCTGGCGTTCTTGTGTGTGTAATGGGGCTTGTAATAATAGCAAGCATTTTGTGTTTGTACAGACTGAGGCACTTAGCAACATGCTCAGCACTTAACACTTAAATGTTAGTTATTATTAGTTTTAATTGATATCAAAATTACTTACAAAGCTATTTGGAAAAGGCATAAAAATTCAGATAACTAAATCATAAACTATCATCTGTGACTCACATGTCTACATCTGCTCATATAGAAAATTTAATTTACGACAAAGTAATACATCACAGATAGAAAGGGGCTATATCTGCAATCATTTATGCATATATACAAGTATATACATTTTTTTACACACATGTAGTAGACATTTATGTCCAAGCACTTATAATAAAGGAAATATCACAGGTACACGAGATAGAAAAATACCCATTTATTTGTATACAAGTATATATAAATCATAATAAAATATATGTGCACAATAGTGTCATCTTCAGAAGATCAAGAGTTAGCACTGTAGTCAATGAAAGTGGAAAGACAGCCCAGTAACCACTCATTTAGTTATATATTATTTTATATAGAATTCCCACCGAAAAAGCTGCTTTTTTGCCTGTCTGCCAAAATCAAATGCAGGCTCTGGTGGGAAGGTTAATCACATCCCTTTAAGGGGAAACCCCTCTAAGATCTGACTACAAATATTTGGGTAGAACTGTAAATATATATTTGGTTCTGAGTTAAATTTAAGGTTATTTTAATTATAAAAGCATTAATGACAGCAGGAAACTTAATGAAATACTGAAGCATGAAATCAATGTTATCATTTTAATACATAACAGAGTATGACAAACTCTGTAAGATTCTTGTTCTCTTTCATGTCGATTACAATTTCCTTCTATTAGTTTCTACAAATAGAAAATTACATATAAAATTGAGTTTAACCAAATCTCTCTTAAAAATCAGACAATCTGATTTGGTATTATATAACCATACTGGAATTTCATTTAATTTAGAAAGGGCTTCTCCCAGTGCCTTGAATACTAACTACTTTTCTCACAACACGTGTGTAGCTCTGGGTTTGACAGTGGAATAATCCTTATGCTGAACAATAGATCAAGAGTTCAACAGCCTCAACAATTCTCGCTCATATAAACCCTCCTCATTCTCGTTGATTGGACTCCCAGAGATCCACCCAGGGCCTAGTCATGGATCTCTGCATCCAGATCCCTCAGTGGTTGGATGGGGTTTCTAGCACAACAATTAGGGTGTTTGGCCATCCCATCACCAGAGTAGGTCAGTTCGGGCTGTCTCTCGACCATTGCCGGCAGTCTGTTGTGTGGGTATCTTTGTGGATTTCTGTGGGCCTCTCTAGCACTTTGCTTCTTCCTATTCTCATGTGGTCTTCATTTACCATGGTCTCCTATTCCTTGTTCTCCCTCTCTGTTGTTGATCCAGCTGGGATCTCCTGCTCCCCCAAGCTCTCTTTCCCTCGACCCTCGCCTTTCATTACCCCCACTCATGTCCAGGCTGTTCATGTAGATCTCATTCCATTTCTCTGTCATTGGGCGATCCCTGTGTCTTTCTTGGGGTCCTGTTTTCCGGGTAGCCTCAGTTGATTGGCTTGATCTGTTTGGGAGGCATCCAGGCAGTGGGACCAGATCTTGTGCTCATTGCATGAGTTGGCTGTTTGAAACCTGGGGCCTATGCAGGATTGTTTGGCTTGGCCTGGGAGGAGGGGACTGGACCTACCTGGACTGAGTCTACCAGGTTGACCTCAGTCTGTGGGGAAGGCTTTGCCCTGGAGGAGATGGGAATGGGGGGGGGGGCGTTGGGGGGAAGGTGAGGGGGACGGGAGGGGGGAGAACAAGGGAATCCGTGACCGATATGTAGAACTGAATTGTATTGCAAAATAAATTAAAAAAAAAAAGAAAAAAAAAAAGAAAAAAAAGAAATAGAAAAAGATGAAAATAAAAAAAAAAAAAAAAAAGAGTTCAACAGCCAGAACGAGGAAGATGGAAACGAAGAGAGCTGAACTCAGCTTCCAGGAGAGATTTTAAAGGCACTCCCTGAAATCCTCTGAAGTATTTACCCTTGTTTAGTGTCTTGGGAAAAGAATTCTTTCTGAGAAGTTGACGATTCAGAAGTCCGGGCCTGCCTGTCTCTCCTGTGGTCTCCACGAAGAATAAAATGTCCTAGAGGACGGATCTTACTCGCTTCAGATCTCCGCACTGAATCAGTATGCTGTTCTTTGGAGGTCTGTAATTGTTTGAAGTCTTCCTCATTTTGCACTCAGATGAGAAGTGATTCCAAATGAATTCTTATAACAAGAGCCGATTTGGGAAAGAAAGAACAAGGTTACAAGTCAGAGAGGGACGGCCTTTCGAGAAGACACGAGAGAAAGGCAGACGAGGCCGTGTGCTGAGAAGGCTCTTGACCTGCGCGCCAACTGCAGAATGCATGAAAGCGCATCCATATACCGTTGTTCCTTTCTGTGTGCACACAGTACCTCACAAAATTGTGATTTTTTTTTTAAGGTAGTTGCCTGCATGTTGTCAGTTAATATTACGGTTACTCAAAATAATCTGAAAATTTCAAACAGTAAAATTCTAGGTTATTAGTGTAGTGGACATTTCTTGATTTATCTTTTATCCCATAAACGTAAGACCAGAAGGAAATAATAGAATTCTCCTTTCCTTTGAATCTGCCTAATTCATTGTGACCAGTCAGTCCTACTGTTAGGTGTGGGTCTGAATCTGGGAGGCAAGTGATGGTAACTTCTCACTTGCAAGCACAAACCCATGACCTAGAATAAATAACCTACATTGCTGTCATAATTCTGCTGTGTGAAGCATACAAAATATTCGTTACCTTACTTGCTCCTCATAAGCAACCCATAAGGGTGGATGTTTCACCTCTATGTCACAAAGGAGGTATCCAAGGACATTATCAGAAGGTAAAGCTGAGTTTGATACCAATGGCTTCTTATTCTGCTGAAGTCTCCATGGTCTTATGTCCCAGGACAAAGCCCTGGACCAGGGCCACATGGCTATAAATGCAAATATCACCAGTTTGTTAAGGAAAAGAAAGAACTCATGAGAATGAGGTAGGCTAAGAGCTGAGGAGAGGCTCAAAAGGCCGTAAGCCTTGAAACTATGAATGTTTACAGGTCATTTACATAGCACCTGCCCCTCCCAAGTTTGCTTACCTCTAGCGTTTCTGGGGCATGCTGTTCCTTGTAGCCCAGAAGGGGGAGGGTTTTCTAGTTTCTGCCAAGTGGTTTCTTTTACATTGACATGTTCATTTTGATGCTGCTGTCTCTACTACCGCACAATATTTCCTAAATGGACAGTGTTCTTAACCATGCAATTCTTTTTTTTTTTTTTTTTTGGCTTTTCAAGACAGGGTTTCTCTGTGTAGCTTTGCGCCTTTCCTGTGACTCACTTGGTAGCCCAGGCTGGCCTCGAACTCACAGAGATCCGCCTGGCTCTGCCTCCCGAGTGCTGGGATTAAAGGCATGCGCCACCACCACCCGGCAACCATGCAATTCTTAGGAATACTAAAATGAGTGCCTAAGCTACTGATCACATTTTGAATGATGTTGAAGTCTGTAGCTCTGTGCTGACACCTAACTTGTGTGTTGAATTCCTAGCACTTAATAGATATTGAATCACTTATTCATTTAGTTAAAGTGTCTTTCTGAGCATCTAGAATTATAATTCTCACCATCCCACACTCTTTCTGCCTTTAGCTAATTCTGTGTAGAGAGATGTGACAAAGTGTTGTATCCCCCAACTCTAGATTCCTTTTCGAGATTATTTCTAAGGCTGGGTAGCAATGCAGAATAGTAAGTTGCACAAACTAGGAAATCAGAATAAGAAGCCATTGGTATCAAACTCAGCTTTACCTTCTGATAATGTCCTTGGATACCTCCTTTGTGACATAGAGGTGAAACATCCACCCTTATGGGTTGCTTATGAGGAGCAAGTAAGGTAACGAATATTTTGTATGCTTCACACAGCAGTGGCAGAATTATGACAGCAATGTAGGTTATTTATTCTAGGTCATGGGTTTGTGCTTGCAAGCGAGGAGTTACCATCACTTTGAAAATATTTTTAGTTTTTCTATAGAGCAATGTTTACAGCTGCATCTAAACCATGGGAGCACAGGACTGTGTTCTACTTCTGGGCACATCATTAGGCATCTTTCAGAGACAGCGCAACTTAGCTAGGCGTGGAGTGCAAATGCCAAACTGTTGTGCCAACTGCATGGGTGGAACAATTTCTTCTCTCTTTCCAGACCACTGTCTGGAAGAATTTCTGACGTGTCCTCAGTTTGCTGTGCTGGGAGCTCCCCAGATAACCAACTGAAGTCAGAATGTGACATCGGCTTCTTGGGCATTTGGGGCACCTTGGAGGAAGTCTGTACAGAAAATTTTAAACGACTTTAAAATTCTAAACTCCAACGATAATGGACAATGGGTCAATGGGGTTCTATTAAGAGATGAGGTTGAGGTAAAGTGGCTTCTTTGGGACTCTCTGACAGGTTAAGAGCATTCATTTTGAGATGGATCAAGAAGATATTTCCTGGGGAGAAACTACTGCATAGCTATGAACAGTTATGGAATCCTGGGGACCCCATCCCCATTCAATTCAAACAATGCTGAAAAAATCTGGCTCAACCCTGCAGGAATTCGGAAGCATTCCTCAAAGGCTCTGGAAGGTTACATAGCCCAGAGGGAGTTGAAAACTAAATTGAATTCTTTAGCTTTACAATTTCTTTCCCCAGCTGGATCTTATACCTTACATTATTTAACATGCTTTCGAGTACTAGCCTCTTTCCTCTTCTTAAGTCCCAGATAAGCCATAACTAATACTTAAAGAATTATGGATTCATAGAATAGACAGCTTAAAATAAATATAAAGATGCCTGCAATTCTCACGGAAAATAACAACTGTCTATTCCAAGGACTATAAATACACCCCTCCTAGACCAGAGTTCTAAATCTTTTTCAGAGTAAGCCAGGCAGTTAAACAAGTTAATTATATTGTCCTATGTGTCAGACAGAAGGTCATGCAGCTTCAAGTGTTTGTTGCAGCTCCATGCATTATAAAAATTGCACTCTCATCAGAGTAACAATCAAGCTATCCCTTTTTGGTTACCGCATCATTTCATGCATTCAGAAGCTGCAGCTCACCATCTGTAGCCTGGTGCAATTCAAAGAGACAGAAAAGGAGAGACAGATGGGTGTCCTGGCAACCTACTTCCCCCACAAGAATGGGGAGGGCATTTTGTAGGAGAAAGGTCTGGGGGTGTAACTGGAGACACAAAAAGAGTTGTCACAAAGGAAATGGTGTCAGAGGCAGGCCCCACCAACAGCTTGAGTCAAGAAGAAATTGCTGTATTGAGTATGTCAGTGAGCGGGTGATGCCTCGTCTCTAGCCTATTGCTGGTGTCTCTCAGTCTATGTCTATCCCTTGCGTTAATTTTTGCATTAAAAAATTATTATTCTATGCGTATGGGTGTTTTGCTTGCAAGTATGTCTGTGTACCATGTGTGTGCAGTGTCTCAAAAGAACAGCAGAGGGCGTGATCCCCTGGGACTGGAGTTAAATATGGTTGTGAGACTCCACGTGGGTGATAAGGATGGAACTCGAGTGTTTTGGAAGAGCAGCCAGTGCTCTTAACTGCTGAGCCATTCCCCCATGTGTTAAGTGTTGGCCGCCTAAGCTGCCTGTTTAAAAGCCGAGCTATCAGGAAGGGCACTTACTAACCCACTGATACTATAGTGTGAGTGACTAGACAAGGAGGCTGTAAGGAAAGGACTAAAAGAAATGGGAAGGATCTCCAAAGTCAAATTATAAATTGTTACAGGGCTTGGTGTAGTCAGAATTGTTTCTCCAGTCATGCCAAGCCCCCACAGTCCCATGGCCTGCTTATAAAATAATCACTCAGAAGCTTATATTAATTATAACTGCTTGATTATTAGTTCAGGCTTATTACTTACTAGCTCTTACACTTAAATTAACCCATACTTCTTATCTATGTTTAGCCACATGGCTTGGTACCTTTTCTCAGTTTTGCCTTGACATCTTGCTTCCTCTATGTCTGGATGGTGACTCCTGACTCAGCCTTCCTCTTACCAGAATTCTCCTCCTGTGCTTGCCCCACCTATACTTCCTGTCTGGACACTGGCCAATCAGCATTTTATTTATCAACCAATCAGAGCAATATATATTCATAGCATACAGAGCAATATTCCACAGCACTTCCCCTTTTCTGTCTAATTAAAAAGGAAGGTTTTAACTTTAAGATAGTAAAATTACATATAATAGTACAGTTATCAAACAAGAATTGCAGTTACAATATCTAGTCCATTTGTATTTGGCAAAATTAAAGGAAATATTCTCTCTATCCTATATTTGTGAATCTGAAGTTTCATATCTAATTTTCTTTTATCATAACCAAGGAAAATTATAACTATCTAGTCTTCAACTACATTGAAGACCTCAGAAGGATATAATATTACCTAAGTAAACAGGAAGAGCATTGTAAGCAAATTCCAAAAATCTAGAATGACAAACAGCTGGCTGCCTGGACAGTCACCCAAAGTTCCTCTGTAATGTTGGGACATCCTTCTTCAGCCTATGGGCCTAGAATCTCTCAGTCACTTCTCTCTGTGTCCTGTAGAATACCTGGCAGTCTCCTCTGCAAAGCAGAAACCTGAAGGATCATCTCGCCTTGTTTTGGCAAAATTTAGTGGTCATTTTTCCATGGGTCCTGCATATCTAGTCAATACATTTTGTCAATCAGTCCAGGTAAGAACAGTTTGTTGCCCAAATGGCTAACTTTTGCCAAGAAGATAAACTCCATATAAAGTGTCTTTGATCCCCATCTTTCTCTTTGAAGCAAATCGGTGCTGCCAAGAGCAGATGTCCAGAAAAGTCTAAGTTTTTAAAACATTTTAAATGCCATATTCTATAGGTCTTTGAAGTATTTGAAGATCACCTACCTAGTCAAAATATATCTATGTATACCTAGAAAAATTAACTAACATGACTATAAATTTGATTATCATAGATGATTAATAATCTTTATTTCTTAATTATACATTACAATTTCAAATGAGCTGCACAAGCATAACACCTTAAGCAAGAATAGAAATATATGTACAGTATAATAAAATCAACTTTAAATTTTTTGTTGTTGTTTTTACAGAATTTTTAATTTTTTTGGTTTTTTCAGGACAGGGTTTCTCTGCATAGTTTTGATGCCTGTCCTGGATCTTGTTCTGTAGACCAGGCTGATCTCAAATTCACAGAGATCTGCCTGCCTTTGCCTCCCAAGTGCTGGGATTAAAGGTGTGCACCACTGCTGCCTGGCCAACTTTAAATTTGTAATAAACTAAAATCTATAGCAATGTAAAATATTTTAAGCAAGCTGTTGCTCAACAACATAAAACATTTTAAACAAGTTTGTTGCTCTTTAAAAGTAGATTCAATAATCTACCCTTATATCCTATCATATCTATACTATCCCAATTTTTTTTAAAAAAAAGAGATTGTATTTATAATCAACCTGCTTTAAATAAAAATAAACACTTATAAACAATATTTTGGGAATTTGGGCATAGCTTCTCATGCTACTTCCTGCTGGTTGAGGGTGCTGGCAATCTTAAAGGGATCCTGAGAAAATTAAGAATTATGGTCAAGTCCTGACTGGAGTAGTCTGTGAGGCTGCATTGTCTGAGCCAGTTGCCTTGAAGCTGTTTTTAGATGTTGGATCATCTGGGCCATGGTGTCATCAGAGACCTTTCAGGAGGTCTTGGTTGATCAAACCATATCAGCCTGGAAGCAATCCACAGGTTCTCATCTTCTGTGGAAACAAAAACAGAACCTTTTTTTCCAAAGCAACGTATCCTTAGACACAAATTTTGAAGTCAATATGCCTTTATATATATATATATATATATATTGGCTTAACTCAAAAGCCTTTACAATCAAATGTCTTTTTGCAGTTAAAAATCCCAAAGACAATATAGCCAGACTCTCTGTGTGATTTCCATCTTTACATGGCTTATTTTTATATTACTTTTACCGTTTATTTAAAGACTTTATTTTTTTAAAACTATCTCTTTATATAACTGCATATATTCCTTTTTCTCTCTCTTCCAAGCCTACGTACATTTTTTACACACACTGCAAACTGTTTAGAGGTTCATTCCATCTGAATCTGTCTCATTGTGAATCTATAATCCTTCTCTGACAAGGAGAGATTTTAAACTGCTAAACTGCATGTTTAGGACTGAAACAGCAGCCTTGGCTGCTGACTCTGCTCACCTTAGCTTCCTGATATGGTGGAGATAATTCACCATCAGCTCTGGGAGCCATGCTCTCTGCTGACTCTGGGAGGCAATGGGTCCATGCCTCCATCCAGCAGCATGTAGCCCAGAAATCATGTAGCCATGAACCCACCATATTGTAGCTCAAGTCCCCATGTCACAGTGTCTCTGTACTTTGGCATCTCTGTAACTCGGCCCACATGAGACATGAAGTAGAAAGCTGTTCTTAGCTCAATTTTAGAATTTCTTTTTAAGTTCTTTCAAGTTTTAGGTGGAAAGTTGAGCCAACACGTTGGGTAATCAAATGTAGTCAGAAGGTTTCTCTGGTCTCACCTGACACCAAGATCCCACAGCCACTTATAAAATAACCATTCAAAGGCTTAATATTAACTACCAATTGTATGGCCTATGACAGGCTTCTTGCTAGCTAGCTCGTATATCTTAAATTAACCCATTTCTATTAATCTATCTTTTGCCACATGTTCCATGGCTTTACTGGTCTGCTGGCATCTTGCTTCTCCTTTGGTGGTAGCTGGCATCTCTTTTCCCTCTCCTTTCTTCTTCCTGTCCCTCTTGGATCTCCCTGCCTGGCTCCATCCTGCCCTGCCATAGGCCAATGCTGCCTATACTTCCTGTCTGGCTACTGGACAATCAACGTTTTATTTATCAACCAATCAGAGCAACACATATTCACAGCATACAGAATGATATCCCACAGCAGCTTGGTCTAGGTAGGAGGATGCATCAAATTTTGTTGCTTTGAACAGTTTAAGGTGTGTGGGGGGGACTCTGCTTTAACTCACAGTTTCCGAGGGTTCATGCGCCATTGTGGGGATGGCACATGGGGAGGAAGTAAACAGTGAGACAGGCAGCAGCAGGGATAATATGTCACTAGAGATCATCTCCCAGTGACCAGATTCCTCCAGCTAGCTCTCATCTCCCAAAGTTTTCACATTTCCCCCAAACAGCACCACCAGATGGGGACCAAGTATTCAAAACAGGAAGCTGTGGAGGATATAACGTATTTAGTCCCTGACAGGGAAGATGGGTAGATCCCTGACAGAACTATATTTTTATTCTCTGTATGTGGAGCCCCAAGAGAGTGTCCTTGTCAGAAGAGCAGCAGGGTAGAGAGGAAGGCCAGGGTACAGTCTTGTTCCTACTCACCCACTGAGCGGCGACTTCCCAGCCTGTCTCCCTGCTTCCAGGCCTCTGGGGTTTTCATTTTTCCTGCTCGCTTTCCTTCTGCCTTTGTTTCCAGTCTCTTCCCGTATTTTATTCTTGGCCTCTCTGACCATATGGCCTCTTTGGTCCTGAGACAGTCCTGGCGTCCCCACTATGACTCACTCCCTGGAGGAGGACTGATTGTCTGGGAGACACAGCCATGGAATAGCGATCCAGAGAGGACTGGGGTGGGAAGGTGCTTCCCTAAGGAGAAAGGATGAACGGAAATGGCTTCCTGCATCCTGTGCCTGGGTCACTGAGAAGGGAGGGAAATGAGTGGCAGCTGTGAGGTGCTGACTCCGTTTCAGGAAGGGTATCAACCATCTTTTCAAAAGTATAGAGGAGTGGGATGGCTCAGTGAGCAAAAATGCTGCTGCTCTAGTCTGATGACCTACTTGACCTGGATCCCGGGAACCCAGAGTGGAAGGAAAGAATGAATTTCAAAAGTTGTTCTTGGATCTCTACATACACACCACGCCATGCGTGCCCAAACTTATCACACACACACACACACACACACACACACACACACACACACACACACACACACAAATAATAATTGATGGTGATGATGGTAATAGATTAATTAAAATAGTGTAATGGTGACAAAAGGGATTGGCTCATCTAGGAGAATACTACTAAGGAAATACAGTAGAAAATAATTTGTAATGTACAATAACTAGATTTTAAGGTTTATGAAACCTCCGTTAGTAGACATCATCTACTAAACTGTAACGAAACATACACATTTCTGGTTAAACAGGGGATATACAGACAGAAGGCCAGCCTAAGACTGTCACTCTGTCACCTGCTGACACTTTCCTGGAGAATCCTAGGCTTTGCTGAAACACAGTTTGAGCCTTGGTAGGAGGTTTTCAGTGTGCAAAGCACTTTCGAGTTATCCTTCTACCTTGGATCCTAACAAAAACTTATCATTGTCACCTTGCAGCCGAGGAAGTCAGGCCAAGACTGCTGAGGGCAGTGACCCACTCATTCTGGTCCTAAGAAGGACCTCAGTAGCCATCTGGCCAAGAGAAGGTTCCACAGCTGGGCTTGAGGTCTCCTAAGAGGTACCCACAGTATAGCATGAAGCCCAGCTCTCTCTGTGTAGCTATGTGAATGAGCCCTGTAAGTATTCAGTTTTTAGAATGTAAAGCTGAAGACTCAGGCTGTTTGTATGTACAGAAAGACACACAAGGAGAACAAGGACTCTGTACCAAGGGGATTTTTTTAAAAAGAGGCACAGGTTCCCCTCTGTCACCCACTCTAGGCTTGCAGGACAGATGTGTATGAATGAAGCCTGTTGTTGAGAAGTGCAATGACCCTTGTTCTCCTTCCCATTGAGACTCTCCCCCAGGCTTCCTCCCACCACCTTCCTCTTCCACAGCTTCCTGTGCATTTGCTCTCTGTACTTTGACTGGTTCAAGTGGCCAGACTTAGCGCTGCTCTCTCCTCTGACCCTCCCCTTCGTCTCTGGTTTTCTTTCCCATCCGCCTTTAATCCACTCACATTTTTTTCTCTTCAAAGTAATTCACCCTCTGTGTCTACTTCATGTTCTCTTTGATGATGAAAGAAAAAAAAAAAAAAGATCAACCAGGGCACTCCACAGTCTGGATCCCTTATTATGTGTATCCTCTACTGGGACATTATTATTCCGTATTTGTTTTTCATTTCCTATAGATGATATGTTTTAAAATATTCAAAAATAAAGATTATATTTTTAATACATGACAAAATGTGGTCTGTGTAAAGAAAAAGTCTAGCAGAAAGCAGTTTAGCAGGAACCAGTGTCATCCTGAGGTTCCACAAATGCCTGCTCACCACGGCTGTCCATCAAGGTGGGCAGCATAAAGCAAGTCAGAGAAATTGAACCTTCTGTCCCAGGATCTTGGGTTAGCAGTTGAACATACCTCAGCTGACCTTAGGGACTCTGGACTTTTGCCTTTGACTCAAGTGACGCTTGAGATCTTAATCAATTATGGATATATGTGGCCTCTTACCTGTCTTCACTATTAAATTACACAATCAGAAATCCATTGAACTTGATCTGGCCTTGCATTCTGATTTCATGCATACACTAGAGTCTACCTAGCTCGTGTTATAACAGACAGACAAGTTTCAACCAATTGCAATCACACCACAGCAAAGGCAGGCATGCTGACAGGTACAGGAAGCTGAGAGATCACATCTTCAACCACAACGCCAAGTAGAAAGAGCAAACAGGAAATGGGATGAAGCTAGGAACTCTCAAAGCCCACCCACAGGGACTTACTTCCTCCAGCAGCCTCTAAGGCGTCACCACCTACTGCAGAAAAGTGTTCAAATATGGGGAGCCTATGGGGGGCATTTCCCATTTAAACCCCCACATCTTGGATCATACTTGCCCATCTCCACTCACCTATAGCAAAACTCTGTTGCTGCCTCATCTAAAGACCCCTTTTATTTGGTTATGCAGAACTGAACTTCTGTAGCATGTACTCCATACACTTCTTGCACTCAGCAGTTTATTTTCAGTATTGTCAGTTACAATTTCTACTTCTGTCCCTTATTGCTAGCCTCTAAGCCTGTTAAGATTAAGCAAATTTGTTAGTGATGTTGAGGATACTTTTACAGATACTTTGTACTCCATTGGCAGTAGATGAAATGCTAGCAAGGTTTTGGTTATTGTGGTCTGTAAAGAGTAAAGTTCGTTGTTAAACTACCCAGCTGTTCCTGTGGCTGGTACATATCACAGCGGCACCCTTGAGTCAGGCAGGACAGGAAGATCTGTACTTTCTGGGTCAGGATGATAGAAGAACACTAAAATGGGACTCTTGTTATCTTGGTGTTTCTTCTGGAACCGCAAAGCTGAAACAGCAGTTTCTAAGTATCTCCATATTTTAAAGTTGATGTCAGACTATCTATGCAGAAGTTACAGAGTAATACACGGGAGTTTTGTCAGCAATATATAGACTACCATAGAAAAGACTGAGAACTCATTAACTGGAGTATTCTATAGACTGGCCCCAAGTTTCATTTTTCCTCAGTGTTCTTGCTAGTGTTCTTACTTGGTGTGGCCTCCAGAGTGACGCCAGTCAATCCTGATTTCTCACCACCTCAGAAGAAACACGGCTCCCATGGAGAGTTAAAGCCCCAGTCCATGCAGTGGCTTCTAAGGTCTGACAAAGGCAGGTCTCCCTTTCTTATTCCCCTCCTCACGCTAAACTCCTCATCAGTCTGCAAGTCTGCGAACACGCTTGCCTCAGGCTTCCACACTTCTTCGCTCTGGCTAATCACCTCCCTGTCTTTAAGCATCCTTCACTTACTCACTGAGGTCCACCCACCACCCTATTTAAAACAGCACTATAAGCTCTAGTGTATCCTCTACTGTGTCCTGCTCTCCTCCTTCCAATACAGTAAGACCATAGCATGGACTCTTCCATCACTCTCTAGTTCACCGTGTGTCCCCGAGGGTGGGATTTTTAATTTTTGTTATTCACTGATTTATGATAAGTGCATCCATTGCACTGTTAAAACATGGTATGCACTTGTCTTCAGTACCTACCATAAGCTGAGTCAGGGTTTGCAAGGATAAAGGATGACTCATCAAACCCGTTCCCCATAACAGCCATATTGTTCCGTGCATGTGACTCCTAGGCACACATTAGCTCTTGGATTTTTCAAATGATCTTTATTATTGTTTACCAGGAGTTAAGGAAGCTATTCAGAGTTGTTTTTATCACAAAAGCAGACTCCATTCAAGTGTAGATAACAGGAAAAAGATTTTCTGCCTCATTGTCCTCTTGTTCTATTTTATTTGACTTTCAGTGTTTCATTTTACTCCTTTCTCGGCCGAAAGAGACAAAATTCATCTGTGTATTTTATCTTAACAGAAGGAGGAAGAGGGATCAAGTGAGCAAAAACAAACAGAACCAGGAAGGAGGGGAAATTAGTTTGAACAGTGTTGTTGACAAAGCCAACCTCTATGATCAGGCTCATAAACACTGTGGTTGAGATATCTGTCATTACATATTTCAACAGGTGCTCCAATCTCAGAGTCACAGGTAGAAGCACTGATTTTGAATCCTTATGTTTTTCTACAAATCATGTAGATGTGATAAAAGGACCCTAGGATTTGTAGCTTTGAGACAGGACCACACGCTGACCTAGCACCATGTTTTGTGTAGATATGGATCTGTCACTCTCTAGAGTAGAAATAATGATACCCAAACAATCCATTTTCACAGAGATGGAGAACAAAGAGAAAATTCTTTAGGAATGCAATCTGTTTTGTGCTTTGTGGATACTGGAATTGTTTAAAAATGTCAGGATTCAAGGAATTCGTTTATTAGCCTACAAAACAAGGGCAATGAAATGCATTTGAATTTCCATAAAAAACCCAAAACACTGAACATTATTATATTTACCCACACTGGGGAAAGTAATCCTTTTATTCTTATGTGTTGACATCCATCAATTTGGAAACCCAGGCATCAGTTTGAGGTAGGATATGAAGACAGGGAAAATTATGGGCTGTGAGAAGAAGAATCTGGTTGAAACTTCTCACCAGATAAGAATCAGGAATTCCGGTACAATTAATAGCACTTGCTGCGAAGATTGCCAATAAAGGAACAGCACTCCTTTGATATAGAGAATATCAAAAGAGCAATGGACCAGGCTGAAGGCCTGAGCCTCTATGACCTTCAAATAAATAGCCCCCAGATATTTTGTTACTGGAATTATTATGGCAGCACTAATAAGCCAGGTTCAGCCACCCTTCCTCAACAGGACAATTAAATGCACAAATAGTAGTGAGAAAAAAGGAGGTTCATTCAATGTTGGAAAGAGGGACAAATAAGCCCAGTGACCTACAGACACCCTCCAGTCCATCTTGGGAACCTTGACATGAGGTTTAAATGGAGCACCAGAGACACCCATAACTAAGCAGTCTAGGTCAAGGTGTGGTCCTGTAGTGGTCATTGTTTCCAGTCTCTCCTGCAAGATGTCCTGACAAGTTGCTGGCACTGTGTGAAATCTCTTTCCTAGAGGCAAGCTGTAGGTCAGTGTTTCTCAACCTACATGTCAACCCCTTTGGGAGGTCACATATCAGATATCCTCCATTAGCAGATATTTATATTATGATTCATAACAGTAGTAAAGTTATAGTTATTAAGTAGCAATGTAGCAATTATTATTTATTATAAATATTACTAAGTAGCAATAATAATAAGTTGGGGGTCAGCACAACATGAGGAACTGTATTAAAGGATCACAACCACTAGGAAGGTTGAGAACCACTGCTCTAGATGCTCTTTATTGTAAGCTCCTTCTTTAGGATGTAAATATGGAAAGTAGGAGAATTTTAATATGAGATTAAAGAATTTTACAAAGACCTAATTTGAGGGGCTCAACTAAAAAGACTCAAAAGCAGTCCTGAACTTTCTGCTGTCTGTTTATAAAAATGCAACCTGAAATGGAGAAAGAAATGTAAAAGAAATAAACTGTTTTGTATATCAAAGGAGGTAGTAAATAGAAACTATGCTCGCAAGAATCAAAGCAATTATTGTCATAATGAAAACATCAGTTGCATGCATTACTAAGTTCCGCCATGATCCTAAAATCACAGACTTGGTTCCTGCTATCTAAGGATGGGGAAAAGCATGATACAGTGAAGGTCTAACAATTGCTTTTGTCAATCTCCTTTGTCTCCAAAGATGAGATAGGAAAAATGAATTAAACTCACTAATAAAAGTTGGTTTTGGAAAAGTCACCAACATTTTAAAAATGAGTATTATTTCTTTGCCTTGCTTATTTAGTCAGGTTCAATGTGTAGACATACATACAATACATAAAGCTTCATTATTGCTTGTTTTAATTATTTAGAAGTAGTATGGCATGAAGTGATGAAAATCAGAGTGTGTTGATCAGCTGCCAAAACTATAACATATAACTCAGATAAATCTACTTGTTGTGGAATATTTGTTTACACTGTGAAGATGTGTCTTTGCCAAGGTACCTTATGATTGGTTTAATAAAGACCTGTATGGCCAATAGCTAGGCAAGAAAAGGTTAGGTGGGACTTCTGAGCAGACAGGAACTCAGGAGATGAATCTAGGCGCATATGAGATGCCAGTGAGATACGGAACAAATTGACTATACAGAGTAGAAGAGAGGTTAAAAAAAAAAGCCACATGGCAGAATGTAGAAGTTATAAGAGCTAGTTAGGGATGTGCCTAAGTTAAGGCCAAGCTTTCATAATTAATAAGAAGTCTCCGTGTTATTATTTGGGGCTGACGATCCAAAGATATTCTGACAAGAAAGCTTGCTACATATGGCACCTAAGGTGAGGCTCGAATATTCACATAAGGCCTGAGAAAGTGGTCTCTTGGGTAGGCTGGGCATACAGAGGCATGGCTCTTTTAAGAGGCCCTGCTGTACAGCCAAGCACTTGAGCAGCTGGCACTGGGTACAAACTCCTGCTTCAGGCAGACACAACAAATTGCCAGAGCTGGGGCAGGTAAATGTGGCTCCAGGGCCAGTACTTGACTATATGAGACTGCTCTCATGGAACCAAGAATAGTGGAACAAGCCATCAGCACACCATATGGTAAGCAGAGCCATTTGGTGGTAATCTAACTGTTTAAGATTTGGCTCATGTAGTCAGAGAAAGCTGCACACACACACACACACACATACACACACACACACACACACACACACACACACACACACACACCCAAGTCAGATCTGGACTGACAAAACCTCTGAACATGTTATAGAGTGTTTAAAAATGTATTTAGATGCTAAATAAAAAAATGAGTATAGACAGCCATAAAAAATAGTTTAAAAATAATAAAGTCTTTAAAGAAATAGTAAAATAATATAAAAAAAACACATAAAGACAAGAAATACACAGGGTATCTGGATCCTGTATGGTGCTTTGTTGACTTTGAATTTTTTAATGCTAATGTACCAAAAACTATAGCTGCTGAGAGACATTTTATTATGAAAAATGCTAAATTAAACCAACCTATGTATTTAAAGAATGTTTTCACTTGAGAATGGAAGTCAAACAATATGTTGTGTTGGGGGAGAGGTTGTGCTTTTGTTTCCACAGGAAATGAAAAGCTATGGATTTCTTCAAAGTTAATTGAGATTTGACTGGGGGAGACCTCCTGAAAATCTTGGCTATAAACATTAAGAAAAGGAACAAAAGAAAAACTACAAAACAGGTCATGTATAAGTTGATTCTTTGACATGGGAACAGCTCTGAGACTGGATGAGACATGATAAATCTTGTTGGTTACAGAGTCCTTATGACTTATTATTACATGCCATCCTTTCATATGGATGGATAGAGATTTATATTACAATTTTGTTATACAGTTCAAGCTTTTAAAGTTGACAGATGCCTTCTACCTGCACAAACATAAAACAAAAAATCATCTTTAACTGACTTGTGCACATCACAATTCTATACTTGTGTTAATGCAGATATATTTTACCTTTAAAAGTTTATATGTTTTCAGAACAAAAGAATCAGACACCAATAAAGACAAGTACCTCAGGTGATACAGCCTCTCAGAATGCCTCTGTTGCAGTTTCCTCAAAATTCTTCATCCACTCTGAGATACCATCTTACACTTGTCAGAATGGCTAAAATAAAAAATGCTAATGACAGTCTATGTTGGAGAGGATGTGGAGTAAGGGGAACACTCCTCCACTGCTGGTGGGAATGCAAACTTGTACAGCCACTTTGGAAATTAATATGGTGGAAAAAGGGGAATCAATCTACCTCAAGACCCAGCTATACCAATCTTGGGCATATACTCAAAGCATGTTCAATCATACCACAAGGAGACTTGCTCAACTATGTTCATAAGAGCCTTATTTGTAATAGTCAGAGCCTGAAAACAATCTAGATGCCCATCAGTCGAAGAATGGATAAGGAAAATGTGGTGCATTTATACAATGGAGTATTATTCAACTGTAAAAAAATAATGACCTCATGAAATTTGCAGGCAAATGTATAGAATTAGAAAAAACCATTCTGAGTGAAGTAACCCAGACCCAGAAAGACAAACATGGTATATACTACTTATAAGTGAATATTAGGAGTAAAGTACAGGATAACCAATCTACAATCCATAGCCCCAGAATGGATAGGTAACAAAGAGGGCCCAAAGTGGGATGCATGGATTTTATTCCCCTGTGAAGGGGAAATAAAAGAGATCTCCTGGGTAAACTAGGGGTGGATGGGGATGGGGGACTTGAGGAAGTGGGTTGGGCAGGCTGGGCATGGGAGGTGGGTTGGGGGTGGGATAGAGGGGATGAATCTTGAAAGAGATATCTCGATATAGGGGGCCATTTTGGGGCTGGGGGAAACCAGTTTTCCCTGGTGCCAGGGAAACTCCCAGGAATCTACAAGGATGACCTGAGCTAAGACTCCTAACAATAGTAGAGAGGGTGCCTGAACTGATTATCTATTGTAATCAGATTGGTAAACTACCTTAATTGTAATCAGAAAGCCTTTATCCAGTAACTGATGGAAGCAGATGCAGAGTTCCACAGCCAACCACTAGGCCAAGCTCAGGAGTCCTCCTGAAGAAAGAAGGAGGGATTATACAAGCTGAGGGGGGGGGGTCAAGGTTAGACAGTTGACCTGTGCTTGGGGGAGCTCATGAACTCTGGACCAACAGTTAGGGAGCCTGCATGGACTAACCTAAGCCCTCTGCATGTGTGTGATAGTTCTGTAACTTGATCTGTTTGTAAGACTCCTAGCAGTGAGATCAGGATCTGTCCCTGCTATTTGTTGGCTTTTGGGAACCTATTCCTCATACTAGATTACCTCACTCAACCTTGATGCAGGGGGAGGAGTTTGGTCATACCTCAACTTGATGTGCCATGCTTTGTTCAAGCCCATGGGAGGCCTGCCCCTTTCTGAATGGAGATGGAGGAGGAGTGAGTGGGGAATGGGGTAGATGGGAGTTGGGGGTAGGGAATGAAAGGAGAGGAGGGAGGGGAAATTGAGGTTGGTATGTAAAGTAAATGGGAAAAAATGTTAATTAAATTTAAAAAAATTAAAAGAAAATTTGCATCCAAAAAAACCTCAAAGCTGCTAGCTGAGATGGTCCAGTCTTAGGCAATACTCCAGCCAGGACTTTAGATAAGCCCTGCACTTTTCCATTACACAGAGACTGGAAAACAAATGAAACAGCTAGCTCTCCCAGGACTTGACCACTACCCAATTTTGTCAGGATCCCCTAAAGATGCCATCACCCCCAGACAACAGGAAGCAGTCTAGAGAACATGCCACACACATTCCCAAGAGGTGGGGTGGGTAGTTTTTGGTCATTTGGTGTGTTACAGATGTTTGTCATTGTTGGAGGGTGGTGGTTACAAGTTGTTATTGGTCAGGAAAAAAGCTGAACAAAGGAGATTAGATTCAGGGATCTCTTTCTAAAGGCAAAAGGGGGGATATAGTATAGAAATTATGGGGAAAAAGGTAGATTGTTGAGTCTACTTCTGGACAACCACTAGTCTCAAATATTTACATTGGTATAGATTTTTGTATATTGATACAAATTTAAGATTATTTTTGTTATATTGTATATATGCTTCTATTCTTGTTTAAGGTATTGCACCTATGCAGCTCATTTAAAAATGTGATGTAAAGTTCTAGTCCTTAAAAACTAATTAGGGTAATAAAGAAATGCAGATTAGTAGTTAGTCATCTATAACAATCAAACTTATAGTTAAGTTAGGTGTATTTTTAAAGTCAAACAGAGATATAGTTTAAATAGATAGATGGTCTTCAAACACTTAAGAGACCTACATAATATGGCATCTAAGATGTTTTAATAACATAAAGCTTTTCATGACAGTGAGACATATCTGCTCCTGGCAGCACCAATTTACTTCAAAAAAGGATGATGACATCAAAGAACCTCAATATGGAGTTTGTCTTCTTTGTGACAAGGTTAGCCACTGGGCAAAGCAAGAAACTGCTCTTGCCTTGACTGCTGACAGTATGCTGTCCAAATTGGACAAGCACGACACACAAAAGAAGGTGACTGCCAATCTTTGCCAAGACAAAGTAGGACAGTCCTTCAAAATTCCTGCTTCACTGAAAAGTCTGTTTAGTAGTTTAGTCTGCTAAAAGGTAGTTTAGGTCTGTAGGTTGAAAATGGATGCCCTAACATTACAGAGGAACCTTGGGTGACTGTCCACGCAGCCATCTGTTTCTGTCATTTCTATATTTTTACAAGTTGTTTGCTTGGCGCTTTATGTTTATTCAGGAATATATCCTTCTCATGTCTCTAAAGGAGTTAAAGATAAGACAGTTATAGTTATAGTTTTCCTTGTTACCAAATTAAAAAAAGAAACTCAAAAAGAGGTATAAAGTACATAAGGTTGAGAAACATAAAAGCTTAAATTGTTTATCTAAGAAAATGTCTTGAGGTCTAAAAAGACAGTTTTAGAATGGTAATATAAGTTATGATAGAATATGGTTTGAGTGTAAAACTTTAAATTCATCAAGGTAAGATAGATAATAGAGTATTTTCTCTGAATATGCCAAATACAAATGGACTCGACATTGTGAATGTAATTCTTACCTGATAATTGTTTTTAATGTTTATGGTTTTTACCATGTTAGCATTAAGACCTTTCCTTTTTATTTAGACAATAACAGGGAAACACTGCAGAATATTTGTTTACACTGTGAAGATGTGTCTTTCCCAGAGTGTCTTCTGATTGGTTTAATAAAAAGCTAAATAGCCAATAGCTAGTCAGGAAAATGTTAGGTGGGACTTCTAGGCAGAGAGAAACTCAGGAGATGAATCTAGGTACACATGAAATGCCTGCAACATGTGGAACAAGTTGGACATACAGAATGAAAGAGAGATAAAATGTCATGTGACAGAACATAGTTGTTATAAGAGGTAATTGGGAATGAGCCTAAGCTAAGGCCAAGCTTTCATAATTAATAAGAATTCTCTCTGTTGTTATTTGGGAGCTGGTGATGCAAAGATAATCTGACAAGAAAGCTTGCTACATCTACTCATAAAGAGAAAAAGGTACATTTGGCTCACAGTTTTGGTGGTCCATATGGGGGCAAACTCATTGCCTTTAGGCCTTTGGCTGTGCAGAGCACATCATGATGAGAATAACAAAATCTCTCATCTACCACTGAAAGAGATCTACAGAAGGGCTATAGTCCTACTATCCCTTAAAGGGCATATCCCCCAATGACTTGAATACCCACTGCTGGGGTCCACCTCTTAATATGTTCACACCACCTCAAATTAGCAGCAAGCTAGGGACTAAGTCTTCAACGTCTCCTTTTTAGAAGATGTCACTGAAGATCCAAATTATAATGCAATGGTTCTGGAGTCAGACAGCATATGTTCAAACTCTGCCATTGACCAGCTTTGTGACCCTGAATAACTTCATTGACCTCTTCAGACTTCAGTGTCTTCACTTGCAGAGGAAGGAGAGCATATGCGGTATTTAATGAGTGCTCTAATACTTAGGTATTAAGACTATAGCAAACACTATTGCCAAGCCACTGATCCCTTTACTCAGCACCTGTCTTCCAGTTGCTTTGAAAACTCATGCTAAAATATCTCAGCTAATCCCTTCTTTGAGGACTACCTGCTTCACAAGAGTGTGCTACCCACTATACCCTACATGGCTGGCAGCCAAGGACTGACTGACAGTTACAAAAGGCCACAGGACTCTCTGCTCTCTCTACATTTCAGAACAGAGTAAGCCCAAGGGAGACTTCTGAAGGTCCCATCCTTGCTCAGCTTCTGTCTCTCCTTCATCTTGCTTTCTTCCCTCTGTTAGAAGATTCTTTTTCTTCCTGAAAGGCATTTCCTATTGGATGACATACACATCAATCTGTCACAAACTTCTAGAAACATGAATTAAGACAAGAACCATGTTTCTTTGATTTTAAGGTACATGTATTCTAGTACTTCAACAATTCTGAAATCAGGTTGCACCTTACAGTCATCACTGTTTGCTCAGTTAAATCTTTTTTGTGTGTGCGATTCTCTGTACTTTGAAATAAAAATGTGCAGAATGAGTGTCAAACCTTTGAAGAAAATTCTGAAACAACAGCAGGGATCCTTTACTGGATCACCAATATTGTTCATGACACAGGGGACCACATTGTATGGAGAAATAAACACGAATGAATGAGTTGAGTAGCTGAAACATTGAAGAGCCAAACTAAATGGGAAGAAGTTGAATCATTGTTTTAGCCTCTGCATTTTGCTTTTATTTTTCTTTTAAGGCATGTAAACAGTGGTCATAGAATTATAAGCACAATTTTACAAGAACTCTTACAAATTAATCTTTTTATTTTTATTTACTTATTTTTATTGTAGGGACACAGAACTTCACTTTTTAGTCCAGTCTCTGAACTTACTATTCAGTCTTGGTTGACCTTAAATTCCCTGTCCTCTGTTTCCACTTCCCAAATGCTGGCATTGTAGGTGTAGGCAACTATAAAAATACACAGGTTAAAAATTACAAACAAATTCAGAGCTATGACTATAACAGATGTGAAACTGTTATGTGGTGAGAAAAAGAAAAGCTATTTTGGATGGGCCAATATTAGGGAAGAAAAATATTCATTCTTCTAATTGTCTCCAAAGTCAAAACCAAATCCAAGTGGATTGTATATACAGATGTGACAGGTAGGCCACAGAATATCACCTTCATAAGCTTTCTATTTTTCAGGACCAATGCTTATTGTGGAGGGCCCCTGAAGACTTCAGTTATAAAGAAAAGAATCAATATATTGAATCATATTAAATTAAGAGCTATTCTTCGTTTTAACCCAGCACTAGAAGGGTGGCAAAGCCAGTGACCTGTTAGAAAAAGTATTTGTAAGGTTTCTATATAACAGGTGATTATATTTGTCACAATGTAAAGATGCACCAAGCCATAATAGGGACATACATATTCTGACAGAATAAAAGGCAACATCATGAACAGAAATATCACAAATGAGGACATCACATGGTCAGTAAACATATGGAGGTGATTGACTTCATTAGTCACCAGGAAAATGCAAAATCAAACCACATTCTGCACCAATATAGTGTTAAAAATGGCTGGATGATGTCAAGGTGTGACCTTCTCAAGTAACTACAACTTTTAACTGCTGCTGGTGGGAATATAAACTGGGCTCCTGCTTTTGGAAACTGCTTAGAAACATACTAAATATCTGCTCGGGCCCAGCAATTCTCCTTTGAGATATGCACCCAACAGAAATGTATATAAATGTTCATCAAAACAGAAGTACAAGAATTTTTATAGCAGTGCTATTTGCAGCAGCTCCCCTACCCAAACTATGAATAGCAAAGTGCCCATAAATAATGCAGTGGATCAGTGTACTGTGCATATTAATACAATGAAATAAGGCATCCTGTGCTATCTGCTGGAGATTGGTTCCAGCAACCCAGGATATAAGAATCTGCAGGTGCTCTAGTCCTTTAAAGTGATGTATCTGCATATAACCTAAGCACTTTGTTTTTATGCTTTAACTCATCTCTAGATTACTTATGATTATATGACATTAATGCCATGTAAACAAATTTTATTCTGCTTTGACAAGGGAACAACTACCCATTTAACATAGACACATGTTTAAATCTACGGATGCAGAGCTCAGATTAGAGGATTCATTGTTTTATGAGCAATCATGAGAAAACAGTACAACTGAAAATTCTACTTAATTTGTAATGGTTTGACAAGTTTCTTTTTATTTTAAGATGGTACAAGAACAACATACCTTAGATAGAAACCATGTTTCAAATTTTTAATTCAATTTTTTTCCAGGCTGAGGATATTTGATAGTCTTTCTTTCTTTCTCTCAGTCTCTTGAAGCATTAATCTAATTAATCTTTATCAATAAAAAATCGAGAGTCAAATATTGAGGTAAGAACCTGAAAGATCAGAGAACTGGGAGCAGCTGCCAGTTGCTTCTACCTCTCTTGTCCCCCCATCCAAAAGGGCCTAGATTCTCTCTCAGTCCCACCTTACTACTTCCTGTATACTATCTGTCCTCAGTCCTCCAAACCTCTATGGTTAGCTAGTGGCTAGCTCTGCCCTCTGACTCCAGTCAAGCTTTATTTGTCAGAACACAATCAAAATATCACACAACTCTCTCTCTCTCTCTCTCTCTCTCTCTCTCTCTCTCTCTCTCTCTCTCTCTCTCTTTCTCTCTTTCTCTCTCTCTCTCTCTCTCATTAAAAATAGATTGTTTTCTCATATAATATATTCTGATTACAGGCTCCCTTCCCTCTATTCTTTTTAGTTCTCCATCTCCCCTCCCATCCAGATCTACTCCTTTTCTGTCTCTCATTAGAAAAGAACAGGCTTCTAAGATGTAACATCAAAACAACAAAATAAAATATAATGAAATGAAGCAAAAACTATCATCATATCAAAGCTAGACATGATGTATCAACAAAAGGAAAAGAACCCCAGAGAAGGCACAAGAATCAGAGACTCACTTGCTCACACACTGAAGAGTCCTGTAAAAAATATGAAACTGATAGCTATCAGTTTCAGCCCTGTGTCAGCCCTGTGCATGCTGCTTCAGTCTCTGTGAGTTCATTTGACTGTTGCTCAGTTGATTTAGAGGGCCTTGTTCTCCTCCTGGTGTACTCCCTCCTCTCTGGCTTTTACAGTCTTTCTACCTCTTCTTCTGAGGGGTTCTCTGAGCTCTGAGGGGTGGGATTTGATAGAGACATCCCATTTAGAGCTGTGTTATGGTGGTATTTTACTTGTACTGAAATGTGATTTTAATTGTATGTTAATAAATAAAGTTGCCCGGGGGTCAGAGCTATTAGAGCCGTAGCAAGAGTGTGGCGGTGGTGGCGCACGCCTTTAATCCCAGCACTTGGTAGACAGAGCTAGGTAGATCTCTGTGTGTTCAAGGATACAGCCAGCATTGGAGACACACACCTTTAATCTCAATACCAACCATAGAAGACCTGGAAGTCTCTACAGAGGCAGTCATGTGTTTGGGTTTACAACCAATGAGAAGGCAGAACAGCTAGACTATATAAAGACATACACACAGGAAGTAGGTCCCTTGCGGAGAGCTCTCTTGGTTGAAGAGAATCACTGAAGTAGGAAGGGTGAAGCTCTTAGCTCTGATCTCTTGGCTTTTTTCTCTGAATCGGCTCTGTGTTTCTTATTTAATAAGACGATTGGTTACATCTACACTGTGTCTTCCAAGGTCTCTCTCTCTCTGCATGATGTCTGGCTATGGGTATTTTTTCCCATCTGCTGCAGGAGGAAAGCCTCTTTGAGATGGCTGAATAAGGTACTGATCTATGAATATAGCAGAATTTGATAGTCTTTCTTGATGTACCAACAAGCCACAGATGTTGGCAGAAGTTTCTGTCCTGCTGGCCAGCTCCCAAATAACCATACAGAGACTTATTATTAATTATAAATGCTTGGCTGATAGTTTAGGCTTGTTACTAACTAGCTCTTACAACTTAAATTAACCCATATTTATTAATTTACATGCTGCCACATGGCTCATGGCTTGTTGCCCCATTTTCTACAAGTCCTGCTTCCTCTGCATCTGGCTGGTGACTCCATCCTTCTTCATCCCAGTGTTTTCTTAGTCTGGCTTTCCCACCTAACCACTTTCTGCCTAGTTATTGGCCAGTTAGCCCTTTATTTTAAACCAGCGAGAGTAACATATATTCACAGTGTACAAAAGGATTATTCCACAGCTCACAGATCCCAATTATTCATATGAACACAAGGGGAAATAACCTATACTCTCCTGTGCAGTGTGTTGCTGTGCTGTGCTGGTCAATATGCTAGGAGTATTCAATATATTTTGAATTATGATATTTTCCACTCAGGCTTGGCTTTTTGGAATGTAACCCTATTGCAAGTTAAGGGTCATATGTACATGTAATGACATGGGTGAATATTATCAAAACAATGTCAAACACATCCAGACTTAATGAGGTATATATAATACATTACTTCCTTTGCATATAATCCAAAAGTAGTAACAGAATTGTCTTGAAACCACACTGATAGTTAGCTTTGGAGGGCTGCAGCATCTGAGATCAGGCTTAAGAGCCCCTGGGTTTGACCACACTCTAGTTTGTGACCAGGGTGCAATTTGCATGGGCTTACGTGAAAATTGGGGAGCTTTATTTATGAAAGTTTTTCTTTTTTTTCTCCCTTGCAAACACATCCAAAGGAAACCAGAGTGGAAGCCAAAATGAAATAAACAGAATCCAAAATGCTGTGAAAGAAAGATGGTGGAAGAGTGGCATGTTCTAGATCTTTCTACTCCTGTGGCTAGGCAAGAGGCAGGACAATATTTGGAAGTGGCACTGTACCCCTTCATCTCTGAACCCCATGCCCTGGCCCAGGGTTTTACTGAGAACGCTTATTGAATGCCACGTTTTCATTCTCCTCTGGACTCTCTGTCCCCAGATGGGGTGGAGGGAAACAGCCAGGCAGACAATTACATTGCTGATGTGGGGTTTTCAGAGGAGAACTGAGGGAAATTATGGAGACTACCCAGCTGTGATGAAACTCCTCAGTGTCTTCCCGCAGGACCCATTATTTTACAAACTGCAACTATTAAAAATGATTTACAGTCGCTTGCCAACTTTTCCATGCTGTTAGATTCACTTGAATCTTACCTAGCTCTTAGAAAGAATACAGATGGTCAAACATGCCTGCTCTCAAAATGGCATAGGGTTTGATGACTGCTCCTCAGAAAGTTGAAATCTACAGCTTCATCAATGTCAGTGTTTTCACCCAGATATCTCCTATTTCATTTGTTCTCATTTTTCCTCTCCTAGATCCCGTCTTTCCTATCAATGTCTTCTTGCTTTGGATTTTTTTTCCCTCACTAAAGATGTCTCTGAGCTTTGGTTTCTGAGAGCCTTCCTTCTAAAGATAAAGGCAACCTCTTGAGTTTCTTTTCATCCTTACTCCTTATAGATGTTCCTTATTTAATTATATTCATTTTCTGCCTTTATTCATTTTTCAGATTCATTAAGAAAGATAGACACCTGAGGTGAGTGGTAAGCCTGTAAGCCTCACTCAGATCTTGCTGCAGAAAGAAGCTGACAGATCCTGGGTACAGCCTGGTGTCCCTTTCGTCTTGTTATCTTAGGATGCTGAGGGGGTACGGTGAAGATGAAGGTGGACAGCTCAGTGGTCCTCCAGCCGCAGCCTGAGCAGAGCTAGAGGTAATTACTGCAAGGCAGCCACTCCGAAGCTTGCTGTCAGCACTGGGGACCTGACTCTGGAAAGGGGCTGCTGTCTGCTTCGCTTTGTATTTTCACTTCAGAGGCCACTGCTCTCTGCAATTAACACCTAGGAAATGGAAAAGAAAGTTATTTTTTTCCCTTGAAGAAATGCTCAAGAGACTTCCCGGTAGTTTAAAGCTGCAGCAAAGAAAAAGTCTTTAGTGTGACAAAATATGATTGGAGCAGGGACACAACAAGTCACTTCTGAGATGTGCATTTGAGAAACTAGAGAATAATGGGCTATTTTGAGTAGAAGCAAAATGGGTAATTTTAGTACTCACCTATCATATTAGCTGGCTTTTGTGGGGTCTGTATGATGTGGAGATAGGGAACGTCTTCCAAAATTCTAGCTGAGTGGCTAGTTTTGTCCACTGGAGAACAGATAAAAGGTAAACCATTTCCCATCAAAGCTACTCTTGTTTACCCTATAGTGTAAAACAGCCACGGTCATAATGAGAAGCTAGAAGCCAATCCACAGGGAAGACATTTTGTCTAGGACTCTTTCAGCAAAGGGCTCAGTGGGGCTTCCCAGGCTTTTCTGTTGGACATTTTAAGTGCCTTATGTGATGATGTTTAGCTGTTGATTACTCTGTTACTTGCTATTTGTTCTTTTACTTTTGCTTGGCACATGATTAATAAACTCACTCATGTGAAGTAGAAAGTATGGCTCTCATAGGTTATTCTTCACAGGGGACTCTCTCCCTGGGCATTGGGATGCGAGCTTGGGGTCTTGGGGAAGATGGCCGCTGGTTGGGATGAGAAGGACCTGGCACAATTTAACTTGCTTCCAGTATCTGACTGTAGAGACTGATTGCTCACCCATGGAAACAGATTCCACCCCTTTCCCAAGTGTCCCAACTGGCCTACTCTTCTTCCTATCACCCCTTGTCCTCTAGGATTAACCTTGATTCGGTAACAGAGAAACCTCTCCAGGCAACCAAGTACTCCGATCCTCCATCTTTTGCTTTGAAGAACTCGGTGTTTGTAGTTGCCCACGAAGTGAACAACTCTGACAGCTGTGGACATGTCTAGAAAATAGGAAAATGCCCTAAGGACACTTTTGAGTAGGGAGAGACGAGAGCAACATCCTGAAATGCAGGGACAGTCACCAGGGAAATAGTCTTGCCATTCTCTGTCTGTGGAGTCAAGGTTAGTTTCTTAGGTTATGAAACAGAGAAAATAATGTCTTCCCCCTAGGTTGATATGAAGACAAAAAGGAAATACTATTCAAGCAATAGATCTGGCTTGGAACAAAGTAAAAGCAGAATAAAGTATTGTCATTTCCTTGGTTCTCTTCTCCGAGCAGACTTCTAATTCTTCCCCTGAAGTGATCCATACTTAATCTGGACATTCCATTGTCCACATCTCAGTCCCATCCTATTCAAGCTGTGAAGGAGGTTGGGCATTATAGTCTGTGTTTGGGCAGATGTGTGATAGTCCTAATACTTTGCAGCTGTGGAAGAAGATAGGGTGCTGAAGAATGACCAAGGGTCTTGGGACATCGTCTTGATCGGATGCTGAAGGATGACCAATGGTCTTTGGTACATCATCTTGATCGGATGCTGAAGGATGACCAATGGTCTTGGTACATCATCTTGGTAATTCCCTTCCTTGGACACAGAATTTCATCATGTTTACAATAACTCCAGTACATCTCTGGGTGTTGCTGTGAGGTTTTCTTCAGGGAGGATTAAGTAAGGAGGAAACACCCAGTCTTAACATGTGTGACATCATTCCACGTGTTTGGGACTCAGAGTGAATAAAAGGGAGAAGGGTGAAAGCTAGCTGAATGCTAGAATTCTCCTGCCCTCTGCTTCTTGATCCACCGTAATGTGAACCAGCCCTGCCACACCCTACCAGACCAAACAGATGAGCCCTCTGTAACCACGACCGAAATAATGCCTCCTCTTTTAAAGTTACAGTGATGAAACGCAACTAACACATCGCCTCACGCCGATCAAGATGCACACAACCTCCTTGCATTTTGCTAACAAAGTCCGCTTTGTACTCCACAGGCTGTAAGTGACAAATGAAGGTAGGCTGGTTCTCATTTATGAACACACATGTCGCCTCATTGTAGACAATAAGAAGATGAGGCTTCACATAAGAGAGCACTTGCTGAGGGCTTCAAGAGCAATCTTCCTCTTTCATGAAAAGGGCATGTTGCTGATGATCTAGTATATCCCCTCACACTCTCTTCATCCTCTCCATCAGGCAACTACCTGTGCAAGCCTGTGACCTGTGCAAGCCTGTGACCTGTGCAAGCCTGTGACCTGTGCAAGCCTGTGACCTGTGCAAGCCCATGGCCATGCGCAGTGCTTGCCATGTGGTCGCCCTGGAGACCAGGGCTGTATGTCTCACTCCTGTCCTGTGGCTTCTCCAAAACTTTAGTCTTAGGGGCCTGTGGGACCCCTTGGGTCTGCCTTTCTTCAAACTGGTTGTGCGGGGACAAATGTATGTGAGGCACCTTCACCATTGGATGATCTGAGGGAAAAACTCCTTTCCCCCGAGGGAACAAGGACAACAAGTGATTTACAAGGCTCCTCAGGAAGTCCCAAGTGATAGAGGCACTAGGAGCCCAGTGTTGGTACTGTCATTTTCTGTCCACTCTTTCTCCTCCTTTGCTCATGTTCTAGAACACTCACTTGTAACAGGAATCTTAAAAGGTCTTACAATAAAAAACCCAGAACCAGATATCAGGGTGAAAGCTGAAAGATCAGAGAAGCAGAGCAGCCAGCCACTAGCTTACCTCTGTGAAATCCTCAGCCTGAAGTGAATAAGTTCCTGTTTCCTCACCCCTTATATACCTTTCTCTGCTCAGACATCATTTCCTGGGATTAAAGGCATGTGTGCTTCCCAGTACTGGGATTAAAGGTGTGTGCCACCACTGCCTGGCTCTGTTTCCAGTGTGGCCTTGAATTCAGAGATCCAGACGGATCTCTGCCTCCCAAGTGATAGGACTAAAGGTGTGTGTCACCACTGTCTGGCCTCTATGTCTAATCTAGTGGCTGGCTCTGTCCTCTGATCCCCAGGCAAGTCTATTAGGGTACACAATATATCACTATACTCACTCTGTTACAGAATCATTCCCTAATTGGCTGCCTGTGTTGGAATCCTTGTCTCAGGTTCGACATCAAGAAAAATGCAGGCTAGAGAATCGGGGGGGGGGGAGGGAGGGATTGTCTCTCTTTGCCCCATCCTTTTTCCCTTCCCTCTCTTGTCCTCTTCTTCTCTTTCTTTCTTTTTTTTGTTTTTTTGTTGTTGTTGTTGTTTTTGTTTTTTGTTTTTTGTTTTTTGTTTTTTTTGAGACAGGGTTTCTCTGTGTAGCTTTGCGCCTTTCCTGGAACTCGCTTTGGAGACCAGGCTGGCCTTGAACTCACAGAGATCCGCCTGCCTCTGCCTCCCGAGTGCTGGGATTAAAGGCGTGCGCCACCACCGCCTGGCCTTCTCTTTCTTTCTTATCCTGTGAGGATGAATTATGGGAACAACGGTAGACAACTTGTGACTATACAGAGACCCTAGAATAATTTAGAAGCTGATCTACAGTCAATTTTGTTGATCACCTTTTAAAAAACGTTGTATGAAGTTTACTGTTATAGTGAAGTAATTCATGTTTTCTGTAAAATGTTTCAAATGTTGCTGGGGGTTAGCTCTGGCATGGTGCTGGTAGGATGGTCCCTTCAGCCATCTCCTTGTGTTCGTGTCATTTGGGCATTTTATATCTCTTCGGGTGTGGGCCTGACTTGTAGCAGACAGAACAAGGGAATGCAATAGAAACTCTCCTCTGAGGCTACGTTATAAACCACTCTGGCTTCTATTTTGTGGTCATTCTAATTTTTCCTTCCAGTCTATTTCTCTCGCTCCTTCGCATCCCCTCACTTTGGAGAAACAAGCTAGCATGCCATGTACAACTCAGTGAGAGGACCAGCGATGTTTCTCCTCTGGTAAAGAGCTGCCAAGGAGCTGAGACTTTTCAATAGCTCTGTGTGTGTGTGTGTGTGTGTGTGTGTGTGTGTGTGTGTGTGTGTGTGTGTGTGCTTCAAGTCCCAGTCAAGGCTTGAGCTTCCCAGTCCTTGGTTGCAGTGTCTTTGAGGTATTCAGGATCAGAACAGCTCCAAAGTTTTTGACCTATGGTATAGGAAATGCTTGTTACTTCTAGCTTCAAAGTTGGTGGTAACTTGTTCTTCTCCATCAGACAGCTAAATATACTACAGTAATTAACTTTCACCTCACAGTGGATTCCCACAATAATCCCCTCTCCCAGCATACACACACACACACACACACACACACACACACACACACACACACACACACACACACTGTGTAGACTAAGCAATTTAGTAATCCAGGCTCTGCTTCCGTACTGTGATGGGGAGGCGGCTCTGAAGACTCACAACTTTAAGTATCCCAGGCAGAAAGTGATATTTGTATTTTTCTTCATATGTAATGGTCAGGAACCATTTCATCAGCTGCATGGGAAACATATTGAATTTGAAATAAATGTTTCTAGTCCATGAAAATCTACACTCACTTCCATCAAACGTTTTGTGATGAACTTCTTGAATCACGCTCTTTCAGATGCCCACACTGTGTACCTACATTAATCTAGATGCTGTACCTTACTAAACACCAGGATATTTAATCATGTGTGTATGGTATATGTGTGTCCATGTGCCTGCGAGTGTGCATATGCATGTAGAAGCCAGAGGTTAATGTCAGTGTCTTCAATCACTTTTCATCTTTTTTTTTTAAGACAGAACATCTTACTGAACCTGGAGCTCACTGATTTGACTAGACCGGCTGTCCAGTGAACTCCATGAATCCATCTGTCTCCACCTCCCCAGTTCTGGGATTACAGGCACATACTGCCATGCTCTCAGGCTTTTAGATGGGTGCTGGCTATCCAACTCAAGTCCTGAAGCTTGTACAGCAATCACTTCACTAAATGATCCCTATTCCCAGTTCCCATGTCATAATCTTGTAGGACCACTCATATATTATGGTCTTTTGTTGACTGAAACAATATTATGGTATGCATGACTATATACATACAAATGAATTTCATGTAGTAGACATTTTATGTGTATTTTTATGAAATGAACTTTATTATAAATCAAATACATGTGATTTTAGAATTTGAGTTATATGGATGTGTAAAATAGGCACAAATGTCTACAGAGAGATCTAACTCGTTCTTGGTGATTTCAGGGTATGAATGTATTGCAGTTTAGTGACTTGTTGGTCTACTGATTAAACATAGTTTAATCATTCCTGGGGCTCACCAACGTCGTCATGGCTGGATGTACACCTGCTGTGCCCACATGATCTTGTGTGCTCTGTCGGAGGTACTGTCCAGAGAGAGTGGACCCTCCCTACACACTCTGCTGTTGTGGACTGCCTTATCGTGCTCGCTTCCATTCGGGGGCAGCAATGGGACTCTGGGAAGTTGTTCAAATATTCACTTCACTAGCCATCAACTATGATGTGAATGCAAGGGACAGAGAGGAGCAGCCGCTTTTAAAGTACATAATGTTTAGAAGTTGTAGGGACATGTGTAAACATTTCAAGGTTCATTTTGCTGAAACAACATAGCACTTCTAAGAAACATGTAGCTGTTTTTTCACTGTGCTATAAAATCCTCTTGGGCTTTAAACACCCACCTCCTGTCTCCAAGCCCACTTCTTGTATTTACCATGTAATTTTTTTCTTTTTGGTAGAGAGCAGAGTTAATAGGCTTTAATAATTGCTTCTCTTATTTTTCTGGTTGGGTTGTTGTTTTGCTTCCTTTCTTGGGGAAGGTATTATAAAGACCTGTGTGCCCTGTCTCAGAAATAGACCACATGTCTTGAAAATGAGGAAAAAAACACGGAGTGTTTGCAAATGTCTCCAGATTCTCTCTCAGTCTAAAGCTATACTAGTTTGACTCGTAAACTCTATTTAATTTTTTTCTATTAAAGGGTGGACCACACACTCCAGATGAAAAGGGAGAAGCAAGACTAGATGTCAGGCCAGGCTGTCTCCATTGGCCCACTCTTCCCTCTGGGAGTCCTGTTAAAGGGCAAGACAATCACCCTCTTAGAAGCAATTGCTCGTCTGTGCTGCCTGAGGGAGGGCTGCAGGCAGACTCCTGGGGCCCTTCTTTCTGACCAAGTGAGCCATTCCAGTGCAGATGCCTGGGTCTAGCTGAACAGAAGAGTCTTGTGAAAACTTTAGCCGAGAGCTGGAGTCAAGGGCCAAGGAGAGCAGTATCTGAATTTTGTGTAACAAAATTGGGTGGGGAACAGGAGAGAAAACTTCCTGCTCTGGTCTCTTATTTCTAGAGTCCCACAAATTTCTTCTCTTCAGTTCAAGGAAATCAAGTTCTGACTCAGTCTAGAGATGAGGCCATCTAGTCCTAGCAGAGATCACAATAGTAGTACTGTTTAACGTTTGCAGATGAACAAACTCTGCTTGGAGACATTAAGGAGCTCGACCTCTAGCTCACCAGGACACATGCATTAGCAGTGTGAACAAAAACACATGCATTAGCAGTGTGAACAAAAGTATGGTCTCTTGAGGCCTCTCAACGTTTAGCATGCATTGTTCTACATAGAGTGGTGACCAAATCACATGCATCTAATGTTCTCCTTCCATCCCAATGCTTTGAACACCTTTTCTGGACAACCTTAAACAAACTCTTATTCTATGGCTCCTTAGTTTACAGGCTGGCCCGAGAACACTGAAGAAAACACGAGGCTAATGAATAGGATCTGTCCCAAGATAAGGAACAATTTAAGGGGACTTGTACCAGATTTTTTGCAAATGGAGGTAACAGAGGCTAACATTTCCCTTGGAAGGGTATAGTAATGAAACTTGTTTTCTGTGTATCCACAAAGTGCTTGGAGATTGTATGGAACAAAGAAAGGAAAACTGTAATTTTTTTGTGAATCAGTGTTATACAGCACATCCTTCCCAAGATGGAAGAACTGTATAAGTTACATTGATGAGCTGTTTTCCTTTTTTCTTATAAAGTTAAACTGTTTCTTCAAGATTCATTATTCATCACTAAAAGATGTACATGTGTTCTCACAGTCCATTCATTCGTTATAAAAAGTTTTGAGTGTCTCTTATGTAGTGTATGTGATATTCTTAGTGAGACTCAAGATGGAAAAAAGAAAGAGAAACATTCACCATCCTGGAGGTCTTTTCATTGCGGTGAAGGAAAAGAGTCACAGCAACCATTAAACATAGTAGTATATGTATATATGTATGTATGTATGTATGTATGTATGTATGTATGTATGTATGTATTCAGAATCTTAGTTGATAACCCAGGTCGGAGTAGCCCAGATTGGTCAAACTCATGACAATCCTCTTGCCTTAGCTTCTCTTGAACTGACATTACAAGTATGAACCACCCACCACACATGTGGTGGGTATTCAAATCTAGAGAGGATTTCATATGTCTAGAAATGGAGGGAGATGGGGTCTGGGGGGCAAGTCTCCAGGAACTTCACAGTTGAGGGGACAGATTGAGGAGGAAGAACCAAGGTCTGTCATGGGGACATCACTGAGACAGAGTGGAAGTAGGAGTGGCAATGTCTGAAATGCAGAGATGTCTGCAGAGACAGCGATGAGCGGGATCAGATGCTGCTGACAGATGAAATAAATCAAGGCTGGAACTCAGCCATGAGTGTCCCACTGGGGAGACACTTGGAGCCTGTGATGAGAGGGGTGCCCGTGAAATGGGAAGTGGAAGTCTACTTGGAGTAGGTTCAAGAGATAATGGCATGGGACAAATGACAAGAAGACTCGAGCGGGGCCAGATTTCAAAGACGACCCACGTCAACATTAACGGTGCCTGCCACCCAGCCTGTCTTCTTCTACAGAGCCTCTGCACCAGGTTTCCTTAGTCTCAGCAGCTCAAACTTTGAGGGTACTTTAGTAAGAGGAAGAAGATGGATCCTAATGATATTTAGCAGCTATAAAGTTTTTCAAAATGAAACAGATTCCCAGTGAGCAGATTGGAAGGACACATCTGTCTTAGTTGGTTTGAGCACCTGTGACACTGTCATGGACCAGATGGATTAACCAACAGACACTTATTTGTCTCAGTGTTGGAGGCTAAAAGCCTAAGATCAGGGTGCCAGCTTGGCTAGGATACTTAGGACTTTATTACTTCCCAAGTCCCTCCCCTCGAAATTGCATCCCACTTGGGACTGGGACTCTAGCATTCAGACTCTGGAGGAGTACAGTAATTGTCTCTTGGAGAAAGTAAAGAGATGAAAAGTATGCATGAATGGAGCACACAGAAAGATTAGGGGATACTGTAGTGCTATGAGGCAGGATATTGCATGGGCTATTTTGTCACATTTATTTTATTTTGTAGTACTGGGGATTGAACCTAGAGCCCCGGGCTTGCTAGAGAGGTGCTACATTCTCAGCCCACCGGCCTCCCTCTTTTAAACCTTTATGTTGAGAAAGGATATCACTAAGTTGCCCATGCTGGTCTTGAACTCATTCTGTACATCAGGCAGACATTGAAATTTAGTTTCTCTTTGCCTTCGCCCCCTACCTGGCAAAGATTACAGGTCTGCATCACAAGGCCCAGCTGCCGCTAAGTTTTAGATTTAGTATGCTTGTTTCATTGTCATTCTCACTATTTGTATTTAATTCCCCACTGAACTCTTGCATAGACACTCCTACCCCTCCGACACACACACACACACACACACACACACACACACACACACACACACATACACACACACACACACACACACACACACACACACACACACACACACACGAGATAGAGGGGCGTGCCTTATGCTCATGGTAAGGTAGGGACTATATCTCACTGTGGCTCATCTCTCAGAGTCCGTGGCTTAGTCTTGAGGGAATGTATTGAGGGAATGGCATGGTACAAGTGTTCTAGACAACTACAAAGATGTGATGGGACTGGAAAGGAGACAAAACATTGAAAATAAGCTGCAAAGTAGATTCATGACCATCAAACAAATTCATCTTCTCAGGTTTGTTCAGGGACAGTGACAATATGGAGTGTCTGGTAGAGCAGAGAAGGAACCCATAGAAAACTCATCATTTCTTTCTACCCTTGACTTTTGGTGCTGGGTCTAATGGACATACCTTGCTATGGTAGCTCACAGAAGACACAGGGAGATGTCTAGAAGAGTTACCCATAGTCTTACCGGGGGCTAGTTGGGTAGAGAGCAATGGAGGAGACCAGGTGATACCACTTTCCTTGACTCAGCCTGGCTATAGCTGCTTGACTCCTACCCTCCAATACTGCCAACAATGCGAGAATAAGACAGAAACCAGAGGAAGACAAGGAGCAGTGTTCATGTACTTCTCTGAGACTGAAGTTGAGCCAACCCTGGCACTCTTTGCTCTCAGCTCCTGACAATCAGCTCCAAGGGCGTCTCTGCCTTTTCCCTCCTCATTCTCTCTACTTAAACTCTGGCTTGAGAGTGACATCTCTTGTGCTTCTGGCCCTCCGTGTACAAGATGTCTTCCAGATACGAGATGGTCTGGCTAACCCATCAGACCCGTGTGTCCATTCTCAGTATGAACCACTGAGTGGAAAATAGAGTTGCCCCAGTTGGTACATACAATGTTTCAGAAAGTAACTAACATCACTCATCGTGTGTCTAACCATTAATTTTTAATGCTTTCATTTCCAAATAACAGTTTTCCATTCTACCCCCAAGATTCAGGAACAAATCCTGATATTAAGCTGAAGAAGAATCACCTTTTCAAAGACTGCTTGATTACCCTTTGCTTCTAACTCATAGCGCTCAGGACAGATTCTCCAAGGAAGTGTTCTACTGGAGCAAATGTACTCAGAACTCATCCTGCAAGACACTTCTAGGCTTATCTTGACTCTTAGAAGGAGTTGATCACCAAAGTGGACTCAGTGGTTTCCAAATGGCTGCAGGGCTGGACTCTCCTGAGTTATGTGATTGCCTGGAGTCCCCTAAACCAGGGGGTTCAATTATTACTTTAAGAGTAACTTAGAGAGTTCAGATGAGGATGAGATGAGTAAAATGATGCCCTTGCTGTCTCAAATTTGGCTTTCCTCTTTTGTGGTCCAGGGCATGTCTTCTCACATGGGGCTGTTGGCATTGAGGGTAGATGGTTCGCACGGTGCTTAGAGTTCTCTCCACCCTACTTAGGAGAGTTGCTAGTGACTCCCCATCCCTCAGGGCAGCAGTGAAAAAAATGACTCTGGAAACTGACAAATGTCCATGGAGAGAGGAAAATATTTCTGGCTCAGAACATTCTTCTTGAAGTAGGGCATGGACCCCCATCATTTCCACAGTGGGATAGAATTCGGGGTGTCTGAGGGTTCTGGATAGCATTCAGTCCATGTCAAGGCTCTTGGGGTCCCTGGGTTAACATGCTGTGTCATTTCCTGCTCTGTGGAGTTTCCCCAACTCTTGCATAGGGCTTCTCCTTGGCTCATTCCCATTTTTTTCTTCAATTTCCTGTGTTCCTTCACACATTCCAGCAAATTTCTTTCACTCAGAGAAGAACACAAAGGACACATTGATGATGGCTCTCTGGTTCTACATACGTTAGCAGATTGGACAACAAGTGTGTGGACTGTAAACTGCAGAGGAATTACAAGACATTGGATTTGACTGTCTCTGAGTAGGATAAGCCAGCAGACAGACTGATGAATAATCATTAGTAGAGAAAAACTTCCCAACTCCCGTTGATCAGAAATATCTCTCACCTGAATTTGCTTTGTATGGCAGCTCTCACACCACATGAATCGTTTATACACATAAGTGAAGAGGCGCACATTTGGAATTTTATTTTAAGTATCATATATATTCCCAACAGCCCTATGCTGGGGCTGCTTTGCAAAGCTTGGCTTGCTGCGTTGATTCTGTGTGTTTCAGTACATTCTACTGGAATGTTTTCTTGCAGACATTTCGATCTGCCAAGTCTGTGACATTTCTCTCACGGTTCGTGCCTCTATGAGTCACTGAATGCTTATTGTTAAGCTGGAGCTTAATTTCTGCAGTGACTAATTTTGTTTTAGGGTACAAAGCTTGCAGCTTATGCTCATGGAATGGGGCTCAGGGTAGGTCCTGGAAGGTCAAGGAGATCTCTAGAAATGAGAGATCCCAAAGACTGCCATCCATTTGTGTTCTCATTTAAATTCATCAAGACTCTCTGTTCTTAATTCTGGGCATGCAGTGAGTTAGTGGAAGGCTTTCTGCTCACCCTTCCAGTTTTGACCATTGATCCAACAGCTTTAAGCTCTTCCAAATTGCCTCCGAGATTCCATTTTCCAGGGGTTTTGTTTTTTTTTTAATTTCCTTATAGGAAGGTTTTCGTCAGTCACAATCCAAGTCAGGCAGGACCCAGATTGGCCTTGATATTCACACCTATATTTTAGAGAGCCACCAGGCTCTGAAACAGGCTTGGGTAGAGCAACTGTGGAGGATTTTCTTATGATCTGTCTCCTTGGGTGAAGTTTTCAGAAACAGCCACCACCCCACTGTGCCTAACAACCTTCTTTCCTGCTTAACCACCTCTCCAGGGTCTGGCAAAGCTGCCCTCTTCCCAGCCTTTCTGGAAACTAGATATTTAAATGTGACCTAGTTCAAGGCAATGAGTCAGTGGAGGGAGGCCACCGAGGTTGGGACGGGGAGTTTTTTCCTCAGAGGTAAAAAGAACCATGTTCTCTTTAACTGTCCTCGCTACCCACCTGTTTCCTGCCTTGACTAAGGTTATGCAAAATGGCTGCAAGCATGACAGCCGTCCCGTGACTGTGAGGGGAAGACCTTGCTGCTTAAAAGAACGATAGAGATTCCAGATCCATCAGAGGAGAATATCCAGCTGAAGATGTGAGTTATCCGTAGGTTATATACTGTTTCCTCCCAGGAAGGTGTTGTGGGTGGTCTTTCTATAACCCACAGCTAGTTATAATGCAACAGCAGCTAGAGCTCTATAGTCAAGGTTCGCGCACACACACACACACACACACACACGTTAACCCTAAAGCCTCGTGCTCTTGACCTGTAGCAGGCCCCTTCCTTTATGCCTCTTTAACTCTACATGTGTGGCCTATAATACTATAATACAGAGTTTTCCGAGAATGAATGGAAGAAGAGTGGATAGCAGGATCAGAAGAGACATAATTTCAAATGGTGTTTAATCCATTGCACTATTTTACTTTGTTTTGAGACAGGGTCTTGTTGTGTAGCTCTGGCAGGCCTAGAACTTTCTGCGCACATCATCTTGGAATCTAGAACTTGTGGATGTCCTGACGTCTCTGCCTCCTGAGTCCTGGGGTTACCACAGTTGGCTAATTCATAACCATCTTTAGAACAGATCAAACTGAGCAGAAAAAAAAAGAGTAAAATCGGGATCACGAATAAGACACTTAGCTGTATGACACTCGAGTCTGGATTAAGGAAAACTAAAGCAGGAGCTCTGAAATCCCATCATTTATGACATAAGTAACTCAGCAGTGACGTCAAAGTTCCCAAGGCCTTCGATTCTGGAGCCCCCTGCGTGTCCTGTGTCACTTAGGGTGGGTGCCGTAGCAGCCATCATCTTCCTGTCTGAAAAAGAAAACAGGACAAACCAGACTCTGGTGCCTAGCTCTCCGGGCCAAGCCCTTCTTCTACCTTTTGCCCATCCACATTGGAGCCAGGAGCGCTTAAAATAAGCTGCTCTGGGCACTCTGAGCATGCGTAGAAGGACGTGCCCTTTTGTTCACAACTGTGCTTAGATTAAAGGCAAACAAAATTGGGGAAAGGCTTAGGTATGCATTAGCTATTTTGAATATAACTCTTAAAGATAGAACATCTTATGGGACTTAGGAATCAAAATTACTTTTAGACAGACAGTGCCTATGAAGAAAGATTCACTGCAATGTAATTTTAAAGTCGAGATCATAGCTGCCAGAATATGCCTCTGAAAGAAAAAGATGAGCTCAGTTATGCCACGGTGGTGCCACTCGCGTGATGACAAGATGTTCAAATGTGCTAACTCTGGCAGGGTAATGCACTGTGACATGTTCAGAGGGAGAACTGAATTCCATGAGACAAGAGAAGCAAGGATGTGGGCTTATGCAAGTTGATTAATAAACCTCTTAAATGATTACACTGAAGTCAACTGCCTTCCCAACCAGGCGAGGCAGCAGACCCCAATCACAGGGAGGCAGTGTTCCAGGGGACAGAATTCTCTAGAGGAGGAGGGGGCAATGTCAAGGGTGGGTGCTGACTGGCACAGCAGAGGCTTGGAGACAAAGGGAAAACTGCTCAACCCACAACGAGAGAGGCTGCTTAGATGCTCTGAGGGAGGGGGAGAAGAGAAAGAGGAAATTGGGCTGTGAAGTCCTGGTGTGTGACAGGGAATTGCAGGACAGGCAGAGCCCACGAAGTGTTTGGTGGGGACAGGCTGGGGGCTTCTATACCAATTAGAGATGTGTAACTGTGGCCCCGGTACCTGAAAGAAACAACTTAGGTGAGAAAGAATTTATTTGGTCTCATGTTTTCAGAGAGCCCAGCCCATCATAGTGGAGGAGAGGTGGATTGAACTGACTCATTGCACGGCAGTGGGAACATGTGCAGAGACTGTTCACATCCTGCAGACCAGGAAGCAGAGGGTGAGTATAAACTTCAAACGCCTGCTTTCAGTGACATTCTAACTAGATCCACCTTCTAGTTTCTAGAACCTTCCAAAGTAATGTCACCAGCTTTGGGCCACACATTCAAAATGTAAACCTGTAGGGAGCATTTCCTATTCAAACCATGGTAATGTCTAAGCATAAAGATAAAGTGCTCAGTTGGAGGTTCTTTCCTATGCCAGCCTTCTTCAACCTCTGTCCAGATGTCTAATGGGATCTTAAGTGCACACATACAAATGTGTGGAATTCTTTGGTAGCATTTGAGGAAGCAACTGCATTGTATGTTTGGACTCCTATCCTATAGATTGGCAGTAGTATCCATAGGGTTAACCAGGTGCTAAAGCAGGCTAAAGAAGGGGTGAGAAAGCCAATATACCCCTTTGTCCCAGACTCTCTTTGGTGGAGATATTAGAAAAGTATGATGATATGGTTTGAGAATTTGGGAAACACTGTCTTCATTCTTGGGATGGGGCTTGTGAAGTCTAGACTGAACAAAGAGTTGGAGGTCTTGGCTTTGGCTAATCTTTGTGTCTGTAGGCTGGCTTGGGTACTCTGCTTGACCCTGTGAGCATGCCATCTACCATTCTTGGTCCTCTGGGGACCCTGACTGGAAGTGTCTTTGGCTCACGGGGAATGCAATGCTGAGCCTCAGCTCAGTTAAAAGCGAGGGAAGTGAGGTCAGGGATTCTACCCCCCTAATTCTCCCCCTGTTTGGTCACTTTTGTATAAAATGTGACCTTGTCTGCATGATGCTGCTTTCTTTCAAGGAGATCATTGTTTTCTGTTCCATTTTAAGAACCGTTGTCTCCTTCCTTCCTTCCTTCCTTCCTTCCTTCCTTCCTTCCTTCCTTCCCTCCCTCCCTCCCTCCCTCCCTCCCTTCCTCCCTCCCTCCCTCCCTTCCTCCCTCCCTAAGTGTCATTATGTAGGAACGGACTGGCCTTGAATTCCTGATCTACCTGCCTCAGCCTCCTGAGTACTGGGATTATATGTCTGTACCACCATGCTCAGCTCCTGGATTGGGTATTCACCGAAGCACAGATAGCTGATGAATGAAGAAGTGTTGTATGAAAGAGTGGAGAAGGGATGTATGAAAACAGAGGGTGGACCATCTCTTACATAGTAAGGGCTTGAGGAGAGGCTGGTGGGAGGTGAAGAGAGAAGTCTTAGTGTGGACATCGGGAGATGTCAGGGTATGTGAACTGTTCGGCTTTGGTGGAGCCTAAAATGCGAGCTGGGGAAAGAGTCTGAAAAAGACAAGGCTGAGAGGGCCAGGCAGACTGTCTAGCAAGGAGACTCTGAACATTCTACATAACGGAAAGCTACTCAGCAATTGATTATTTTGTCATCGAACAGGGTAACCTAAAAATCCAGTTCCCTTCTCAAAATCAAATACCATCGGCCACCCTGAAACAGCAACAATAGTAAAAAAAAAATATCCATTCATAAGTGTTTACCAATCTTCTTGAAACGGTACTTAAATCTGCATTTTTGTCTATGCAAAAAAAAAATTAGTTGATGCTTCATGTACTAGTTAGGGTTCTCTAAAGGAACAGAACTGATAGAATGAATATAGATTAAAGTTGGATTTATTAGAGTGGCTTACTCGCTGTGGTTCTGGTCATCCGATAATGGCTGTCTTCTGATCAAGCATCTGATAGTTGCTCAATCCATCCACAAGGCTGGATGTCTCAGCTAGTTTTCATTCTACTTTGGAATCCCGAGGAAGGGCTCCAATACCAGCAAAGGAATGCTTCATCAGAAGGATGGATGAACTTGCCAGCATGAGTGAGGGCAAGCAGGCAAAAAGCAAAAGTTTCCCTTTTCCATGTCCTTTTATGTGGGCAGCCACTAGAAAGGTGTGGCTCAGATTGACAGTGTTGTCTTCTGCCCTTAAATAATCAAGATTAAGGGTGGGACTTCCCCCCAAGACAAATCCCTCACAGGTCTTCTCAGTTGCTTGGGTTTTAGCTGATTCCAGTTGTAGTCAAGTTGACAACCAAGACTAGCCATCACATTTCTGCCAGGAAAATTCAGTAGATCTGGTGATTGACAGGCTCAGATGGGTAACATTCACTCAGGTCCTTTAGTGTTCATGGTAGTTCACCCAAACTTTGAAGATTTAACCTTTGAGAGCCAAGGTGTACCTTGTTCATATTTTTACTGCTAGGGATAAGTCAGTGTTTGTCAAGTGGATGGGTTTGATAAATATCTGGAGTGTGACTAATGTTCTCTGAGTGTCCACTGAGCCCTCGGGTATCACTTGCATTAAGGCTGTGAAATCACCAAGCTGGCGTTTCTGCACCTAGCACAGCAGCATCCGTAAATGGACTTGGACTTGAATAAATAACCGTAGGAGACATTTTCATTTCTTTTAGGAAAATTTGAATGAGGTGAGTGTTAGAGTGTTTGTAAGGTTTAATAATGTCTTTGAGACTGTGTGAGAAAATAACTTGGAAATTTAAATACGTAATCCAAGTCAGGAATTTCTATCAAAGTTCTGCTGCGTATACTTTACAGAGCTGATTTAAGAATAAGCACTATAAATTACTGTGGAAGTTAAGGACAAAAAAAAAGATGGAGAGGAGAGAGGAGGGGATGGGCAGGGAAGGAGGCAAGCTTTGAACCTAGGAGGCACTTCTAGACTTGACATCACAATGCTGGTAATGTTTCTCTTACCCTTGAGTGGTGGGAATAGCATGATCTCCACCTGGGTCAGTAGACACCAAATAGACCGAACCCTGGGAGACGTGAAATTTTTGGATACATTTTCTTAGGCTTAAAATAACATTTACAATGATAATAACATTTGAAATGTAAATTGAAGTTCCATTTTCTTTCTTATTTGTCACAGTAGTAGACCAATTTTCTTTGTTTCTCTCTAAATCTAATACCATTTACAAGAAAGAAAAATGGATGCAGCACTCCCTTATCATAACCAGGGAGCAAGGTATGGTATGATCTGGGTGGTCATATGGAAATGATGCACATTTTAGGGTTTGTTGGGTATACTAATTTACTGATAATAACGTTATTTTTCATAGATTAATTCATCATAACCTTACAAGTCTTGAGTAATGTTTAAGGACCAGAAGGACAAATCATGACGAAGTTCTTACATTCAATTTGTTTATTAGTTTGCTAAGGCTACCAAAACAAAACTCTACAGCAGAATTCTGTTTCCTCACTCAATTGGTAGTTAGAAGTACAAGTTCAAGTTCCTGACAGATTCCATTTCTGGCAGGGCTACTCTTTCTGGCTTTGCCACGTTCAGAGATAGAGGGGTGTCTGGTATCTTTTCCCTTTCTTGTGTGGACATCAGACCTATGGATTTAGGCCCCCCTCTTAAGATTTAACTTAGCCTTTATAGGCTTTATAACCCTTGTAGACTCTGTCTCTAAATGCCATCCTACAGACAATTCAAGCTTGGCACACAGATTTAAGGAGACGCAATTAGGTCCATGACATGATGCTAACATGTTAGTGAATATTTGGGGACTATGGTCCAGTTCACATAGAACTTTATCTAATGAATGAATTTCCTCTTACTGGATTTCCTCTTGGCTTCAATCTTGGCAATAAATGGGTAATGTGAGCTGATATTTAGAGCAAGCTCTCTTTTGAGTTGCAGTCTTGGGCTATTCCATCACTTGCCCATGGTCATGTTTTTTAGCAAGTAAACAGTGGCAGTATCTTCTCATTTGGTGTCCAGTGCTGTTTCCGGTACACCACACCACACCACAGTGTGTGCTCTTATTATGCTGTTTCTGTTAACAAAAAAGAAAACGCAATATGGATGACGTAAGCATGAATACTTGAATGAATGAACATGGTCGTCTCTTTTGGTCCAAAGCAAATGTTCATCTTGGAATGAATCTGAAGGATAGCCCCAACAGGATAAGCCCGCTGACTCACCTTAGGGGAGATGTTCTTTTACTTGTCATTTATCACCTAAATTTGTTCCCCACATTTTATTTTATAATCTGGAAACGTTGGGAAAGTTTGAGGGTGCTTTTATTGCTCTGACCCCTGAGTTAGCCTGAAACCTAGTGACTGAGGCTGTCAGCCAGGCCTGTGGGAGCTCTATCGGAAGTCAATCCTGGCACAGTGATTTCACACGGAATACAATGTAAACAGCTCATGGCGGGCCAGGAAAGGCAGAGGACAGAAGTGAAAGCTGGCGCTTGAAGCCGTTCACAGAAATGCTGCTGCCTCGGGGTTTCCAGATGCTACATGAGAGAAATCAGATGCAGGAGACACAGCCCTGAAATATCCCTAGCAGGCAAATCCATGGAAACAGAACAGGAGATGGCTGGAACAAGGAGCTGGCTCTTAATGGATGCTGGGGGGACATTTCACCAGACGAAAAGCACATTTGTTCACACAACTGAAGAAGCCATGGTATAGGTTGGGGAATACAAACTAAATCTCTAAGCTTCTTCAGCAAACCTAAGGGATCGTTTGGGCTATATGTTAAAATTTTTTCCAAAGGAAAAAAAATCATCTTAAAAATAAGCTCATTTTGTATCTAAGAACCCTCAACCACTGGAAACTCAGTATTACAGTACATTAAACATTCACCTATGGGGAGAGGGAGGACTGCCCAGCACTCAAGACGAGAAGGGAATCCTCCCCACAGCATTTCTTGCCTTAGGAAATAGTGTAGCTTCAAGCAAGCGACAATGCTCTTGTAAGGACAGCTATACAAAGGCTTGCCATTGCTGTGATCAGAAGTTAGGTCAACTTATTCTCATGATAATTGAAATGTCTTGTATGGGATTCAGTAGTTGTGCGTCAAAGTATTCCAGAATTTGGCTATAAAAAAAATCAAAATCCAGGCTTAAAGAGCACTGCAATAGACTGATTGAGAATCATTTTCAGAACTTTCTATTTGCAGAAATATGTGAATGTATGATGCCCATTTTAAAGTGAGCAAATACATTCTTGAAAAAAAGCATCCAGAATGAACTGTATTAACTAGAAATGCTGTGTGTTGTTTGTGTGTTTGTTGCAGTCATGAAGCTCTCAGGGACTTTGATTTGTACAATGGAATTCAGGCTGGGGAAGTGGCTAGGTAGTAGAGGATTTGCGTGTGTGTGTGTGTGTGTGTGTGTGTGTGTGTGTGTGTGTGTGTGTGTGTGTGTACACGTACACTGGGTGGGGGAGGGAAGGATTATAATTCACTTGCGTTAAAAATATGTTTATGGCATAACCCGAGAGCAGATGCACATTTCCTTTACTTTCTACGCTACAACCCAACAGCACCTTTGCATAGTTTAATATCAAGGCATATTGCATCTCAGAAGTTATTTCACACTCTGACTGATTAATAGCCGAAAAGATCAGTAGAAAAGTCTTCAGCTCCTGCTGAGCTCAGGGAGTCTGGTGGAAACGGCAGGAGAGGGGCTGGTCCTGACTTCAACCCAGGCCACCGCTGGGTCCCCTCAGCCTGTCAGCTGTGTGCACCCGCCCCGCTGAGCTTTTCAGTTATCTGGAGTGTGCTCCAGGAGTGGGGCCTTCCCTTACCTCCAATATACTGGGGAGCCCTGTGACGGAACAAAGGCCGCTGTGAATGTCTCCTTCCCCCCAGAAGGCGCAGTGCTCTGTATTCTCAAAGCCCCACTTTCAGAGGGTTCTCGGCAAAGGAACATCTGAGAGACACCTTATCTTTTATCCTCGGTGTAACGGAAAAATACTAGCCCGAGGACGTGGGCTGTGAAAAGCTGTCAGAGCCTGCCTACCTTTGGCTTTGATAATGACTCTAGAACCTCTCCTCAGCCCTACTGAGATCTGACTCAACGTGGAGAGAAGCCAGAAATACCAGGCTATCTCAGGAAAAACATCAGGACAGCCAGGGAGGGGCAGAGAGGAGGAGGGAAGCCTGTGTTTCACGGAGGTGGGTGTGGACAGTAGGAAGCACAGCCAGTTTAGACAAAAAGGCCCTAAAAACAATGTCTTTCCCAGAAAGTGTACATGGCTAAGGTGAAGAAGGGCCCACAGGCCTTTGATTGTCTCTAAACGTGGGAGGGGTGGGGAGCTTGAGGATAGGAGAAGCTGAGGACACAAAGTGATGAGCAAACTTCCCTCCGCCTCTGCCTGTGGGTTTATTAGCAGCCAGGCAAATCGGTGTGCAAAGAATAGCTTTGCTGGATAACAGCTGGGGAAATGGCAAATTATGCGATTTTGCCGGCGCACACAGACCCGCAGTTGCACCGAAATCAAATTAGATGAGGCACAGGGCTAGCAACGCCAGCTTCAGGCTTGAGAGCACCAGCTCGCCTTGGCCGCTCAGGTCGGCTCTGTCCTGAGCTGGGGAGGGCTCTGTTCCGGGTCTGCCTCGCTGCCTGCTGGTTTCTGTGGCACCATCTCTCGCCAGCGCCCAAGCCCACGGTGGTGTTTACTCACCCGTGTGGTGTGAAGAGGACGCTTTAACTCTCCATCTTCCCCCTCCAGCGTGCAGTATTGATTTTCCACTGAGAGACAGAAAAGGCCTTTCTTCTAAGTACCTTTGGAGGCGGACTTGGCTGTAGAGCTAGCTTTGTGAGCGAGGGCCTGTATTCAGGGAACACAGAAGGGCTTTCTCAGTTTGCAAGTTGTGTTTGTGCAGTTTACTAGTCATAACAAGTTCCTGTTTGACTAAGTTGTTCAAGAAGAATCCAACCAACAGATTGAAGCGTTTGAACCAACAGATTTTTTGCGTCACTTGCTTAGTCTAAACAAGCCTGGGTAATTAGGGTGGCTAATTAATACCTATGTCTATTGTGCAGGCCGAGCTGACATTCTGGAGGTGTTACCAGTTCAGAAACGTAGAAATAATTACTCTATAAAACTGGGCAAGGAGGCATCTTTCCATGGGATTTCACCTTGAATATGCAAATTCTCTCTTTTGAAATGTAACGTGAAAAATACAGAGCGTTTGAAAATTCTCCTGTCTGGAACTGATTTCCTATAATGTTTATGGAAACCTGGCTCCTGCCTTGCAGGCAAAAAAGGCTTACCAGCAGCTAGGTAAAGGAAAAATAAAATTAACTGAGCCTTCCCTTGCTCCAAAACAGCTTGGTCTGTAATATGCTGAATTTGTAGTCTTGATAAAGCTTGGGATTAGTGTTTCATTACTTTGAAATTAAGTGCTCAGATTCCCTATCATTTACAAAATTAAGTGTTGAATCCTGTTGCCTGGATTTCAAGCAGTCTTTTTTCCATCACATACAGCCAATACCTCCAAGTTCAATGTGAGGTGTCAATGTGCATTTGTTATATGCAAATACCATAGTGCACAGTACTGAAATTTAGAAGAAATTTCAGAGGACCAGTGAGTAGAAAAGATGGGATACTTTACCAAAGGGAAAGCTGATTTATAGTCATTGATTCATTTGAGATCAGTTGCCTGAGAAGTCACTGGAGGACTGAATATCTAATGAATGCCACTCAGGGCAATTTTAAAATGAGAAAGTCTGTCCTTAATCAGTTACTGATAGCATCAGTTCTGGGGTGGGCTCTGATTTAGTTTGGATGCACTAGTTGCCCACTGGTTGGGTGTCCATTTTGGTGCTGACAGACTTTAGATGGAGACCAGAAGAGTGCTCAGAGCAAGTGGACAGGTGGATCCGAAGTTCAGCCTCTGAAGCTTGTACTAAAGCACAGACCAGCACGACAGTGAGTGAGGACAGCTGTTTATAGATGGAGTTCCTAAGAGGACACTCACATTAAGGAGGTTACCGTGGTGACCGAGGATGACATCATTGTTAGGAGTCACAGGTGCGCTTGACAATAGACTATCTCCTGGCTTACAAGAGGTCAGGGCTGTGGAAGCCCAAGCTGATTCTGGGTGCTGTGAGCCCTGATGACTGTGGGGAGCAGCTCAGGAGACTCTACTGCCTCCTGGCTCTAAGGATCTTGTGCTGTAGCCCTGCAGCTGCTAAGTTTTGTTACTTGAGCAAGCTCAGGAAGGGACTGGGTCTCTGGGGATTGTCTGAGGAGCTGTTTGATGTAAGGAGAGTGAAGCCTTCAGCAGACGGGCTTCCGCCCCATCTGGGGGGTTAAGTATATAGAGGAGTCTTTGTTTTGGAGGCACACTAGTAAGATGAATGAAAATAGTGTTCCAAATTGGCTAATTTGAAAATAAGTTGAATTATGGCTTAATCTTCTGCCTCAAGAAACAGAAGCAATAGAGAGGTGGTAGTGTTGCTGCTGCTGCTGCTGCTGCTGCTGGGGTGGCTAATCAAACGGGGAAACAAGAAATTTAACTTAAAATGGAGTATACATTCATTGCAAAATTTAAAGTACAAAGCCGTGTGTGGTATGTGCCATAAGAAGGTCCAGACAGGAGCTGGGGGTAGAGTTAGAGGAACGGGGTTTAATTCCACCTGATATGGTCAAACCTAGGTCATTTTAGATAGAAGGAAAGGTCAAGTCCACTACAGAGAAGCCTGGACGGAAGGCACTGAGACAGGAAGAGTGTGAGCCAGCGGGGGCAGCCGTGAGGAGCGCACACCGGACAACATTCCCTAAGTGAAAGTGAGGAGAATCGTTGGAGTTTCTAAACCCAATGGTGCTGCTGATGGCGCAAGGGACAGGCCAGTGTGCAAACACCTCTGAAAGGGATGGTAAGAAGCAAAAGGGATTTGCTTGATTGGCAGGAGAGCAGGGGTCCTTATGAATATGTCTGGAGCGACATACTGTATCTCCCTGTCACTCATCCCCTCATCAATGACTCCGTCATCATGCGAAAGAAAGTTCGAGGGAGACGCACAGACAGAAGTGTTGGTGAAGAACTTTCACAGGGCTGGTGCACTCTTTGGAAACGTTATCTGACTCCAAGGTGGGGCGTGGATGGGTGAGTGAGACTTTAGGGTGGGGATGGCTGCTAGAACCCAAGGCGGAATACAGCAGGCCTCAGAGGCTGAGACGGACCGCAAGAGCCAGGCGAGAAGGAAGGTGGAGCGAGCGAACAGCTGCATGAAGTAAAATACGCACACAATGCCGTCTGGTCAGAGCCGACAGCTCGTGGAAGGACCAAGGACAAAAGGCCAGGACAGTGTCCTGAGGTGAACCGAAGGCAGGAAGGGTTGGCAACAAGACACACGGGGGAGAAGCCCTTTGACCAGAATCCCATCCAGGAAGGCTGTGTGTTCCGATGGCTTTGAGAGACAAGGAGTCGAGACAGATGCTGGGAAGCGGTGACCTGGGACAGCCAAGGTCAGAAATCAGGTTTGACGCTGTGGCAAGGAGAGAGGAGACTGGATACTGTAAGTACAGTGCAGAAGTCCAAGTGGTTGCGGGGCAGAGAGACACGGCAACTAATCTGGGCTTCAGGGGAGTAGCAAGGGCGGACACAGACATGAACACCTCCAGACAGTCTGAAGTAGTGGGAATTCTGTTAATAGGACTGAAGGGTTTAGTAGGAGAAACTGGTATGTCAAATAAAATAATAATATAGTCTTTAGATAATTTGGGATAAATGTGTCAGGAAAACATTTTGTCATGATTAAACATTTTTTCCCCTGGAGGCTATCTTTGTGAATGTGCCCAGGCCTGGGAACATTAGTCTCCCAAGTGAATACCAGTCCATACATATTAGGGTCCTATGGTGGCTAAAAGATTCACTTTGGCTGCTGCTGGGACCAGTCTTTCTTGCTGTTTTCACACTCAGTTGATATTGGAGATGTTTCTGAGGTCCTCTGTGCCTCAGTTTCTCTATTTGTAAGTTGGAATAGTTTCAAGATTCTGCCTTAACCAGGTTAGTATGCACAGATTACCCAGCCAGGTTTGCTACTGTACCTGCTGGGATCTCCTAATGGAAGGGAATTTTCTCCTCTCGCTAAACCCTGTAGCTGTTGCTATGAGCATGATTTTCCTCCTCTCCTCCCTGTCTGGAACCACACAGGGAGTCTCTCATTCTGCCAGCAGGAGCTGAGTCCATTCCCAGAGGAAGGGAAGCAATCCTAACTTTGCTTTGTCTTTGGAACTCTTTTTTTTTCTCTCTCTCCATTCTGTGTCTGAGGAGCCTGGGAAGTGACCTCAAGTCTTCATTGACCTTCACTCATGTGACAGAAATTAAGGTTGGCTTGATTCCTGCCCCCAGAAGAAAACTTAATTCTTAATCAGAAAACTTAATTTTCACCAAGGCTAAAGGTAAGGCTGGAGGATGAAGGCCCTGGAGTAGGTGTGGGTAAAGCAGATCATCTAGAACAGAACCAGGGCTGGGTATTGTTTACGAGACATAGAGAAGAAAAATATAATCTTTTTACCTCAACAACAACAAAACCCACCATGATTGATAAGAGTTATGTTTCTTTGGCCCGTTCTGAAAAGTTATTTTTCATTCATTCATTCACCCTTTCATTTTCAACAAATACTGTTACCTATTAAAACACTAGGTGCTATAGTAAGCACTAGGAACACAGCAGTGAACACATTTGTCAAAAATTCTTGGCATTCATGGAACTTGGACTATAATAGACATAGATGCTCAAAAATCTGTTAAATTACTGCATGGATATTTGAACAGGAAGCATCTGTAAGCCAAGGAGCCTCTGTGAACTATAAACAGTGGAGTTTGTGTTGTGTATGCTAAGTACGTGGAAGTACTTGTGTGGGGTTAAAAATGAAAGGTAACTCCCAGGAGGATGGGTTATAGAAGAACAGAAACCAGAGGGTGGATTCCAGGGTGGAAGACAGATGTGAGGAAGAAACTCCTATGCCAGTCTTTGGGAAAAGGGGGCCGACTGCAGTATAAAAAAGAGAGAGCAGATGGTGAGGGCCTGAGTGTCTTTATTTGGGAGCAAAAGGGCAGTTCTTTGGTCCTGTGATGGCTAGTCTTCACCGTCAACTTGACTGTATTTAGAATTAGCTAGCAGACATGCCTCTTCCACAGAGTTTTAACTGAGGAAAGACTCACTCTGAAGGTGGGTGGCACCATCTCGTGAGCCCGGTTTCCAGGCTGGGCGAAAAGGGAGAAAATTCAGAAAACTGACCGCTATCAAACTGTGGGAAGAATGCCCTAAAATAAACCTGGCATCTGCCAGGCATTTGCTGAGAGTCAGGTTTTGTGTGAGGAGCTGTGGGCATGCATGGTCGTGTGAATCTGCTCCACAGCACTCATGTGGAACAAGCATATTTACTAAATCGTATGAGGCCTGGCTTGGCCCAGACATTCCCGGGTTGGGGAGAAACTTGACTGCAGTTTTTGCCAGGAAGGACAAGCCTTTTTCTTTTCCTTGAGAAATTACTCTGTTCTCAGGATTTCCACAATCTTGGAAAGAAGCTCTGGTCATTTATGTTTTTCTCTTATTATTCATGTTTTTGAGGCAAGATCTGATGTAGTTCAAGCTGAAGGAGAATGATCCAGCAATATTAAGATGGTTGCTTCCTTTTTTTAAAAAAAAAAAAAAATCTTTGTTAATTAGTATCTATAGAATTTGAGATCATTTTTCCAATGTCTTTCTGAGAATTTTCTCATGCTGGTGCTGTTTGAAGCCAGCTGACTACTGACTCTCCTAATCCCAGGCACGATCATGAACTGACTCAGAACACCCGAGGAGGGATATTTGGAGTCAGAGCAGGAGGCCTGGCCCACGGCTGATGCTGCAGCTGATTTGGGTTCATTTTGCATTGACTTGAGTCAGATAAGAGCGTTCTGTTCATCAAAATGTTACTGAGGCACTGTGGGGTGAGGCCGTGATCAGGAATCATTGTCGCTTCGTCTGCATTTGGGATCCACAACTTATTGGCCGAAAATCGTATTTCAGACCACGATCTAAATGACCTTGCTTTTATCCAACCCGTAATCAATATATTTGGGCGTATTAAAGAGACAACGATTTCTACCACAGGCACACATCTTCCACAATTTAGAGCAACAGTAACAGAGACAGTAATGAGGAGGCTAGACTTTGTTAAATTTCCGATTGTTTCCCCCTGTGGACCTTTGGGAAATGTCCCAACTAAAGCACTCACGCATAGCAAATGGGTTGGAAGAACACAATCTCAGAATCAGACAGACCTGATTTTGTATTAGAGACCACTGGGAGCATTTATATAATCTAGGATAAGGTTTTTTTTCCCCTCTTTGTAAGCTCTGTCTTCTCATTAATGAAGTGGGGACAGTAAGACTACTTATCCCACTCAGCTGTCAAAATGCCTGCTGCTTGGGAGATACTCATGGATACTCTAGATTAGTCTATTTAACATCCGTTCCCAGCTCTGTGTGTCTAACCTCCTGACTGCGGAGGCTAGGAAGCTGAAAGGGAGCATTTGTCAAACTCTCTTGCAGCTAAGCTCCTGGATATTATTTAGGTCCCATCAACTGGATGTACTCAAGTGAGATGACTGGGGAGCAGTGTGAAGAGGACAGCGCTATTGGCAGCGAGTTTAAGTGCCCAACCATTTGCAGGCACAGCTAATGGCAGATGTAAGGCGACTGCCGTCAACAGCTGCCTGAGGAAGCGTCTTTTCCTGCAATAGCATCTACCGCTCTATTGTATTGCACTGTGTCAAAGATCAAGCAATTCTGGGGGTCCACAGTCATTCTGGAAGCTTAGTTGAAAGCATGTTCCTTCAGGACTTTCACCAATTTTGCAAGCCATCTAATATCTGCTCTAAAGTCACTTTATCTATAAATTCACAGGGCTAGTTCCTATCTGAAAGGGCCACTGAAACAGAACTCAGTAAACAATCACTACTCCTCATTAGACTCACATGTATGCTTACCTCGGACTAGATTCTAGGGAACTCAAAAGGGAACAGAACATAGTCACTGACTTTGAGGAGCTGAATGTTTTGTGGAAGAAACACATTTGAAAGTGCATATATATTAAAATGATCCTAGCACCATATGTTGTCATGAAAACGCTTTTTAGAGTAGGAGGATGGGGTAAACAGCAATCCCTGTGTAAGCTAGGGACGGCTTCAGAGTGGTGACATTTTACAGAATCATCGGGTCTAGTCGGAGGCCACAGGATGGGTGAGGAGGCAGGGAAGGAATCAGAGACGGGCATTTATAATTGAGGGCTCAGGGTATGTGAAGGGGGAGAGAAGTGAAGACTCCCCCATGCTGAGGAGTGTGAGAGACTTGGTGGGGCTGGGATGTGACGCATGGTGGGATGGTATGGGGAGGAGATAGATGTGAAGTATCCAACACTGACCAGATTGTGTAGAACTGTGTGTGCCTAATTAGGGAATTTAAATGGTACCACCCAGTGATGGTGTACCAGCAGGGCTTTTGAAGCAAGGGAGTGAAAATAAACAACTTGTTTTTCCTGTTCATGCGGAACATTGGCATCCACGGGAGAATAAATTGGAGGGTAAAGGTCTTCAGAAAGAAATATGCTCTTAAAGATGAAAGAATGCTTGCCACGGACGTCTGTAATCCCAGCATTCCCGTGGTGGAGGCAGGAGGCTAGCTTTTTAAAATCAGCCTAAGCTACATATTAGAATTATGTCTCAAAAGAAAAAGGGGGTGGGGCATGAGAATGGGAGGGCTATAGAGAAGAGGGATAGAATTTAGAATATATTGTTTTAAACAATTTTATTTATTAATTATGTATACAGCGCTCTGTCTGCGTGTATCCCTGCAGGTCAGAAGAGGGCACCAGATCTCATTACAGCTGGTTGTGAGCCAACATGTGGTTGCTGGGAATTGAACTCAGGGCCTTTGGAAGAGCAGCCAGTGCTCTCAACCTCTGAGCCATCTCTCCAGCCCCTAGAATATATTTTTGACAAAAATATAAAATAAAAAATGTAGGATGGGAGACCAATTGGATCGTAGGGATAAAGGAGCAAGATGATTCTAGCCAGAAGGCAGGTTTTACATATGTTGTTGTCTCCATATTGAGAACAGTTCTAGCTCATAGTTGGTAGTCAGTACGTGTTTAAGTGAATGGGGGTCAGTGGTGATGCCATTATCTACACAGTTCTATAAATTCCTCTAGGAGGCGGGTTTCATAGTTTCCACATCTGCTGGTGCAATCCATGGGAAGGACTAGAGATTCAAGAGAGCTGGGAAGGGGCTCAGTAGCTGACAGAGCCTAGACAGTGCTGGAGATCATACCTGGTCTTGAAGAAATGAGGCCTCTTGCCTCACAATGGGAAAAAGAAGTGATGTCCACATGTACAGACAGTGATGTACAGACAGTGATCAGCAGACACTGATCTGGGTCGCCCTGATCTGTATGGGGGAGAAACTATTTCACGTGGTCTTGATCTACTTGGTGGGGCAAATGGCAAAGACTAACTTAAGTGGCAGGGGTAGTGTGAGTTGGAGCCAGGAATTTGGAGAGAGGAGTGGAAAATTGAGTAGCTGCAAGAGTGTGAACAAGAGCAGGGTGGTGATGGAGTCTTAACGGGCTTCAGAGGTGCTTGTGAACCTTCACGGACAGCCCTGGATCACTGAAGAGATATGGGATATCGGCTAAACTCAGTTGTTAAACATCGCTGATGATTTCAAATGCTTCCCGTATGTTGATCATTGCTGAGAGCCCAAATGACACCATCTTGTTCAGTCAGCTCAACCAACTGTGCAGTGGAGAGTGTCGTTCTTTCTCACAGGCAGGAAAAGCAGGACAGAGAGGGTCTGGCCCAAGTTTGCACATGTGGGAAGTGCCAGAGATGGGACTTGATTTTAGCCCTGTCTGACCCCAGAGTCAGGGATGTTACTGAACTTTTTCAATAAGTGTTACTGAAGAAAACGGCTCCCCCACCTTCGCCCAGTGCTCTTAACTCAACACTGTAAGAACCAAGATTTAAATGTCTACTGTCTGCCAGACCGTCCTGGTGCTTCGTCCTGGTTTTTAACCACATTCTGTATTTTGGAATCCTCCTCTCCATATTCTCTGGAAGACTGTCTGCTCTATGGAACATCCTTCCCTCAGCGAGCCATTGATGAGATGCACATGTTGTGGACCTCTTTCCGGGGAACGACGCTGGTGGCATGCTTGGTTATGAGCAGTGTCGCTTTTTCACATCTTTAGCTTGATTCTGCACCCCACTTTTTTCTCTTACCGCTGCACAAGTGGCCTTCAGCGGGGCGCATTGTGAGCTCAGATCCCCCAGAGTGACATTCAGTTTCTCTGGGTTGGATTCCACTAAGAATATCTGCATCTGTGTGGGGACCATCGCCACACCGCGTCTCCAAGGACAGCTCTCCATTTTCAGAGGAGTGATGGTGAGTTCGTCAGATTCTTGGTTGTTGAGAATAAACCACACCAACTGAATGGAACCACACAGTCCAGGCATTTGCAACAGAGAACCCAAATTGTCAATGAATCTACTACTTCCCAGTGACTCTGGAGTGAGTTTTTAAAGTTTCACTCACATTCTTCTATTCTGATCGCTCACTTTTGTATGTGCATGTGTTCTGTTCCTGTGAGTGTATGTACAGGTGCACGAGAACGTGTGTGTGTGTGTGTGTGTGTGTGTGTGTGTGTGTGTGTGTATGTTTAGGTCAGAGACTAGCCTTAGGTGTCAGTCCATAGGAGCTACCTTTGAAGTATATGCATGAGTCTGTTTATTTATGCACGAATATGCTCATCTGCATGACAGCAAGAAGGCATGTTTTGGAAGTGAGTTCTTTTTCCATGTGGATTCTGGGGATTGAACTCAGGTTCGTCAGGCTTGGCAGGCAGCAAGCTCTTTTCCCTGCTGAGGCATCTGGATGGCTCTCTACTGTTGTTATTGTTGTTTTGTTTTGAGACAGAGTCTCTTACGTGGACCTAGGGGTCACCCATTAGTCTAAGCTGGCTGGCTAGCACTGGGATTACAAGTTCATACCACCACACCTAGGTTTTTAAATGGATGTAGGGAATTGAACCCAAGTCCTCGTGCTTGTATGCCAAACAGTTTACCAAGGAGCCATCTGTCCAGCCCCTCCTCTCCCTTTTCAACACAGGACTGGATACATGGTCCTGGCAGGAATGAGCTAAAAACTTTCAGTGCCAGAGGAATGACTGGCGTTGAGCAGCTGCTAAATTCTCTGCTCTTTCATTATTAAATTCTCTCTAGGCAAATGGGAGGGACCATTTTCTTCCCTAAGATTAGATGGTATATTTGTGTTTTCATATGGACCTAGTCATATGGACCAGTGTTCCTAACTGGGGACATTTTTGCCCCCAAGAGGACATTGGTTATGTCTGGAGACACTTTTGATGGTCAACATCTGTAAGAGTGCTTCTGGAATCTAGTGAGCAGAGGCTCAAGGTAGCACTAACCATTCTACAGTGTGCAGGGCAGCCCCCCACCATGAAGAATCGCTGGTCGTGGTGTTGAGAAATCTGGCCACAGAGGAAAATGCAGCTGGAATAAAGCTGATGGGAGGAAACAGGAGGTGGGATGAAGGAAGGGCTGTTCTCCCCTTTGGATGTGTAACCAGGTTCACCAGGCAGAGCATCTGAAAGGCTCTCGGGGGAATACAGACAGCCGGGGTCAGGCCGCAGAGCAGATGGCCCATGGAATCCTGCTGTCCCCTCTTTTCCTCTAATATTTGATGAGGGATGGTGGCCTGAGTCTGGCAGCTGGCTGCCATTTATCCTCTTTGTCACAGAACATCACCCGAGGACTCTCTGTGGTCAGCACGATGTGATGCGTAATCAAGACTAACCACTTTTTCTGAACTGAAAATTGATGCTGAGTCAAGTCTGAGTGTATTTACACTGACAGGAGGGGGCCTGAGATTCTGAAAGTAGGACAAGTCTGGAGCTCTGGTGTTATGTCACCAGGGGACATAGGACAAAGGAACCTTGGGCATGACTGCCTGCTGCCAAGGTGCCCCTGAGCCCCAGCTTCTTCATTTGTAAGAACAGATTAAGGATACCTTGGCTGACTGGTGTAGGGTTTAATTTTTTTTTTTTTTTTTTTTTTTTTTTGGTTTTTCGAAACAGGATTTCTCTGTGTAGCTTTGCGCCTTTCCTGGAACTCACTTGGTAGCCCATGCTGGCCTCGAACTCACAGAGATCCACCTGGCTCTGCCTCCCGAGTGCTGGGATTAAAGGTGTGTGCCACCACCGCCCAGCAAATAATATTTTGTTGTTATTACTGTTTTCGTTTGTTTGTTTTTGGAGACAGGGTTTCTCTGTGAAACAGTCCTGGCTGTCCTGGATCTCGCTCTGTAGACCAGGCTGGCCTCAACTCACAGAGATCCACCTGCCTCTGCCTTCCGAGTGCTGGGATTAAAGGTGTACATCACCACTAGTGTTGTTACTATTTTTAAAAGAGAGAAAAAAATATATAAAGTTGGGTAGGTAGAGAGGGAATGGATCTTGGGAGAGTTGGAAATGGAAAGAATATGATCAAAATATGCTGTGTGAAGAATTAAAAGCAATAGTAAAGAATATGCTTTGTAATTGCCAATGCAACTTGCCAACATTTGGGGGAGGGTTGGGATTATTAGGGATTGAACCTAGGGCTTAGATATGCTAGGCAAGCCCGAAAACACCGTGTTACACCCCACTCCCCTTCCCTTTTATCTTTTATATTTTGTGGCAGTCTCTCTTGTTTTGAACTTACTGTGTAGCTGAGGCAGATCTTGTCCTTGCTAGACTCCTGCTTCAGCTTTCCAAGCAGCTGGAGTTACATGTCTGCACTGCCACACACAGCTCAGCCCATACTGTAACTCAGAGTAGTTAACTACACAATGCCATTGACCCTTTCTGTGTGAGTGAAAAAGAAGATTCTGCTTTCTCTAGTGAAATATACCCGACGCTGGTCACCATTCAGCCATCCAGCCGGACACAATGTTGGCCCGATGTTGGGCCCTGACCCCTGTTCCTTGGGTAGCTGTTGCCTTGCTTGTTGATTCCCTGCTGGTTTCCTTCTTCTTGAACAGCTTACTGGAGGTTCCTTGTTTGTGTATCCTGCATTTGGTGTAAACAGTTAGGATGCAAGAATGTAAAACATCTGTAGTGAACTTCTGCCCTCCAGGGTTCTCCCACTGTGCTGTAAGCCTGTATTTAAGGCCTCCTCCCTCCTTCAATAAAGGGCATTCCGCATTCTGCTGAGGCAAATGACCCGCTGCTGTCTTGTCTCTCTCTGTTTTTAATTCTCTACCCCTTGCTCTGATGTGGTGAATATGGTGAATGGGTGGTAGCACGGGCGCTACACCCCAAGGAGCCAGGGACTGCTTTGTCCACTTAGTGGCATTTATGTCAACGAAAACCCATGCTAATTGACTATTACAATATAGGGTGAAGGTAAGCCTAGAAGGATGGCTCGCCTGGCAAAGTGCTTGCTATGAAACACCTGAGTCGGGAATCTCAGCACACATGTAAAAAAGCTGAGCACTGTGCTGTAATTCCACAGCCGGGGCAGAGGGGGCAGAAACATGAGAATCCCTGCCCAGCCAGCTCCGGGTTCAGTGAGAAATCCTGTCAAACACACAGAACAAACAAACAATAGGCAATGTGGAGAGTGATTGAGGAAGACACCGGAAGTAGCCCCCACCCCCAGAAGAATACAGGGTGAAAGTTATTTGCATAGTTATTATGTAATAACCAAAAGTTCTGATTAGGTACATATCTGCTCAGTTTTGATAAACAGAGGCATTTTTTTTTCCAGTAAAATAAATCCCCCAACCAGTCCTCAGTTCCAGCAGAGGGTGTCAGGTGGCAAGAGAGCCACCTCAGATGGAAAGGCATTTGGGAAGGTCCTATAATTCACTTGCCTGTTGGAGAGACAGACTTCAGAAATATAAATCGCTTCAGGTCCTCGGTGGACGGTGCTGCTTGCTCCAGACATGCTGTAAATATTCCTTCCTTTACTGAAGGAAAGGAAGAGGTATGAGGCAGGCGTGTAGAGAGGTCATCAGAGCCTGTCTACAGCAGGCACTTCATAAGTGGGAGATTTGGGGATTTGTCCATGACGTGATTCTTGTGAGAATATTAGAAAGAACGTGCTTGGGTTTCACAGAAGGCGTGAGAGAGGAGTCGGCATTCAGGAGCTTCATTGGTGTCACTTTCTTGATTAAAAAAAAAAGACACCAATGGAAGATCTGCCCTCCTTCTTCTTACATTGAATGCAGTTACGATGTCAAAATGGTGGCACAAAGTGACAGAGATCAGACCCAAAGCTGTACGTGAGGAGGGGACCTGAGTGGTATGGGGGTACCTCGCTTCAAATTCTGTTTTAAAATTTTTATTTTATTTTATTCACCTTACATAACCCAGTGGGCTTTGATATGGTTTCTTTCTACACCCTTAGTTGGCGTTAATCCACACCCATCCCTCATCACCCACACTCTTGCACTGTGCACCTACCTCCCAGGAGTTCTCCCCATGCTGTCTAGATCACCATGGTCAGTATTCCCCTCTCTACTGTTATTTCAACTATATTCTACTATTCCTCCCACCTAAAGACACCCCCCTGCCAACGCCCCATTTCTAACTTTCCAGCTTCTATAGGTACTTTGGGTTAAACACACAAATAAAAGATTTGAAGCTAGGGCCCAAGTCAGAACATACAGTATTTGTCAAATCATTCTTTTGGCCTGGGTCACAGGATCATAGGTTCACAAGTGTCTTTGTGGCAGGCACATTTCACTCGGGCTAAGCTTTCCCTGGGTCCTCATCCTCCTATGCCTGTCACTCCACTCACTACCCACACGTCCTCTTTGCCTCCCATCTCCCCCTTCTCTACTTTCATTTCACCTATATTCTCCTCCGCGCCCTCCCTCACCACAAGCCCCTGCCAACATCCCATTTCTGTTTTCCTGGCTTCTGCGTGTACTCCAGGTTAAGCACACAAACAAAAATTTGATGCTAGGACCCGAGAGTGTGGAATGAACATGGATGAGCTGGTTTCTCTGTAGTAAGAGATAAAGTCCTTTGATAGATGTCCAGGAATGGTACAACTGGGTCATATGGTAGATCTATTTCTTCTTGGATTTTAAAAAGACATTTATTCATTTATTGTATGGGTATGAGTGGTTTTGCCTGTATGTATGCATTGTGTCATGTGACTGTACGGTACCTGTGGAGGCCAGAAGAGGCAACTGGATCCCCTGGAACTATAGCTTATAGATGGTTGTGAATCACCATGTGAGTGCTGGGTCCTCTGCAAGAGCAGTAAGTGCTCTTAACCACCGAGCCAGCTCTCCAGCCCCTTATTTCCAGTTTTTGAGAAACTTCTAGACTGATTTCCACAGTGGCCTTACTAGTTTATACATCCACCAATTGTGTATAGGGTTCCCTTTTCCCCACACCCTCAGCCCATTGTTTGTTATTTGTATTCCTGATTCTGGCTGGGGCAAGATGGCATCTTATCTTCAGTTATCTGATAGCTAAGGACATGTGTTACTAAGTGGAAAACCTCTGTGTCAGGCATGGGTAACCCCTCTCCAGGGAGAGGTTATGGACCCGGGGAGGGGGGCGCAGAGGCACCCAAAACAACACAGGCTATTATCATTCTTGGTTTCCCACTACAGCTAGATGGTAAGAGCCTCTTGCTGAACACACCATGTGTTTGCTTACAGGACACAGAGAAACCGCTCTGGAATTTACCAGGAAGCTCTCCCTGTTGGCTAGCCTTCATCCTGATGCAAGGTCTTTGCAGGCACTGGGGGAGAAAGGACATCAGTGGCCTTATCCAGTGCCGGACCCTTGGTGCTGTGATGCTGACCTGTCAGGCAAGAGGTGCCCACCGGGCAACAGTGAAAACACCGTTTCTGGGGTTAACCAACTGTTGTCTTGATTGAATCTGAGTCCTGCTCTGCAGGAGGGAGTTCACGCCTGGTACTGTAAAAATGGTTGGAGCTCCCGACTAGGGAAAGTCAGAGGAGCTAGGGGAGAATCTGTTGATGCTGTTTCTCTGGTGTTCTTGTTATCAATTGCCTTCTTTTTTTTGTTTTTCGAGACAGGGTTTCTCTGTGTAGCTTTGCGCCTTTCCTGGAACTCACTTGGTAGCCCAGGCTGGCCTCGAACTCACAGAGATCCGCCTGGCTCTGCCTCCCGAGTGCTGGGATTAAAGGCGTGCGCCACCACCGCCCGGCCTCAATTGCCTTCTTAATATCTATGTCTCTATCCACAGATTTGTGTTGCTCCCAGCCTTGGTCAGAGATGCTCCTAATCGCTATGGGTAGTCGGTGGTGCAGAGACTCACTACTGTTTGAAGTGCTGAGAATACCTGACTGAGAGTTCAGCTGTGGATGGAACACCTCTATCAACCTCATCCTTCCATCGCTCAGGGAATATCTAGGAAGAGGGGGCAGAAAGAATGTAAGAGTCAGAGGATAGGGAAGTGTGCTGGCAAATTTTATATCATAAGCTAGAGTCACAGGAAAAGAAGTAACCTCAACTGAAAAAATGCCTCCACAATATCCTCTGTAGGGCATTTTCTTAATTAGTGATTGATGGGGGAGGGCCTAGCCCATTGTGGGTGGTTCCATCCCCAGGCTCCTGGTCCTGGGGACCATAAGGAGCCATGAGGAACAAGCCAATAAGCAGCACCCCTCCATGGGCTTTGCATCAGTTCCTGCCTCCAGGTCCCTGCCCTGTTTGAGTTCCTGTCTTGACTGCCTTTGATGATGAACAGTGATGTGGAAGTTGCTTTGGGTCACGGTGTTTCATCACGGCAACGGTGACCTAACTAAGACATAAAGGACGGCTGTAAAATGCCCGGATGTGACAGGACTGTTGCACACATGAACCCACAGCAGCCTGCACAAGATTGAGCCAGTTAAAAAAATCCAACCTGGAAGGAGGAGGGTCTTCTGAAGCCTTACCCCTACCTGAGGAGCTAGTGGAAATTGATGGCCCTGGGTGGAGGAAGAGTCACTGGTAGATTGCCCAAACTGCAGTGGATGGCCCCTTCCAGGATCATATGGGCAGGACTACTGGACTTGTGGGTTAATAAGTAAGTAAGTAAATAAATGCATTTAAAAGAGGACATGAAGTTGGGAGCCAATGTGACGGAGGGGTCCTGGGGAGTTGGGGAGGGTAAGTGGAGGAGGGTGGATGCAATCAATGTACATCATATACATGTATGACATTTTCAAAGAGTAAATTACAAATATTGTCCAAAAGAGGCATTGAATAGCAAGTTCAAAGGAACCCATTTCCCAGTGAAGTAAATTCACCCTGCACCTTCTACCTTCTACCTGTGGCCAGAAATCCCTGATTCACAGGCCAGTAAGGTGAGGGGCACAGGGTCACCTGACAGACACAGGGTGGGAACTTGCTGTGCATGGGACCTTCCTGGGGGGGCACTATTCCGGACAAACCCAGGGACGCACTTCCTGTGAAGTCCAGTTAAAATACAGCCTTGGAGCTGTACAGTAAGGTGGTCCAAACTACGGTGCCACACAGATGGGCGAGCCAGTGTTCTTACCTAAAGGTGCTTAAAACCAGTTGTGCGTGGTGAAGGCATGAGGCAGGTATCAGGGACACTGTGTAGCTGTGTAGGGCAGAAGGAGGCAGACCAGAACCTATCAACTCACTATCACAGAAGTAATAATAATATACTATTAAAAAACTGGCAGGTATGAAGGCAGATGTGTCAGAAATGACTTTGTAGAGAATGCAGCTCTGACCATGAACCTTAAGAGAAAGCTCGAACAGGGTGTGGACTAGCATAGTCTGCTAAAAAGGAAGTAGGTCTCTCTTGAGAACAGGGCGTGGGTGAGTGTGCAGCTCCCGTTTCACTTAGACCCCATGTGAAGCAAGTTTATGAGCCCTTTTTATAAACAAGGGAACTGGAAGGAGATTGTAAAGAGTTTGCCTGAGGCTTTATAGCCAATAATGGGGACTCAAAATTGGACCCATTTGCTGTCAAAACTTGTGGTCTGTAAGCCCACACTAAAGTGAGTTCAGGCAGGGGGCGGGGAAGGAAGTTACCCACTCAGTAGGAAGGACATGGAAGCTGTTCTCTCCATACCTGACTTGAAACATACTCATCCAATGCACTTGGCGTTCTGTGAAAGTCAGTAAAATTGGTTAACTCTAGAGACCCCCGTGCCGTGTTACAAGAGACAGACCAGGACAGGTAGGCAGCTTTGGTTTCAAGTCTAGCACCCAGGATTTCAGCCACTCAATTCGTGTGTGTGTGTGTGTGTGTGTGTGTGTGTGTGTGTGTGTGTGTGTGTGTGCAGGTTCTCATACAGGGATGGTGGACAGTGACTCCAGCATGAATGTCTAGGCTGGGAGTGATATGAGGGGCTTCCTTTCTCAGTGATCACCTTTCCGTTTGATTTCTGAAGCTGGCCCTGAGGCCGTGGGCTCTGCCCTGTGTTTATTGGGGGAAATTACCCCAGGATCTTGGAGTGGAGCAGGATTGTGAAAAGAATGGGAAGGAGGTCTTTATAGAGGGTGGTCTTAAGGTGCCCTCTGATGTGAGGAACTGAGGTTCAACCCCCCTTCACACCTTCCGAGGAACACAAGGGCTGTATCTCAGCATTATCTGGCTGAGAACTCCGGTGCTATTCCCTCACTCTGCCAGACTGGGTGTTCAGTCCTGAAAACCGTTCCATCAAAATTCAAGTCTACGGCTAACAAGATAGCGAAGAAGCCAGGGAGGAGCGTGGTGCTGGCAATAGCCTTCTGGCCGCAGTGAAGCGATGGCAGTGGGCAGACGTGTCCGAGGCAGCCTGCCTTCTGAAGCCGCAGGAATCACAGACCTGCCTGCGTTCCTTAGCTAAGATATTTAGGACCTCTGCATAGATTTTATGTAAAGAGAACCGTGAAGCATGTGGCCTTTGTGTCTGGCTTTTTTCACTCAGCATGGTGTTTTCAAGGTCGCAAAACATAAATGCAAAAGAAGTATTTTTGTTGCGGTCCTAGATGGAGTTGGAAGGCGAATCGCCCCTGGAGAATGTCACTGCTTGGAGAGCAGCGCCCCCTGGTGGAATCCTGGTGAAGTGTGCTAGCTCCACAGCGGGACCATCTGCCGAGCGGTCCTCCGAGGGGGACTAACGGGAGAAGGGGTCCCTGTTAAAAGCAAAAACGAGCTTTAAAACGTTTAACTTGCAACAACTACCGAAGACTTACAAAAATAGGATTTCTAGGGTTAAAAAAAAGAACAAACCTGCAAAAACCGTTGTTAGCAATTGCTGGTCAACGCGCTGTTGGGAGTGCTCGGTGAGGCTGAGAGTGCACGAGGGGCCATTTGCATTGCTCACAATTACTCCAGCGAGCTTCCACGTCCGTCCGCATAGACTGTCTTCAACGAAATAACAGGGGCATTTGGAGAAATCCACACTTAAAGATGCGTCAAATGCCTATAAATCAAATCTAAATGCGGTTCTGCTGTTACTTCCGCTATTAGTAGCAATGGAGAGTTTCAGCCCTGAAAATCGCCCTGTCAGGATCCAAGTCCACGGCTAGGAAGACAATAAAGAAGAAACATATCCCTACGGTAATGAGGCTACGTGGGGCCTCGTTCTCGCCCACTGAGGCTTAGCGTATAGATTTGCAACAGAATATCTGTCCCCGTTATTTGGTTCCTCTACTATCTGGGCTGAAGTGCTTTCTGAGGCCCATTTCCTTCCTCGTGTATGAAATGAACTCATTGAAACAGAAGAGAAGCGTCTGGAAAAAAAAAAAAAGAGCTTTATGTTGGTCACTGTGACAAAATGCCGGGGATGGTCACTCCATGAGGACGTTTTCAGCCCATGGTCATGGGCCGGGGGGTGAGGTGGCACACTATGGTGGCAGCCGTGGGCAGAAAGGATCTGCTCATCTCATGGTGACAGGATGTGAAGGGAGAACGTGTTTCTAGCATCCCTGTCAAGGACCCTCTCCCAGTGACCCTCTCTCTCCAGTTAGGCCCCCAGCTCATTCAGTTGCTGTCAACTGCTGGTAGCACCTCCAGCAGAGGCCCAAACCTGTATTCGTGACCTTTGGGGGCGGTCTAGATCCAAACCATAACAGAAAGCAGTGTAACCTGACTGATAAGATCCTGCGCTCCCTCTTCCAGGTTTAATGCCTTACGTCATCAGCGACGGCGTCCCCGCCTTTAAAAAGCCACACACGGACCCCCACATTCTCTCTCTGTGCCTCTCTTTCTGTTTCCTCTCCGCCAGGCCTGGCTTCTCCGTCCCATCCCCTCTTCTCTCTAATAAAGCCCATTCTAACTCTGGTAGCCATGGCTCGGGACTCTGCCGAACAACCAGCGCCGTTATCCTTCCCATGACCTTTTCTGGTGTATGTTTCCTTTGTTCCTGGATTTCTCCCTTTTGCTTTTTGCTGCAAGTGCATTGATGACTACTTAATACTATGCCTGAGTTTTTCATTCCTAAGCTCATGTAGATCTAGCCTACTGGTGTAACTGAATTTATATACCTAAGATATATAAGGTACACCTAAAGTCATGAGAGTGACTAGCACATACTAGGTACGCAATGAATGTTTTTTTTAAAACTCTGTGCTGGTTAGGTGTTTTTTGTTTGTTTGTTTGCTTGTTTTTGAGACAAGGTTTCTCTGTGTATCTCTGGCTGTCCCAGAACTTGCTTTGTAGACTAGGCTGGTCTTGAACTCACAGAGATCTGCCTGCCTCTGCTTCTTGAGTGCTGAGACTAGAGGCATGAGCAACTGCCACCACCACCCAGCTATGTGCTGGTTAATTTTTATTGTCAACTTAGCACGAACCTGGAGAGGAGAAACCCTCAACTGAGGAACGCCTCTATCAGATTAGCCTGTGGTCACGTCTGCGAGGAATTCTCTTGACAGCTGGTTGATGTGGAAGGACCCAGCCCACTGTGGGCAGAATTCTTTGAACATGTGGTTCTGGGCTACATAAAAAAGCTGGCATACATGCAAGTAACAGCACACAGACTAAGCAGGTAATATTTAGGAACATATATTATATATAACAACAATATATATTATATGTAACAGCATTAGAAGAGGCTTTGATTTCGAGAAAGAGAGCAGGGAAGGCACATAGGAAGGTTTGGAGGGATGAAGGGGAGAAATGATGTAATTATGATTTCAAAAATAACAGAGGAAAAAGAGGTTTATTTTTTTAAAAAAATCTGTCTATAAGCAAACTGGAGAGCAAGCCAACAAGCAGCGTTTATTCTACCTTAGTTCCCTTACTGATGGGCTGTGATCCAGAAGTGTAAGCCAAATGAACCCTCTCCTCACCTAATTGCTTTATGTCATGATGTTTATCACAGCAACAGAAAGCAAAGTAGAACAGGACCCATTGTTTAAATAAAAAGTCCCCTGAGGACATGGCTTCCAGTTCTGGTCTCTTGGCTTGTGTCTTAGTTCTTGTGAATTTCAGAAAAGATAATATGCGTTATCAAGTACTTAAAATGCACCTGGTTAAACCCTCTGCAGTCCTGCCTTGGCTCTGTTTAATGAAGCCTCTACTCTGTGAAAGATAGAGGGGTGGACATTGCTGAGGGGTCTCACAAAGGCGAGGCACACCCCTTGTTCTGAAACAGTTCAGAGTGGGACACATGAAAATAAGCATGCCAGGAGAGATATTCAAAATCCTCGTCTACTGGTGTGACATTTTAACATCAAGCTGGGAGATTTGGAGCCTACAGGCAGAGATGGAGATCAGTTTTGGGAGGCAGGATACACAGGCTTTGAAATAATAGCTTTACCAGCCGGAATGAGACTTAGGGTTGAAGTCACAAAGCTTGTCAAATTCTCCAGTGAAATGCATGTAATAGCAGGGAAGAGTTCAAAACCCATTGCTGGTGGGTGATACAGCACTGTGCTGCCCTGTATGGTGAGCAATGGTTCTCAAGATAAAGTCCTGGACTTTATCTCAAGCATAGAGCTCATTTTGTGTTCTGTACCATCAAGTACTTTTGTGATGGTTTGAATGAGAACTGTCTCCCAGAGTCTAGGGTATTTGATCAGTGGGTGGCCCTGTGTGGTGTGGTTTAGGTAGTGAAGCTGTGCCCTGATGGAGGAAGTATGTCACTGGGAGACTGATGACTTTGAGAATGAAAAGCCTCACCTGCATCAGTTTGCAGTCTCTGCTTTCTGCTTCAGTGTTCGGAGCTGAGGATGTGAGCTCTCAGCTCCCACTTCCTGCTGTCAAGACCGTCATTCACTGCTGTGTTCCCTGCCATGATGAACTCTTAGCCTTCAGGAACTGAGCTGTAGGCGCACATAAACACTTTCTGTAGAGAGTGGAGGAAGCCCTGGATGAGCCAAGTCCTGGGTGAATGTGTGTTTTGACATGGGTGTGGCCATGTCGAGTATGCCCAATGCCTCGGATCCATAAAATGATTGACAAAGTTGCCATTTCCCATATGGCCGAGGCTCAAGAGAATGGCGAAGCTTTGCTTGGGAGTCTGAGTCTGAGGACGTATGAATGACAGATGATCAGTGTGTGCAAAGACTAGCAACTGTGTGTTCCTCTTCCCCAGTGTTTACAGCCTGCGGCTGCTCCCTGAAGAGACTAGTTAACCCCTCCCTGTGTGCTGAACTTAATAAACTGGAGGAGGATATGGGCTGTGGTGGTAGCTGTAGAGAACCCCATCAGATCCCAGCTTTACTGTTCCTGTGTCTGTGTGTCTGTCCTTTCTTCATTCCCTCACCATCGCTAGCCAGGTTCAGGGACTCAACATTCGCAGGTCTCAGTACTTCTGGAATTTGCCTTGGTCATGGTGTATCACATCAGCAGAAAAGTAACTAATATGCCCTCTGTTAAGAACAGCAACAACAAAACCCCCAAATAACAACAAACAACAACAAAAAACAATGCAAAACAAAAGAGAACCATCTTGTAACTGAACACGAGGGGTTCACATCTTGGTGAGTGCAAAGCCCTAAAATGTAACCTTAGGAGATCGCAGGGCGGAAAGTCCAGTCTTTGTAGCCGGTAAGTCAAGCATCCAAGTTGTGTCTAAGGCCATGCTCTGCCAGAATGAGGGAAGTGCGGATGTTCGTTCAGGAAGCCTGCACATACATACACACACTCCTGTAGGAATGCACATGTAGAGGAGGGAACACTTCTGGGCATGCTCACTTTGAGGTCATAGATCACTTGTGCATAAGAGGAAGGTGGCAGGCACACATCTGGACACGGGGCAGTTTAGGACTGTAGTGACTCAAGTTCACCCAGGGTTGCTTGAACTATTCGGTGACTTGGTGGCGCCCCTTGGCACCTAGCATCGAGCTTTAGCTGAAGTTGTGAGAACTTTGGAGGTGCCTTGAAAGCCTGTTAAAGGGTACCCGGTTTCTCTCTTAGAGTTTCCCCCAAAGACACCTGTGTGGTTTAGCAGGTAACATCCCTCCGCAGAACCTGAAGGTCACCGTAGGTCCAGGAAGGCTTGCTGAATGTTTAGGGGTCCTTAGGAATGCTGCCTTACACCATACACCACATAGCTGAGCTGCATACCCAATGGGAGCACCAGGAAGCCTGCTCAGGAATAAGCGCATGTTCCTCTGGACCTGCTTCTTTTAACTCTGCCCACTCCATGCATGTGTCAAGGCCACACACCCTCTTCATTTGTTTCCTTTGTCTATTTTGAACCTAGAAGACATAAAATTCTCAGAATTTAGAATACAATTTTCAGTACTCCTGGTTCTTGTTTTGTTTGTTTGTTTGTTTGGTTTTTTGAGACAGGATTTCTCTGTGTATAGCCCTGCCCACCCTGGAACTCTCTCTGTAGACCAGAGAGATTAAAGGGGTGCTCCACCACTGTCTGCCCGGTATTTCTGTTTTTAGACTAGTTTGACTAAATTTACTGTGGAAATTATGTATTGAGTAATTTACATGCATATTGTGTTATGGTAAAGTGAATATCAAGACCCTATCTCCCCATCATGCCCACCTCAACTACTGTGAGCATGAGCCGTGGCTCTTTTTCTTTCCCAGGCCCTCCTCACCTCACCACTTCCTCTTCTTGTTATTGTTGCTGCTGGCCATCCTCACAGTCTCTTAGAGTCAAGGTTTTCTAATCATCTTCCTTTTTTTCCCTCTGTACCTCACATCTTCCATCTTCCAGTTCTTCCCACCCCTAGTCAATCCATATTGCCCTAAACGGGGCTTCCACGAAGGCCTAGAAACTGCAGTCAACTGTAAAGATAAATGTTGTGGATATTGTTCTGTATAAATAAAACACTGATTGGCCAGTGGCCAGGCAGAAGTATAGGCAGGACAAGGAGAGAGGAGAATTCTGGGAAGTGGAAGGCTGAGGCAGGGAGACATTGCCAGCCGCCGCCATGACAAGCAGCATGTGAAGATGCTGGTAAGCCACGAGCCACATGGCAAGGTATAGATTTATAGAAATGGATTAATTTAAGATATAAGAACAGTCAGCAAGAAGCCTGCCACAGCCATACAGTTTGTAAGCAATATATGTCTCTGTGTTTACTTGGTCAGGGCTGAGCGGCTGTGGGACTGGCGAGTGAGAGAGATTTGTCCTGACTGTGGCCAGGCAGGAAAACTCTAGCTACAGATAAATGCTGCAGAGAACCAGAAGTTACTTTGCAGTTCTTTGGACCCCCAAATTCTCTTCTTCAGAATTTAGAGAAAGCCCTAGGGCAGAGGGAAGTTTTCCTAACATGTGGAAAGCACCTTTAGAAAAGGAATTCTGGTGCAAAGGTCACTTGGATTTATGTGGCAGTTGAGCTAGGAAGATGAGCTAGGCAGGAGGTCTGTGAGTAGACAAGGGGACTATTCTGAGATTGTGAGATAGCAAATGACATAAAACTACTGAGTCAGACCCCTCATCTGCCATACATCCCTCCAACTAGATCCCTCCTACTTGGTGGAGGTTGGGTGTTCCTCCAATCACTTCTCTCACCCATGGGCTATGCTGTGGGTTTCTTTCCTAACCATCATGCATATTATTAACCTGCCTCAGAACAGACGAGGTGGGGAGGTCCTTCACCTAGCAGGGAGGTAGTGATATGGAAGAGAAGGTCCTGATTCTTGGACTTTGATATTTGGGCTCCTTGCAAACAGTTTAGCAATAAGTGATTGCCAGAGCATCATCAAGGATGGCTTCACCTGGGAAAGGCGAAGCCCATCCCCTTTCTTCTCAGCAGGGTTTGCACAGCCTGGGGAGACAGAAGTGTTAGCCTCCCCTTGAGCAGCAGTTCAACTGCATAAAACATAACGAAAGAAAAAGGGAAGCAGACAGAGGGAGCTGAAAGGCCACTGAAGAGCCGACTTTGTTCAGTCCACCACAATAGGCAAAACATTCCTTATTGAGAACATCTCAGAGAAAACTAGGAGACACCCTGGGGTTTATTATAGAGCAAAGGTTGGCAGTGAGCAAGTCTTTATTGGTTATGAGGAAAATGCACCAGGGCAGGGTGGTCCTTGGAAGCCTGCCCTTTCTTGGGCCACAAAAGGGTTAGGAGGGGGTTTACTTAACTATAGCTGCTTTCCAGGAACATGGGGGTCTGATAAAGCACCATGATGTCACAAAGAAAAGTATAAAGAAAAACTGTGTGTGCCCCTTCCCACCCCTGCCCGCCAAAATTCTCTTTGACACAGCTGGAGTCTTATGCGAAAACCCCGAGGTTCTGATCCAGACAGATGTGCTCTGAGGTTAGATTTGGACCTCATCTTCGCTTTTGAAAGGAAACAAGCTTAATTTTAACAGTGCTCTCTCCAAGGTAACCTTCTGACAGGTGGTGTTCACCTGCATATCCTCTATCATAAAGGAGAGAAAGTTGTATTTTCTTTGCATACTCAGGCCAGCTTCTGTAAGTCTCCCGTGACTGTCGATCGACCCCTGCTGAAGCCACTTCTAAGTGGAGATTTCTCATTCTGCTGTGACTTTGTTGGGGTGGTCTGTTCCGTCCCCCGAAGATATGCTTAACTACATTCTGGGCCTCTACTGTATCAGTAGCTGCTGATCATTCTTTCAGTTGTGACAACTGATATTGCCGAATGCCCCTAGAAGTCACAGATGTCTGCAGTTGATATGAGAGTTGATATTTCCATATTTTATGTTAAAAAACAAACACTCGGAGTTGAGTAGGAATGATTGACAGGTGGGGTAACTGCATTAAGCAACATAGACAGGAAACCGGTGTGTGACTAGTGTCTAGGCTTATATATACAAAGTAAGCATGAGGCTGAAATACCTGCATCCAATTGGTACAGAAAACTTCAAATATTAAAGGTCAAATGTGCTCAGGAAAGCAAAAGTCCACTCAAAAAACATGGGCAACAGTAGCTGAGTTCTCACTATTATTAAATATTTAGTTATCATATATTAAGAAGTATGTCTTGTTAGTGTTTTACTGTAAAAGTATATTTAATTTTTAAATCACCTAAATTCAGCCACTTTCGTTTTCTCCATAGTCTAAGATACCTTAATCGCTTGGTGTATGGTTTTAGTTGCGCCATCTGGTGGTATACACCACAAACTGCATGTTTGAGAAAGTTCTTTGCAGACATTCAGAACTGAAAGAACAAGGCAAGGATAAGGGTTCAGGGGGGTGGGGTGGGGACGGGACACGACGCACATCTCAGGAGCACTCTTGAAGTACTCTTCCCTGCTCTAAGTCTCCCATGAGCAGAGGCTACTAGCTGTTTGCTTTTGTGACCCTGTCCGTCTCCGGGACATACTAAATTGAATGCACAGTGTGGTGGTTAATTTTGATTGTCAACTTGGTAAGATTAAGATGTGTGTAGGAGATTAGTGAAGTACACCTCTGGTCGTACCTGCGAGGTCATTTTGAGAGATGATTAAGTCATGAAAGCCTTGATATAAAGGATGCTTTGATCTACTGATGAATTAAAAATGGGAATAAACCATTAGGACCTGATGAAAACAGGTTGTTCAGACTAGTTGGAGTAAATAGACAGTAGGGTCGCTGTTATGCCCAGATTGTGGGAACCTCCAAAAGACTGCCAGGGAGACCGAACTCATATGTAAAAGCAAAGAGCCTTTATTCAAGCCTGAGCTTGGTCTCTCTGTCTGTACGACACAGCAGTGAGAGCAGAGAGCCCCGAGCCCAGGCTGGGTAGGGTTTTTATCACAGTAGAGGTTGGAGTGAAGGGATTTCCAGGGTTCAGGACCCTGACGGGCTGACATTTGTCTTGGGGTACCTCAGCAAAAAGGAGAAATGACTTTTCCTGGATCCGGGTGTTGCCCACCAGTGAGCCTGCCACAGCAGCAGTGTCTGGGACCCTAAGCCTGTCATGGCGGCTGTGTGGTCAAGCTGGGCCCTCCACAGTTGCTTCCTTGGAGCAATATCTTAACTTGGTTCCTTTCTATAGTGGCTCTGCTGCTTCCTGGCTGCCAGGATGTCTACTCTGTGTGGGTACCATGGAGTGAAGAACACCCCTCCCCACCCCTGACATCACACACACACACACACACACACACACACACACACACACACACACACACTCTTGTCGCTATGATGTTCTCCTCAAGGGTCTAGGACCAAGCAACCACAGACTGAACCCTCTCACATGGTGAGCCAAGATACACACATGCAACACACATGCAGTCTTAGACTCAAAGAACTTAAAACCCAGGGGAGCGTGTAGTGGAGGTCAGTAGAAGAGCCAGGCTACGTAAATAGCCCTGTCCTTGGGTAACAGCTCTTCACAGCCCCATTCTATTCAAGCCTAACCTTTTCAATACGGTCTGCAACACTCAGCACCGTCTTGGTGATGCAGATTTGTTACTGAGAGTACAAGACTGTTTTGTGGTCCTCACACTGTGAGCTAGGGCCATTTTCCACCAGCTCCGGCTAGATCAAGGGAACTCATTTCCATTCTGCAAAGCCAAATGTTGGCTTACAAGTTGCATTTATGCAAAATATAGTCAAATTCACTGGTAGCAACCAGAGAACTAAACTTTCCTTGTATCCTGCTCACACCTGAATTATGCATGCATGAAGATTCTTGTACAAATTTGCATTACAGACATCCTACTGTATATCATATGTGGTTGGGTGCCATAAGAGTATAGCTTGAGAATATAATACTTAGATTTGAAAATATCACAGCATGTGCAAGAATGGAGAAAGCGAATTTATTTTTGAGTAAATATAAATGTGTGGATGATAAATTGGTATTTCCCTATCCATTCCTTCATAAATGCATACTAACCGAGTGCTATTCTGAGGAGGGAATTGTGTTAGCCACCTGGAAAGGCCTACATGTGAGGAACGCAGGGTCTCCTCTCAGAGTTTAGTGGAAGCAATTTGAAGGAAACAGAAGAAATTCTCTTTGTATTAAAAAAGGAAACATCTCCTCTCTGTTCACCATAAGGCAAGCAGCCCCTGTTCCGTGCTCCCAGTGCCATTTTGCTCTGCTCATCCTTGGAATCAGCATAGCTAACGGTGATGGGTGGGGAAATGAGCCTTCTACCTCTCCAAGTTTGTGTCTGAAGTATTTAGTCACAGAAATGCAGGCCTGACTGACTAACACAGAAATTGGCACCAAGAGTGCGTTTTCTTTTCTTTTTCTCTTCTGTGACTAAAACAGACCATGTGGTTCTTAAGTCTTTGGAATTGGTTTGTGGGAAGAATTTGTAAAAGTTGAGAGAAGCAAGCAAGAAGAAGACGAAGGTGTTGTGAACTGGGTTTAATGGGCAATCAGAGTGGGATCTCAGAATGCCGATAGAAATATAGTCAGTAAAGACTGTGCCCAGGAAGTTTCCAATGGAAACAAAGACTTAACAGGAAATGCTACATACGCTATTCTTCCAAAGAACTTGTAAACATTTTCTTTTCCTTTTTTCTTTTTTTTCCTGAAACTTTCTGTAGGGCTGAACTTGAGCATGTTGGATCAATTCATTGGCAGGGAGGTTTCAAGACAGTTGAGCATTCTGAGTGTTTCTGGGTGCTTCCTTTTCCTCCCGCAACTCAGAGCAGAAAGGTCTACACGACTTGCATTTGAGCCATAAGAGAAGCAAGGAGTATGTTTGAAGACTGTCATGGCTGTTAAAGGGATTAGAGACACTGAGAAAGAAGTCGCACTGATTGTGTTGGCATTCCCGCCCGCCCCCTGGGGACCCGCCCTGCATCCGTCCTGACCTCCCTTCTTCTTCCTCCCTTCCCTGCCCTGAGGAGTGCACACCTCCGCTCCACTCCCCTCCTCTCTTATAATAAGTTTCCCCGTGGATGCCTTGCCTGGGGTGTGAGTAACTTCCCATCCTGCCATGCTGACCGCTGCTGCGGAGTCTGCATGGCGTGTCTCCCTCAGCCCAACCCACCAAGGCCTCCTTTGGGCCCTGTCATTACAGTCTGGACTAGGACAGTAGGAAAGGTGGCTTGAGGCTTTTGCAGGACCAGAAACACAATGTCCACCTGAGGCTGAGGAAGATAAACAGGTAAATCACTAACAAGAATTTTCCTTGAGAAGAGAGTGTTCAGAAGGGCCCCCTGCCTATATAGGTGAATGGAGAAAAGGAAAGGAAAGGAAAGAAAAGAGAAACCTGACTGCACCTAGGTAGGAGGGAGAAGATTTGTGGTTGATGTGTGGGAGAGCATAGCCAGAGGCAGGGACATCTGGGAGAGTTCAGAGTGGTCATGACCAGCCTGGCCTGGGCCGTGTGGGGAGGTGGGGAGGGGACGGGAGAGGAGAACCAGATGCAGCAGCCGGGAGCCCAAAATACAAAACAGAGCAGGTAACCAAAGTGGTTGGATCATACAGGGAAGAGCAGCCCAGCTCCCTGGGCTGGAGAGTTCAGGGTAGGGGACGCAGTGCCAGCCCGCCCCCGGGCCCCTAACCCCTAACTGGTAATGAGGGCGAAGGGAAGCAGGGAGAACCTGGCGGCCAGGTCAGCTTTGATGTGTTCAATAGGCACCTTAGCCTTTCCTCCTGGGTTTGAAACCTAACAATAGGGCTAATTAGAAGCTGTGCTCCAAGGGAAATGGAGGGCCCCTCTTGGCGTTCTTAGTCTCATTAGTAAAAGAATTTAAGAGCAGACTCAAAAAGAAGTTTAAGGACAGTTTTACTAGTTAAAAGGCCAGCCCTAGGGCAATCAAGCTGTAAACCTGGGCAGCTGACTGGAGAATGGAGATGGAGAACAGAAAGAGAAGAAGCCAGAGACCAGCCTCAAGGTGACCAGTGGCCACATGGCTGGGAGGGAATTTCAGAGAAAGCGAAAAAGCTCAGAGTACCAGAGAAAGTGCACCTAGGCACTGGCCAGCATCTGAAAGAAAAAGACAAGAGAGAAGAAAATGGAAAATTCCTCCTTTCTGAGTCAGGACTCAGGGAGGCAGGCACATCTAAACCAACCTCACGGTGGCTCTGGAAGGGGCAGAGATTCCTGGGAAGGAAAAGCACCTCATCTCATTAAAGGGATAATTTTATACCTCCTATCTCTTCAGTATGGCTTAAGGTGGATCTGATTTCCTGAGGGATGGATGGTCCCTTAGCCAGGAGACTGACCTGCCCAATTAGAATGTCTCTCTCTACCAGGCCAGAGATTCCATTCTCTCGGCCAGGGGGCATTTTCTCTCACTGGGGCTTTAATGCCTCTTTGATAACTGTTTCCCCAGGATTTGTTTCTCTCCTCTCAGCTGCGTATGCAGAGGCTGGTGCAGCTGTGATCCAAGGCCCTTGGCTTCTCCTAAAGCTGCCAGTGGACCTTGGCAACGTTCATGTCATGATTTTTCAGGCATGTACAATGCAGGGGTTATGGGGTAATGGAGGCCACACCACTCAGATTTCAGAAGTCTAGGAAGCCAGTCAGTGTGTAACAAGGCTAGGAAACCCCACCCTCCCAACCTCAGGCAGTTCCTGAGAGTAATGTGTGAAGTTGTAAGAATGAATTTGAATATTCAATGTGGACCCCTGGAAGGTTAGAGGTGCCAGGAGTGTGGAACATCTTTAGAGGAAAGAGTCAGTCAACAAGTAATGCCATGCCAGAGAGAGAGAGCGAGAGAGAGAGAGAGAGAGAGAGAGAGAGAGAGAGAGAGAGAGAGAGAGGCAGAAAGACAGACAGACATGAGGACAGCAAGTAGCAAGGCCAAAGGCTGACCAATCCCTTTGGAGCTCAGATCCTACTACCACGTGCCCTGAAGACAGATGTAGGGCTACACGATTTAAAGTTGCCTTTCTGGACTTTCTGGGTTTTAGTCTTACTTAGGTCCCATTGGTAGATAACAGAACAGGTATTAGCAGGCTTGGAGGCTTAGAGAATAAGCCTTCCCTCCCAATCAGCTTTGCCCCGCTTTGGGATTTAAAATACTACTATATAAGTGGAGGTTTCAGGCTATTACTGGGGACTATTAAGAGAAAACTACTTCCTGGTTAAAAGATTAGAATCCAGTTCTGCCTCTGGCCCTGGGGGGAAGACATTCTGATCTACTCCAAAGATTAGGGTATTGTCTTTTCCCTAAGAGTTGTTCCAGCTGGGCCTGTACATTGTCTATCCAGGAGGGCACCCACGGGAAGCTCCATTTACCAGAAGACATGCTAAAGAGATGGGAGGAATAATTATCTCTTAGTGAGATAATGTACTGATAGACCCCGGGAATCCCCCCTCAACGCAGATTCTCACTGCTGAACTTGCCTGGTTTTCTGAGTTCTAAGTTATAACATTTCCCCTTTCTCTCTCTATATAAAGTATTGCTCTGACATGAACATTCTCATTGTCTCTGAAGAATGACACCACTCCACGCAGCCTCCTGCCTCTCTCCACTGAACTCAGAAAGTATGATTTTCCTCTCTTCCTCTTCCTCCTGGGGCTGCCAAAATTTACAGATTGCCTCACCCATGACTTCTCTCTCAAGTTGTAATAAAATGGTCCTCAAGCTTCTCTCTAGACTATTTCTAATTATTATCTTGCAAAATTTCCTAGTAACCCTGATTCCTCCTCCTTGGAATAGTGTGTTTACTTCACGTCACTGCATGGTGCAAGTATGGACATTTTTTATTTTGTATCTTCTAGGGTTCAAAGCTGTGACTGTGCTTTGAGACTTGGTCTTGTATGTCTTGTGCTGTTCTGGGACTGTTAGGACAGTGGAAGCTCTTGGAGATGGATGGACTAAATGCATTGCTTCATGAGAAGTCTTTGGGTAGGTTGTTGGATATTTTATGGTTGAGTAGGAAATGTTCCCACAGACTCATGTATTGGTGCGTTGGAGGCCAGTGGATGGGGTTTTCAGAAGCAATTGGCTGCTAAGAACTCTGATGTAACCAAAGAATTAAATCAGCTGATGGCATTTGTTGGGAGGTGGTTAGAAGCAGGATATGCATCACAGTTGGGAGAAGTAGGTCAATGGAATGTGCACCTGGGGACTGTGTTTGCCTAGGGCTCTGCCTGTGTTCCCATTTTGTTTCTTGTCCTCTGTGAGGTGAGTGGACTCTGCTATGGGAGCCCACCAGCATGATTTTCTGGTTGACCGTGGGTCCAGAATCAATAAAACTCTGGAATGAAACCTTTGTAACTGAGAGGAAAGTCTCTCTTCCTCTCCTCAAAGGAAAGAAGTTCAGACGTTGGTCAGGAGTGGACTCACGGTGGCTCTTTAAGTGCCCGACTACATTCAGTGTTTACACTTCTACACTGAATGTGCTCACATGGTGTCACGAAGTGAGAAGTTGAGTGGAGTAAATCCTTGTCGTTCAGTCTGCTGTTGTCATTTTGTTAATTTCTTGTTGTGAATACTGAATGTCAATGGGTATTCTTCTAGATGTACTAATGTTGCCTGCTCTGATTAACTCTCTGTAGGAGCAGAAGGTGGAATAGACAAGTGATTCTGTCCTTCAAAGGGAAGCTTTGGCCATGGTTCTAGTTAAAAAGCACATACAATGGGGACAGCCAGAGTGTGGGGCTCCGGAGAGATGGAGAGAAAAGAGCAAGGGAGACAGAGGAGAGGGGGAAGGAGACAGAGGAGAGGGGGAGGGAGATGGAGGAGAGGGGGAGGGAGACGGAGGAGAAGGGGAGGGAGACGGAGGAGAGGGGGAGTGAGACGGAGGAGAGGGAGACGGAGGAGAGGGGGAGGGAGACGGAGGAGAGGGGGAGGGAGACGGAGGAGAGGGGGAGGGAGACGGAGGAGAGGGAGACGGAGGAGAGGGGGAGGGAGACGGAGGAGAAGGGGGAGGGAGACGGAGGAGAAGGGGGAGGGAGACGGAGGAGAGGGGAAAGGGGAAGAAGGGGAGGACCGGAGGGGAGGAAGGAGAGAATGGACTCTGGGGAAAAAAATGTCAAATTCTCCACAAGGGATGATATGTGTTTGTGTAAATGATTAAAGTCCTGTGCAGTGTACTCCTGATTCACATGTATGAAGGATTAAAGTCCTGTGCAGCATACAACTGACTCACATGTATGACTTGTCAGTTTGAACTAGATGTTCTGGGGTGGTGTTTTCTCTTTACAGAGTAGGAAATTTCAGATCAGTTTCCCCAGCAACAGTTCCTAACCCAGTGTACGAGGCAGGGGGCCATATGCTATGCTTGTGTTTTACAAGCATCCATCAATCTAAGAATGTACCGTGCCTCTTTTTCTGTATCCCACCTTCCTCCAGTTCCAACATTTCCCCCCATTTTTCTTCTTTTCACTGCTATTTTGTGTACATTTATTGCACATGGAGATGAGTTTCATGATGACAGTTTCTTTCAGGATGTCATGTATTTTGGTCATATTCACCCCTCTCTTTTCTTCCCTTTCCTGCTAGTCTCCCTCCTTCCAGTCTCCCTCTGTCACATGTCACATGTATGAATGGTTTACACATGCATCTACGATACAGGATGTACACGGGAGTCTGGCTCGCTCCGTTAACACTCTGGTTTTGCTGTCCTCCCTCTTCTAAGACAGCATTTTCAGAAGCACCCTTCTTTTCCTTTCTCTCTCTCTCTCTCTCTCTCTCTCTCTCTCTCTCTCTCTCTCTCTCTCTTGCTCTCTCTCTCTCGCTCTCTCTCTCTTCAAAGTCTTACTATATAGGCCAGGTTGACTTTGAACCCATGATCAGATCTTCTTTCCTTGGCCTCCCAAGCGCAGGGGTCACAGGTGTGTGGTACCATGCCTGGACCTCTAACCCAATTCTAACTGCTTAGTTGAATCACATTTTGAATCCCTGGGCCTGCATTTGTAATGAAACCCCTTTGATTTTTTCCTCTTGCTGATCCTTCTTGTTCTTAGTCTAACTCACAGGCTTCTACTTGCTGCATTTAAGGAGGTAGGGAGAAAGCTACAATGCCACATACTGTCCCATGCTCACACTGCTGTCCCATGCTCACACTGCTGCCCCATGCCCACACTGTTGCCCCATGCCCACACTGTTGCCCCATGCCCACACTGTTGCCCCATGCTCACACTGTTGCCCCATGCTCACACTGCTGTCCCCTGCTCACATGCTGTCCCGTGCCCACACTGTTGCCCCATGCTCACACTGCTGTCCCGTGCTCACACTGCTGTCCACTGCTCACACTGCTGTCCCGTGCCCACACTGTTGCCCCATGCCCACACTGTTGCCCCATGCTCACACTGTTGCCCCATGCTCACACTGCTGTCTGGTGCCCACAGTGCTGTCCCGTGCCCACGCTGCTTGTGTTGGCCTGTTGGCTATAGTTTTTACTTTCCCCTTCAAGTGCAGCTCAAGGACTATTTGTATGTGCACACGTATTTGTGTTGTCTCTATTACACTGTAGAGGACACTAGACAAGTGAATTAGTGTCTGTTCTAACTTGGCATGTAGAAGAAAGCATTCTTTTGAGTAAGTGAATAAAAGAGATCATGGAGTCTGTTCTCTTGGTGATTGTTCTCAAGGGCACAAAACAACGAATGAGGGTCTCTTTGTACCTGCTTCTTCCTTGTCCATCTCCTGATCGAATTTCCTTTCATTCCCACATCCAGAAAGGGCAGCCTGAAGCCTGGGTAAGGTAGGGGGACTACTAGAGAGGTGGTCTGATGGGACAGGGAGAGGGGACCAGGAATGTGAGGTAGAACAGCAAGACAAGTAGATACAAGGTTTGGGGCGAGTGATTGTGACGCGCTACTGGGTGTGATTTCCTGGAGATTAGGTGAGAATCCATGGAGTGTCCTTCTGAGAACTGAGTCTAAAAGGGGACTAGAGAATGTCTCCATGGATTTTATTTTTGATATCTAGAGGATTGTCCCTGGAGATGAATGCTCACTTCCTCCAAGCTTCCAGCTGCTGCTGTGCACAGCTGGCCATACATGACTGTGTATGGAACACTTCTGCAGGCAGGGGATTGTAGCTAGAGTTTTCGGGCCAGGGGGTAGTGCCCACATTTGGGCCAAACTAACATTCCTGGGCTCTAGCAGATATATCACACTCCTGCTTTCCTGTTTATAGATTCCTCTAGCCAGAATAATGTTTTCCTCCATGACTCTGCTTACCTGGTTTAGGGAAGATACCGTCACCTCCGGGAAGTTTTCCTGGTGGGGTTTCCTATCCTCTGCCATATACCTATAAGAAGTTCCTTGCCTTTCTTCCATGTTCTCCATTTTCATTACAGTGCACTATTCTGAATTGTTATTGCTGTCTGCTTAGAGGGCGATGTTTAAGTAGACATGAGGTCTTTTCTGCCCTAGGTCTACATATCCTAACATAGTAGTTGAAACATAGTAGATGTTTGATAAATATTTATGGACCAAAGAAATATAAATCATGTAATCTGGATATCTTTTAACATCCTCCAGGTTACAAGCAACTCGAAGCTTGATTCAAATTAATTTAAGCAAAAAAGATAATCCCCTAACTGAGACGTCTAGGGCCAGGTCTTGCTTTCAATATGGCTTGTGGCTCCTCTTCAGGTGGGTGAAGGAGAGAGGCAGGTGGTGGAGGTGCTTAAACTTTAGGCTGAGTTTTCTAGGAGTAGGAAATTCTGGAAAAGGAGAGAAACAGCACAGGGCAACAGAAAGCAAACAGAGATACCAGATCAGCAAGAGATAAGCTTCAGCATGATCCCATTTGGGCTATGGGATTTTGCCATGAGGTTTGTTTCACTTTAAGGTGAGGAGGAGAATGGGCTTCATAACCTGGTCATTGGTGGTAGGCCCCAGTGTGTGTGTGTGTGTGTGTGTGTGTGTGTGTGTGTGTGTGTGTGTGTGCATGCAAGAACTACTGTCCCGGTGGCAACTGTTTGATTAGGGGAGCTCGGGAATGCTGGACTGTAAGTGATGGAGGCATAGGCCTGATAAAAGAGGTCTAGGTAAAAAGTAGTAAAGTGGTACCTAGTATTTGGAGTATAAAGCTATGTGACTGAGATTCCATGAGTACGCACAGGAAAATCTGGGTGCTAGTATGTCAGGATGGGCAGGTCAATGCCAGATGGCAAAGGAGCAACTAGAGATTCTATCCTGGAAGCAGGGTCCTCTCTCTCAGTGAAGGCGTGGGCCCCACCTTTCTGTCTTTCCAGACCAACAACCACAAGAGGCTATGTGGATGGCTTTACCTGTGCTGTACTGAGAGACAAAAGATTTTGATCTGTCTTTCCCTGTATAGCCTTTTTATTTAGTTATTCACTTGAATTATTGGATACTTAATTAGACTAGATAGAAAAATAAAGAAACCATGACTGGCCATCCAGGGGGGCAAGAGATCCAGTCTCCGGCAGAGAAATCCTCCCACTTCAAGTTTGGGTTTAGGGAAAAGGGAATTTTCAGCCCTAAATTTACAGCGAAATGATTGTGTGGCTTGTGCTTTCTCTCATCA